>NC_092867.1:51348101-51424515 GCF_032062135.1 Pyxicephalus adspersus
AGATGTCTGATTCTCCAATATGTGTAGTGTTCACTATCCGCCAAATTGTAATCCGTTTGTAATTCTTCAAACGACTTAAGGCCATAAGTAGTGAAGAGATCTCTCAGTTCACATATACCAGCACTTCCCCATCTTATTAGATTAAGCTGCGGAATAAATAGTTCCAGAACCTTCAGTTCAGGACAGATGGTTAAGTAGTGTCCCGAAACAGAGGGGAGTAAACAAAATTCTCTCCAACAGTTCAGGGTAGTTTGAATAGTAGGATACACAGAGACGGGCACCGGATATCCCAACTCAATAGCTATCAATAAATTACGCAGATTGGGTACTTGTACTAGATTTTGCTCTATCTCGACCCATAATTTCTGCGGTGATGAGTTCCACCAATCATATATCTGGGAAAGGACTGCAGCTTTGTAATAAGATTTTAAATTTGGAATGCCCATTCCTCCAAATTTTTTATTTCTTGCTAAAATATGAAATGCACATCTAGGCTTTTTCCCCTTCCACACAAAATTCAGAATCAGTTTTTGTAATGATCTAATATAATATTTAGGGAGAAAAATTGTGAGAGTCCGAAAAAAATACAAAATCTTAGGCAGAATGTACATCTTCACTGCTGCAATTCTACCTGCCATGGAGACTTCCAATTTAGTGTACTTCCCCACTTCAGCGGAAATCATGGCCGCTAAAGAAGGAAAATTAACCTGAAATATTTGTGATGTACTAGGCGGGATATGAATACCCAAAAATGTAATTGCTTTATCTTCCCAGATATAAGGGAATTTAGTTTTGATTAAAAATTTCAAGTATGGAGGAACATGTACACCCATTATCTGAGATTTAGATGCGTTAATTTTGTAATAAGAAATCTCAGAGAAGATATCTAGCAAATTTTGAACAGCTTTCAAAGATACGGCCGGTTGGGTAAGCATTAAAATAAAATCATCCGCAAAAAGACTGATCTTGTGGACTCTGTCGCCTATCTTAATTCCGAATATCTGTTGATGTGATCGTATATATTCCACCAAAGGCTCAAGTAATAAAATAAATATCACTGGGGAAAGTGGACAGCCCTGTCTAGTCCCATTTGTAATTGGGAATACGGATGAAAGGGCTCCAGATGTAGAAATTCTCGCTGATGGGCCAGAGTATAAAGACATAATAGCTGATTTGATAAAGCCACAAAAGCCAAATTTGTCTAAAATTTTAGCTAAATATCCCCAATGAACCCTATCGAGCGCCTTTTCGGCATCTAGCGATAGTAACGTAAAGGGTTTTTTAAGTACGTCAGCATATTCTAAAATATTAAGTAGGCGTCTCGTACCATCTGGAGCCTGTCTGTTCTTCACAAATCCTACTTGATCTGGGTGTATTAATGAAGGTATAATATTTTCTAATCTGTAGGATAGGGCCTTAGCAAAAATCTTCCCATCAGTGTTTAAAAGAGAAATGGGACGATAATTACTAGTGCACTGTGGGTCCTTCCCTGATTTGGGGATTGTAACTATCACAGCCTGTAGCATTTCTGCAGGAAAAGACCCCTGAGCTGCAGCTAAATTAAAGATCTCCCTCAGGTAAGGTATTCTACAGTAGTTGTCCTTTTAAGATGAGATCTATTGGTCCTTCTTTAAAAATAGGGCACCCCAAACAGAGTATATTCTACAGTAGTTGTCCTATGCCAGACAGGATGTCTAGACTGAACTGACTGACTAAACTGACATGATAGTGCAGAGGAACGGTTTAGTCTCTATTCCTGTAGGCAACGAGTTGTTCTAACCAACTGTGGTTGTGATTCTTTTTTGTTCTTACCCTACGCTCCTTTCGATGTAAAAAAAAAGCAACACATATGATGTCTGGTCATGGCAGTGTTTTGACTAAGCCATAATCTATTTTGTTTGAATAACATCATCTGGTTTTATTGAATGTTCACATGCAAGATGGTTTACTTCTAAGGATCTAGAATGGGCATTACTTTCAGTTTTGCAAGTTTATTCTCCAATATGCCATATATTTTAGCTCAAAGAGAGTTTAAGGATGTTAGATATAAGAACACTGAATTCAATTTCTTCTTTTAAAAGATGGGCAAGATAATCAAAAATATTAAAGCAGCTCTAAAAGAGTTCAAGAGTATAATAGGGTACTGAACCAATCTTCTAATAATTTGAGGAACTGCCATGCCTTGTAATGTTCCCCTCCTACCAGTTTCTGCTAATGGAGTTTTTGGCACACCTTTAGACTGAACCTAATGGTGAGAGAATTCTAAACTGATTGGGACAGAGAAACCTTATTCAACTGAAAGAGAAACTTAAGGTGACCCACTAGGAGAAAAACACAAGAAAATGTTTGAAAGCTCTTATAAAGTAATCTACTTTTTACAATGTTAAAGCTCCACATATAATGAATCTCATTACTCATTTAAATAGATAACTAGAACATGCTGTGAAATTTGCAGTTCCTCATTTAACAACAATTTCTGGCATAATATAAGTTGTATAAAACGATGTAACATTTTTTGGTAGCTGCTTACAGTAGCTTCAAGACCTAGAATTTTAAGATAAAGTATTAATTTCATGGTCATGAGCTTGTTTATCTATATGAAGCAAAAAACTTTCATTTGTGTTATCTGTTGTACAATGGTATGGGTTGCCTCCCCTCGGCAGGTGACACGGGATTACCTAAGGCGTGGAATGTAAGTAACCCCCGGTATTAATGAGCGCACCCCGCAAGAAGTGATGGGCGGGTGACCCTAGTGGCCACCGGACTACTTTGCTGCAAAGGGATCACCAGGTCGCGACCTCCAAGCTCTCCCCACCAGGAGGTGACACAGATCAGAAGACGTCCGCTTGGGAGTGATGAGGCCAGAACACAGCAACTCAAGATAGCTTGACTGGTAACATTGCCCCCCCACCCTTAGGGCAGCCTCTGGGTTTTTCAGGTAGTGCCTGATGGAACGCTGATATCAACCTTTTGGCATGGACATCCCTTCGGACATCCCTTTGATTCCTTATGACAACCAAACAGATTCTGCGAGACTGACTTCAAGCAGGAAACATGGAATACAGGGTATACCTTCAAAATTCTGGTAGTGAGAGTTTAACTGCTACAGGGTTGATGATATCCTGAATTGGGAAGGGTTCTTAGATGGACAACAAAGCTTCAAATTCTCTGTAGAAAGCCAGACCAGGTCCCCAATCTTGAAATCCAGACATCTTCACCTTTTCTTGTCTGCGGTTAGTTTAGTACAAGATTGGGCCTGGGTAAAGGATGAATGGAGAATCTTCAGACTGTCACAGATAAAGTTTAATTGGTCTTGGACTTCAGGCACCATGGCTTGAGCAGGACAGTTGGGAATGGATGCAGGATGGAAACCATAGTTGGCAAAGAATGGCGACTGGGCAGTAGCGGAATGAATGGCATTATTGTAGGCAAACTCAGCCATAGGACGGAGGTAAGACCGTTGGTGTGAGGGTGGTATCCTGAGGATAAGGAGATCCAGATCTGCAATTGTCGACAGAGCTCTCGGCAAAATCTGGAACTAAACTGGAAGCCTCTGTCAGACACAATTTCATCAGGGGCACCTTGGAGTTGGACAATCTCCTTCACAAAAGCCTCAGCAGTGGGGACTGCGGGAGGTGTGCCTTTCATAGGGATAAAGTGTGTCATCTTTGTTAGTCTATCAACCACCATGAGAATGGAATTATACCCCTTAGATGGAGGTAGTTCCAAAATAAAATCCATAGAAAGCATGCTCCACAGGCAGGTTGGAATAGGCAGAGGATGGAGAAGCCCCAAAGTATAGCCCTGGCACTCTTGGAGCATGCACATGTAGGACAGGATGATACAAAGGACTTACAATCCTTTGGCATATCCGGCCACCAGGAAGATCATTTGAGCAGATCTAGTGTCTTAGACATGCCGAAATGCCTGGCCAATGGAGAATCATGGCAGGATTCAAGGACTGACAACCGGAGATCCTTTAGGACATAAATCTTATCCTGATGAGTCAGGAGGTCACTGTTTCATTGTAAATGCGGGATGGCATTAGTTTGCTCAGACATGACAGCCTGTCTCATTTGTTCCAAAGAGTCTGGTAGAACCATCAGGAAATTCTTTGTGGACAAAATTGTGTCAGGAACAGTAGGGACCAAGTTTTCAGGATACATGCGGGACAAGGCATCTGGTTTGATGTTCTTAGATCCCGGTCGAAAAGTAACATGAAAGTCAAATATTGAAAAGAAGAGTGCCCAGCGAGCCTTCCGGGGTATAAGGCGTTTGGCTGTTCTCAGGTACTCAAGGTTTTTATGGTCTGTGAGGACCAGGACTGGGTGAGTGGCCCCTTCCAGCAGGTAGCGCCATTCCTCAAAAGCAGTCTTATTGGCAGTCCTAATTCACAGTCACCAATATCATAATTTTTCTCTTTAGGACTTCACGGAGCTCCGTGAAAAGAGTGTCCGGGTGCAAAAGAGCCTTTGGCCCAAAGCGCTGAGATAGAACTGCACCTACTGTGATCTCCAAGGAATCTACCTTGGAGATGCCTGAGGATGGGTGCTGAGGTAAAGAGCTGTTTCAGCTTCCTAAAAGCCTCCTGTGCTTCTTCTGACCAGAAAAAGGTAACATGTGAGCTTGGTTAGAGGAGAGACAATGGCAGAGATGTTCTTGATG
This sequence comes from Pyxicephalus adspersus, assembly GCF_032062135.1. Lineage (NCBI taxonomy): Eukaryota > Metazoa > Chordata > Amphibia > Anura > Pyxicephalidae > Pyxicephalus > Pyxicephalus adspersus. The sequence goes on from NC_092867.1 coordinate 51,352,767, forward strand.
AATTTCCTGTAGAAATCGGCGAAGCCTAAAAATCATTGGACTTCTTTTTTGTCCACTGGGGCCAGTCCAATGCTCGGTGAGGGTCATCGCAAAGCTCTGCTAGCCTTTCAAAAAGATGCACTACATCAGACAGTGCTGGGTCTCCAGTTTCCATACGCTGAAATGCCCAAGTTTGGGGTTCTCCTTGGAGCAAGTAAATGACTGTGCCCACCTTGGTACGCTCCTCAGGTCCTAGGTTGCAGGGAGAAATAAAGGAGACACGAGCTATGAAATGCCTGAATCTGGCCTTTATCCCCAAAGGACCATCCAGGTAAAGGTACCTGCTGGACCTAATTCTTTCTAACAATGTAGCGCTTATAAGAAATGTGCATATAAAAGAGAATCTGGGTAGCAGTGACCATAATATGATTTCAAATAATGTTAGCTGTAAACAGGAAGAAAAACAGGAAAGATAAAAACATTTAATTTTAAGAGAGCAAATTTTCCATTATTAGGGCGGCTCTCTATGACGTGGACTGGGAGACAATATTGTCCTCAAAGAACACAGAAAAGAAATGGGAATGTTTCAAGTCTGTTCTACAAAAGCAAACTGAAAAGTATCTTCCAATGGGTAATAAGTTTAAGAGGCTTACAGCTGATGTTAAAAAAGCTATATGGAACAAGAAAAGGGAATTCCAAAAATATAAAAATCAAGGATCACCTTCATCATTTAAAGAATATACCAAAAGATAAAATCTGCAAAACTTCACAATGAAAGACTGATTGCAAAGGAAATATATTAATAGCAAAAAGTTCAGATCTGAGCATTTGGACCCCTTAAAGGATGTCGCTAGGTTGGTAACTGGGGATAAAGACAAGGCAGATTTACTAAACACTTTTTTTTAGCTCTGTGTACACAAAGGAAAATGGCGGAGCTCATGTCCAAATTCATAATAGCAATGTCACTGCCTTAAATGAGTCACAATGGCTCAGAATTGATATGATTGAGAAACAGCTGGGAAAAATTAAGGTTGACAAAGCACCAGGACCTGATGGATTACATCCACGTGTCCTCAAAGAGCTAAGCTCAGTTATTTCAAAGCCATTATTTCTAATTTATAGAGACTCCTTAGTCACTGGCAAGGTACTGATGAATTGGCATAAGCCCGATGTGGTTCCTATCTTCAAAAAGGGAGCAAAGTCATTACCAGGTAACTATAGACCCGTTAGTTTAACGTCCATAGTTGGAAAGGCCTTAGAGAGTTTGATAAAGAGCAACATAGAGGAGTTTCTGCTAGAAAATAATATTGTAAGTGATAGGATAGTCAGCATGGCTTCAAGAAAGACAGAAGTTGTCAAACAAATTTACTTACTTTTTTAAGGAAGTAAGTAAACAGGTAGACAGTGGAATAGCAGTTGATATAGTGTACTTGGACTTTGCTAAAGCATTTGACACTGTACCCCACAGATGGTTAATATGCAAGTTAGGGTCGATAGCTTTGGAAAAGTCAATCTGTAAATGGATAGAGAATCTACAACAGACCTGATTGTACTGTTTGATTGGGCAGCCAAGTGGCAAATGACATTTAATATAGATAAATGTAAAATTATGCACCTGGGAGCTAACAACATGCATGTTGCATACTGTCTAGGGGGAATACATTTGGGGTATCAGAAAGGGAAAAGGATCTGGGGGTTCTGGTAGATTATAGACTTAATAACAGCATGCAATGCCAAGCTGCAATATCTAAAACTAGTAAAGTACTTTCTTGTAATAAAAGAGGAATAGACTGCAGAGATGAAGACATAATCCTGCCCCTGTACAAAGCCCACATCTCAGGCCACATCTGGTATATGCAGTCCAGTTTTGGTCACCAGTTCACAAAAAGGACATTGTGGAATTGGAGAGAGTGCAGAGAAGGGTAGCTAAATTATTAAAAAGGAATGGAGGAGCTCAGCTATGAGGAGAGATTAGCTGATCTGAATCTATTCTCCCTTGAAAAGAGACATTTAGGGTTGATATGATCACCCTGTATAAATATATAAACGGTCCATATAGAGAACTCTCTTCCCCATTATTCACTTTGAAATCTTTGCAAGGGATTCTTCAGTGTAAGGTCTGTGAAAATGTAGAATCGGCTACCTCAGGAAGTAGTTTCAGCAACTACTATAGATTGCTTTAAGAAAAAGCTGGATGTTTTTCTAGAAGCACAAATTATATCTGGGTATTAAGGCTTTAAAGTAAAAATAACAGTGACTGATGATCCAGGGATGTCAAAGTGAGTTTTTTAGAGATTTTTCAGAGCATGGAGTGTTTTTCATAAAATATTAAACTTTATTTCAAATAAAGTCTAAAAACTTTTCTAAATATTCTAAAACTAGACAGAGATGACCTATGCTAGTCCTAGTGCTAACATAGGAAAACTAAGCTAGGTAAAAGGTAAGCGTATGGTACAAGTAGTTTTTAGGTCCTGTTGAAACAGCAATAGTTTGGTTTCCCGCCCAACGTATTTCGTCTAATAAGGCTTCTTCAGGGGTTTGTTGAGGGAGACTTGCTGAATGCGGTAATATTGCTGAAATCTTTTTGTGGAGGCCAGTTGTCCTCATACCACTTGGGAAATGATTGGGTTATAAAAACTGTAGTGCTTAAGAGAAGCAGAGTTAAGCTACATACACACTTCCAATTATTATCGTTGGAAAACGAACGACGAACGTTCATGCACGATATATATGAACGATCGTATAGCACCGATCCTGCACATAGAGTTAACGACACGATCGTTCGTAAATATTGTACACACAATAGATACGATCGTTTGAGCGATAGAGGAACTATGTGCACGACAGGAAAGTGACGGACGTTCGTTCATCACGCATGCTCTGAACATGGACGATCAACGAACGACCGTACACACGAACGATGGTCAACGATCGTCGTCCAATCCGATCCGTCGGTCCGGTCGTTCGTTTCCAGCGACTTTCCTCGTTCGTCGGCGTCGTTGGTTACTTTTTTACGAACGATTTTTTGCCCAATCGATCGTTCGTCGTTCGATTGGAACGATAGAAATTGGAAGTGTGTACGCACCTTTAGGGCAAGCCCTATTGTTGGAGATAGAACATCCTTTGTATAATCCTTTAAAGTGCACTGATTTGTTGATTTCTTGGTGGGTGTGCTTTTACTGAATATATAGGTAGTAGCATCGATATATAGGAGCTTTAGGTTCTGGTAGTAGATTCTAAATTTGTGCTCTGATAGAAGGTGGCACGTGTGCCCATATATACAGCAGTATGTTAGCTGAAGAGTAGAGTCCACATGGTGTTCAGTAATATGTTTGTTTTACGTGGTGGTAAAGTGGTGGGCCGCGGGTAGCCGTCCAAAGGAGGGAGTTTGTCTAGATAACTATGCAGATGAGTCAGACAAGCTGGGAGGCACCAAGGCCTTCCTATTCCTTGGTAGCCCCCCAGGTTAAAAAAAAGGAGGTGTTCTGAATGACATATAATACAGTAGGAGCCGATCTATTCAAGTATAACAAAAGGCCACAAAAACGGTTGCTTTCAGTGATAACAAGCCTAGTGAGATCTTGTCTTTCATTTGATTTTGTTTAATATGAGCAAAAATCGAGCATATAGGCTTCCTTCCAGTGATCTAGCTTTCTGGGGGATTCATTCTTTGAAAAAATGAATGAAGGTGCATCTAAACCTTGCTCTTTCAGTGTAATAAACTCAAGTACTACACCTAAACTAAAGGATTTCCAGAGTAAGTTGATTTTGTGGAAATACTGGTTCAATAGTGCTTGGCGAAGCCTATGGTATTAAGCAACCATTATGAGCCCATGGATAACATGTCACATTATGAGCAACGGCTGGATCTAAATTAGTTTTTTTGGCAGTAACACACAGCTTGATCCATGAATCAAAAGGGACTGGTAAAAGTAAAATGAAAGGTCCCACAGAGTTCTGAACTCTGATTGCTGGTTCTGGAGTCAAGAATGCTAGCTATTACATTTTGGTACCCTTACTAGCAAAAAGAAAGCAAAATTTTTGCAAAACTTGAATGTAGATGGTATTGGTATTAGATTTCCTGGTTTTCACTGCCCATTCATAGCAGCATTACCATCAGGTGCTGTTTTTGTTTGGTTGCAACAAGGTATCTTGTGGAAGGAGAACCAGAAGAACTTTGAAATGAAGAGGAGCCTTAACACTCAGTTGCCATAGGGGCATGTACCACAGCCATCTTAGCCAGTTGAAGATGATGCTAAGAAAGTCAGCTCCATGAAACCCTTCAGAAGTTTCAGGGAAAACAGCCCATTGTCAGCTCAACTGACCCCAGGGCTTGCTACCAAGGAAAACCTAGAGATAAATGTCCCCAGTTTGTGGTTTTTCAAGGATGTGACAGATTCACTAGTGAGAGGAAGGACCACTGGCCCACAGTCAAGGGATTTCTGTTGTAAAGACCATTTATTGTTGACTACTGTCCTTAAAAAGGCAAACAGCTGGAAATGAAAGTACAATTTGATAATCATCCTAGTGCTTAGATAACTAGCTGCCTGGCTTTGCCAACCCTTGCACAACATTAGGGTGTAATAACTATTACATTGCTGCAATTTGCAGCACAAAGATGACCATTTTGATGACCAATCCAGTATTGCAGGATACTCATGTCAGAGTCTCACAATCCATGGACAACAAAAGATTTACTCCAGCCAGGTAGTTGGCTACACCAGGCTGGGAGTACACAGGAGGACAAAAGAAAGAACACTGGGTGTTTGGACCATCTTGAATTTATCAAGTTAAGTCCAGAGAGTGGGAGTGGAAAGGAATTAAAGCATCATGGGCTGACATGGAGTGGTCAGAAAATTCCAATTTTCCTGTACATCTTACCTTACACCGAAGAAGGATTAGAAGCTCCATCAGGTATCCAGGGTTTATCTAATTTCCTTTCTGATGTCTATAAGTATCAAACCTACTCACATTGATCTTTGCTGTCCACAGAGCTCCTACTTCTTCATCCTGAAACTTTTATTTTGATTTCTAGTAAACTTCATTCTTATGTTACAACAGTAAAAATTAACAAGTACTATACATCGATGCAGCTTTCTGGAGAGTAAAAAATGAGCGGGAGGCACCCGACTGTCGTTTCCAAATAGTAAACCATAGCTGTCATTAGCAGTCTGTCATTTAGAGATCTGGCATGATGGATCGCTAAGCAATGTCTTCAGACAACTGTACAGATGCTACTAATGCTTAGTTAATGCTTGGAGTTAAGCCAAGCCAAGCAGTTTTTCACACGACTACGGGCCTTTTTTGGAATTGGTAAACATATTTCAAATGAAAAAAATACCAGAAACTCCTTTTCAGGATACACTTTCAAAAGTTTTACCATAGAACATGTATGCAGTTATAGAGCATTCACAAACTCAACATGAATGTGAGTAAATTATTTGTAATAATAATGATATTGTGATTTGAAATGGTCTTAAATGTCCCTAAAATGCATTCCAGATTGTCTCTTGGAAAATGTGGTAAATTAACACCCAACTGACGCTATGGTCAAAATAACTTGGTTTTGCTTTTATGAATTCCCCCTTCCCCTTTCCCCCCACCTTTCTTGAGGGTTGAAATCCCAAATATGGAATGAGTGGTGACTGTAACATAAGTTCTGATCCAATTACAAGCGTCATGGAAATTCTAGGGGAAAGAATAAGAGCTGCTCTTGGAGTCATTTATTTAGAAACCCAACAAACCATGAAATGTGTTCAATTACATTATGGATTCTCGTTGAGAGCATCTTAGATTCAATAAAACTATGCTCCCATTAGTGGGATGCTGTTGATGAGGTTACACTTTTAACAAAAAAAAACTGATGCTGCTTATCTTTTGTGTTGATAAAAGAATATTTCTGAAGGATAGCATGACAGAGTGACCTGCTCACTGCTCTCTACTGCTATCTGCTTCTGTGCTTTTTTCCAATCCCTCCACAGATACACAAAAAAACACCCTAGCCACTCTCGTCACTCCTCCAATGACCTGTTAATGATCTCTCTCAAAACTTTGTCACACGCATGGCTTCAAGACTATTCTAGAGCTGCCTCGACTCACTAGAATAGTCTTCCACATCCTATTTAGTTTGCTCCTACTTCTGCTAATTTAAAAGAATTCCTAAAACTCATCTTTTCAATCTTGCCTACCAGTATTCTTCTGTCCCTTAAACCCTCACTACTGTCATTTGCAACCCCTATTTAATGTACAGTGCTGCATAATATGTTGGCACTAAATTAATTTTGTTTATATTATTATAAATAATAATATTAATAATGATAATAACAACCAGGGTACAGTGAAACACTAGGGTTGCTCCAGAACTTGCTAGGGGTTTTTTGAGAAACAAGCAATTTGTGACTCTCAGATCAGTTTATTCAGTACCATTAATCTTTTTGGCTTTTTGTAGGTATGCCATTCTTTCCAATGGGCAGCATTCTGCCTACTAACCACACTAATGTACTGAGAATTTTGGATATATTAATTATAGAAGGGGTTCCTTGAAGACCTTAAAGGTATTTCAGGGGGTTCTTCAATGTTAAAGTCGAGAAACACTTGCCTAGGCACTTGTTTGCAGAGACAGTATATATCAATGGTTATAATCAGAAAGGGGCTGGGCTTGAGGGTATGTTCTACAAGCTTTATGATCTGTCCTGAGCTGAAATACTATACCATTTTCCATAATGAACCTACAGTCACAAAGTCAGTAAGGGACCTTTGTGCAGAAATACGCACTAGAATATTCTAAATGGAAACTTACAGTTTATACACAGTTGATTCAGAGAAAGACAAAAAGCTCTTATAAAGGATTGTTCCATTTACTCCAACAGTGGAAAAATATTCCTCCCCAATTCCTTGAGGCAATCAAAATTCCCTGGATCAACAGTCTGCCTTTCCTTTTAAAATGTAATTCCTAGTTATAATCAATAAATGCATCCAGCTTTCTTTCAAAACAATCTATTGAATGTGCTAAAACTACTTCCTAATGGAATTCTCTTCCAAATTTTCATAGGTCCTACCTTAAAATGAATAATGTTGAAATTTGAAGTTCTTTATATAGACCGTTTATATGGTTTATAGGGTGTTAATATCCCCCTTAAATGTCCCTTCTAAAGGGAGAAAATTTTCAGTTCAGCTAATCTTTGTTTATATATGAACTTCTCCATGCCACTTTATAATTTAGATGTCCAAGTCTGTACTTTTTTCAAGTTCTACAAAAACCTTTTGGTGAACTGATGCCCAAAACTGCACTGCATTTTCCAGATGATATCAGGCTAATGCTTAGTACAATGCTAATGCTTAGAATGTCTTGATTTCTGTAGTCTATACCACAAGAAATTATTTTGCTTGCTTTAGAAAATTATGACTTGGCATTGCATGCTATCATTAACTATGATAGTACCAAAACTTCAAGATCCCTCTCCTTTTTTACCTGATCTGTATGAAGTATGCATGTTAATAGCTCCAAGGTGCATAACTTTATATTTATTAATTTTTTAAAAATCATCGATGAAAGCTACCAGGTATACCAGTCTGGAAAGAAAAAAAACCCTTAAAATAAGCCACAATAAGCAAATAAAAATCCTGGAAGGACCGGGTGGCTCCCTCAGCTGAAAGTGTCCATTGAACATGGATGATCTGGCAAACCTGGAATGGATCTAGTCCAAGATTGAAAACATTTGCTAACAAAAAGTAAATGACTTTAAAGAAATGAAGGTTTGCTAAATTACCCAGGTTCACTAATGAAAGTGTATTTTTTCAAGACTTGGAGGGCTTCAATAAATCAGGTGCATTTTGTTAGAGAGTTAACCTCCCTGGCGGTATTCCAAGTGTGGCTCGCAGGTAATTTTCAGTGCCAAAAGCGGAACCCCTGAGTGAGTTTTAAAGTCTTACCTGGTTCCCACGCTCCAGCGGCGTCCTTTAGCAGAGCCTGCGTCGTCCTCCAGCGATGTCCGTGGCATCCTCCAGCGATGCCCTGCATCTGCTTTCCCTGACTAGACTGGCTGGGCATCGCCAGGCTACACAGATGCAATGCGAGGCCAGGGGAAGCAGAATGCGGCTTGGCATCCCCTCACGAACTTTAGGCTGGAGGGTGGGACCTTAGGGATGGTAGGCAGGAAATTTAAAGTACCGTATTTTTCGGACCATAAGACGCACTTTTTTTCCCCCTAAAGTGGGGGGAAAATCAGGGTGCGTCTTATGGTCCGAATGCATATTTTTTTACTTACCTACCGCTTTTACATTTAAAAAATATTTCTGTCTTCAAAAGATAGGTTTGTGCATTTTGGGTATCTTTGACCTAAAATGCACAAACTGAGATTTTGACTGATGATGAACTTTTACCTACCCCAGTGGTTTCTTTTGACTAACCTGACTAAGGGGTTGCAATCAGTAATGGTAGAATGGATCTCAAATGCTGAAAGGACTTTTATGGAACTCAGGTAGTTACAGCAAAATTTTTTGTTGTTTAGACAGATGCCTTTAATTCAGGAACTATATGTGTTAAAAAAAGTTTAGGTTTATCTCTGATCATACACATTTAACATGCATTGGCCAGATTAAGGAAGCAGTTCTTAGGTTTTTTGCAGTTTTGAGGCGTTTGGATTTGTGGTGAAGCACAGACCCAAGAATCAATATCAAAATACAAATGCTTTTACCTGGGTTCATTATCTAGTATCCTCAAGTATCTCCACCATGTAAGGGATCTTGGTCAGAAGGAACTAATATTCTTGCAGATACGTATACTGTATATTCCAATATTTGTTTAAATGCAGTACCTTTAAGAGCCAATGCAGGATAATGAATAGGGAAGATAAAAATTTATAGGAAGAGGAGGAGGGATTGTCTGGTGTGTGTAGGCTACCTTGGGTGTATTGTGGACAGGAGAAGGTTCCCTGCTTGGCTGGGTAAGATTGCTGCTGCAATGGTCATGTGTTTTTTTTTTGTGTGTTTTATATAGATATTAGGTTTCAAAGTTAGCAGGTAATTTCAAGGTTAGGAACTCTATTGAATTGCCATTGTTGATTTCATGTGTCACAAGAAAGACTTTGCTTGTAACAACATTGTGATGTCATGGATCCCAGCAAATTGATACAAAGGTGTGTCTTAAATGGGGAACTTATTAAACTGCCTTTTAATGTCTTCCTCAAAACAAACAAGCCTTTTTTGTATTGTTTTTTCGATTTCTTGGATTTCTGCAGTTTTACATCAAACAAACCATTAATAACAATAAAGGTTAATACAAAACTGTAAAAGAATATACAAGATTATACCAATAGTAATATAGTAAACTGTCAAAACATAACATAACACCTTCTAGGTGTCAACAAAAACAACAATATAGTTTGATAACTATCATTGGATTTTAAGTAATATTGAGTATATACCACATGGAATGGTGAAAAGGCATCAAAATCACAATTTGTGTTCCAACTAGGAAAGAATGGAAAAAAAAAAAAGATTCCATTTGGAAAAAAAGTAATCAATATATTTGTCATCTTGTAAGTTGGTGTCTACCACTTCTTTAAAAAGTACTGATTTTAAAGCACTTAGGATAATCTTTTGGTGGAAGTGTATCATTCCATGTCATGAGTAAAGTTGCTGCCAATAAGCAAACTGATATACACCCTCTTATGCCTTTGTCTCGTACTATATCCAGGAATTCATCCCAACAACCAAACAAACATAAGACAGGGTTGGCAGGAATAAAATAACCTGTAACAGAGTGGATATATTGTAATATCCTCTGCCAATATTTTGAAACCAGGGGTCAATTCCAAAGACAGTGGACCAGTGTTGCTGAAGTTATTTACATTTTTGAAAAGTCTCTCTGGTTTTCTTCCCATCTCTGCTCCCTCCTTGTGTCTGAATACCTTAAAGGCTCTGTGAAAAATTTTGAAATGAGATTCCCTCCAAACTTTGTTGATTATTGTTTTCCATATTGTTTGATAACCCTGTACAATTTTGCCAATTACATCGAATATACCAAGCTCCTCGTCTGTAACAGGATAAGGGAGAGAGGAGAGGAACACCAGAATGTAAACAGGAAGATAATGCCAGGGGACTAGACCTCCAAGCTAGGGGGAGGGAAATGGTCACCACCTACCGAAACCCTAAACTAGCTCTGACTCCTGTCAGTATGAATAGACCCTGAAGGTGGGAGGATTCATACACCGGAACCTAGGCCCTAGGATCCTTGAAATGCCTAGGAGTAGTGACAGGGTATGAGACTACTGATTCCTTCCCAGATGAACGAACCAGCGTCTCCCTGAGGCCTAGTAACAACGAGCAAAGGGTAATAACAAAATACAAAGGGAAGTAAACTTATGTTCAATAGAAAATTGATGAGCAGGAACTCAGGAGAGGACCACACACCAGCTCTTCCACCTCCAAGCAGAGAATATCAACCGCATGACCTGAAGTGTAAGGCCAGGCTAAATAGAGGAATAGTAATGATAACAAGTGCGGCTGAAACCAGAGGTGTGGTCATTACCAACAACAACACTAAAACAAGTGAAAGCAAAGAGGCTGTCAGATAACCTCAAGTGCAGCCAGTCTCTCAGATCTTCTACCCTCAGTCACGGGAGGAACCGTGACATTGTCCCATTTGTGTACATTCGTGTGGTCTATGTTTTTTTTTAAATATCCTTGCATTAATCTATGTAGTTTTGTTATGGTGAGAGCCAATAAATGTAATAAATTATCATAACGATTGTGTCATAGTGCCCTGACGAATCTCTAACAAGTGAATTTAAAACCCCAGTTGCCTGTAAGTAGTATATTGGGTGCATCAGGGATGTTTGGCAGGGCAGTTTGTTACTTAATTCTTGCAAAGTTAGGAAGCAACCTAATTCTTGATTTATTAAATCTCCAGCTAATTCTAATCCATTAATATACCATTGGTTAAATACTTGTTGAGTGGATCCTTGGGGAAACATCGGATTACCTCTGAAAGGTAGGTATCTCAAGAGACTAAAAATCAGTCCCATGTTTCCTGGCAAGTCCCTGGATGAAATATTATGTTCCAGATGGGGGGGTACATTTGCTATGTAATAAAGCTGTAAGATGGGCTATTGCCTTTTCTAGAGGGTAGTTTGATGCATACAGAGTACCTTTGATCCAGTCAAAGATATGCCTAGTAAGGCAGGCCAAGTTGTAGGCTCTTATATTCATTAGGTAACTACACCTGCAGAAGTGGGTAAGAATAAATTTTGTAGTGAAACTCGAGGTCGGTTGCCCTGCCAAAAAATAAAAAAAAATTACTTAATAAGGGTCGCTACACCTTGGCGTCCTAGTAAAATTGGTATTGTCTGTAAGGGATAAAGAAGCTTGGAAAAAGACATCATCTTCAACAAATGCATTCTCTCAAACAATGATAATGGTAAATGTTTCCATAGCTCCATTTCCCTCCTGATCTTAGCTATCAGAGGTATGTAATTTAATCTATAAATCGAATAAGGATATGTACCTATCTTGATGCCTAAATATGTTATTGAATCCTGAGCTATCATAAATGAGGAAGTCCTGTTTCAGTCTGATGGTTTTTGGGAGGTCAGGGCCAGAATTTCCCTGAAATTATTTAGATTCTTTCATTGATACTAATAACCACAATGTCATCTTGCGGATGTCTTTTTGAAAGTGTTCCAGCGCCACCAGAACTTTGTGTGTGTTAGTGATTTTGGATCACCCGCGCACAAAGCCCACCTGGGAAGGTAGGATCAAACATGGTAATAGGGCTGCCAATCTGTTAGCCAGGATTTTGGAAAAGATTTTGGCATCTAAATTTATCAAAGAAATTGGGCATTTGGGATCTTTGCCATTCTTAGCAATTACTTTGATAAAGTATTGGGCTTCTGAGGAAAAATAGAAACTACTTTCCTACATAGAAGAGTATAGCTTGTGCATATCTGGTAAAAGGTCATCACCCATCATTTTGTAGAATTCGTCAGTAAAGCTGTCAGGCCCAGGTTATTTCCAATCATTTAATGATGGCCTGAATTTCTATTTCTGAAATGGGGGCATTAAGAACGTCAACATGATCCTGGCTTAGTTGGGGTGGACGTACAGAACCAAAATTAGGAGCATTGCAAATAAGTCCTCCCAATAATTTGCCAACAAAATAATGATTTGCTGAAGGTCTGGTACTGTATCACTCCCTGGAGTGAGCATAGCCAAACTGACCAAGTTTGCTAACATTTTACCCGACTTATTCTGAAACTTATGGTATCTTGCATCCACATGCCTGCGCCTCAACTGTTCCATTCCCATATCAAACTTTCTATTTGCTTCCACCCAAGCTTCTTTTCTATTCAAAGAGGGTTGTTCTGTAAGGAGTTGTTGCGCTCCGTGCAGTTCCTGAAGAGCCTGAAAATAATTTGCAGTTGGTAATGTATAATTTTACATGTCTCCGTTAATATGCTTTACCAGCTTCCCAGAATAGGGGCGGGTCATCACGATGCATCTCAGTGATGGCCACATACAAGTTCCAAGCCAAACGCAATTCTGCTTGGAAAGCTTAATCTCTATATAAAAAGTGGGGAACCCTCCAGAAAATGGCATTACCCTGAAGGGTAGAGTTAAGTAAGGAGAACTCCACTGGGGCATGGTCAGAGATTGCAATGGTGTGTATATTCATCTCCTGTACATAGTTATTCAGCCAGTTTAGAGCAAGGGCAAAATAAATAGTTGAGGTGGGCATGTGTAAAATGAACTGGAGAAAAAAAAAGTTATTTGATGTTCTAGGGAATACCTTTGCCCCAAAACATTGTGTAGATTCATAGATTCTACAAAATTATTTAGATGTTAGGGGGACTTGAGATTGCCCCAGTAATCAGATCTATCCTCCCCCTCAAACATTACTGAATTATAATCTCCATCAACCACCTTATGGATGGTGGAGTCTTGTGCAATCTAGCACGTCAGCTGCTAGAAGAAAAATGCTGAGGGTGAGTTGGAAGCATAGACATTGTGTCAGAAAATGTTACCGTGGCTCTTCCATCCAACTGCAGGAGACCCCAGTACCTCTCCATACCCATAATTTACGTAGCCTAAAGAAATCTGTGGTGTCCAATTGTGTTTCCTGTAACATAGCTACATCTGCCTTGAGCTTTTGAAGATGCCTCAAGATGGACATGCGTTTGTTAGGGGACCTTAGTCCCTTAACATTTCATGAAATAATTTTCAATTTATGCATAGCAATGAAATGGTAGATAAATGTACTGGTAAAAGTTATATAAATAGAGAATAGCTGATAATAGCATATTTACTCCCTGATCCATGGAATAAACATACTGTCAAAATCTGAAACCTTGATATGTGCTAATTTGTCACTTCTGCAGAAAACTTAGAAGTACATAGGTCCAAACACTGACGATCTTTCGCTGAACAAACACCGAAAAGACAACAGGCCAATAGAAGATTCTGTTTCGCTATAATGCTTGTCTGAGTCACGATCGGTACGTAGTCGTGATGATCCATGTATCCATCAGAAGGGTAGTTAGGAGAAAAGGGTAACAATTTATAGGGGGGTATGAAGAAACGGTGTGTACAGTGTGAACAGTGTGTAAAGGCAACTTTCCTTTTTTTTCCATGGGTACAAGAAAATTCTACATTTGACTAGTGTTCTGCTGTGGTAGGCTCACACTCATAGGCGAGTAGAGCTAAAAACAACTGAATGAGGAAACCAGTCAAAGTTCTGTGGCAAAGAGCTTACTAAGTTTTACTTAGTAATTTATCTTTCTTAACTTCCAAGGACCTCTTGATTACTGCATCTCTGTATAATTTTGATTGTTGGGGAGAAGACACTTCCTCCAATAAAGTAATACCTATAGGGGGCATCTGAGTAACTGAGGAGAATGTTAATTCCCCGGATTCGTTGGGTTCCAAATCAGATGGGGAGGATTTGAGAAATTCCTCAGGGTCCTCTGCCGCAGTGAATGGATGGTTAGACCCCTGGTAGCAATAGAAATAAAGGGTGACAGGGTATGCCAACATGAATCTAACAAAGTGGAGCAGACTTGTTAGAAAAGATTTCTCTTGTGTGGCACTTTCGCTGAGTAAACTGCAAACAAGAGGAACCCTGCGCCATCAATTGATAGATTACGTTGAGATCTGAATGCCGTGAGAAGTTCAGAACCGTCTGGATATTTCAAGAATTTAGCTATGATAGGTCGTGGTCTTCTCTGATCTTTAGTGAGGGGGCTAAATTTTTTTCAGAATGGTCAAGGCCTAGTCATTCAGGAATTGTGTTTGACCAAATCGTTGGTAGCATGTTAGGCTTGATTAACTCAGGGAGTCCTATGATACGCAGATTGTTGAGCCATGACGTGTTTTCTAGGTCGTCGACTTTGTCAGAACGGGAGCTGATTTGTGATTTCATAGTTGCTATTTGTGTCAGGCTTTTATTAGATCATCTTCCTTGGTGGAGATTCTTGTTCTGGGCCTAAGAAGCACTGCTACTGCCTCTGCTAGTTTTGCATGATCTGTGAGGTGTTGGTAGGACTGAGGCAGAGTCAAGCTGCCCTTTTTAACGCTCATAACATTTTATTTTGAAATAATATACAGAAACTTTAAATAAAAAAAAAACTAAAAAGTCCTGTGGACTTTACGTACATGATTTGTATTATGTGATTTACAATGATGAGCTGTATTTATTAATCATAGTATCTGACAGTCCCTCAAACATTCCTTGGTGGGGATCAATTACTACCATTGAAACACAGGTACTTAGAAGATTCTCATGAGATAATTTTTGAGGGAATGCCTGATTCCTTCTTTTTTAAGTAGAGAACTTAATTTTGGATGTATAATTTTAAATTTTATTATACAAAGATACATATTAAAAAAAAATTCTTAACATCAACATAATATGGTAAAAATATGTCTCTCATAAAAAAGTAATGTTAAAGGGAAGGTATTGTTTTTAACTCACCGGCAGTCCTGTCAGGCGGTTGTGTTGAAGGTAAAGGTAGCGCAAAGAATGGAGTCCTTGGAATAGGTCAGCTGGCAGCCTGTGGATGTTACATTGATACAAGTGCAGGGAGAGCAAAGAATTCAAACCACTGAAAGTATCTGGCTGTAAAGGTGGCAAATTTGGGTTCTTTCCAAGATCCAACTCCTCCAGATGCTCCAGACCCTGGAATGTCCCAGGACGCAAGACTGAGATCCGATTTGAGAATAGCCAAAGAACAGATGTGAAAGGAGAAAAAAGTCGGGGACCTAATTCTGAGATCTGGTTGTTCTGCAGGAAGACCCGCCGGGCCTGATTAGGTAGAGGTGATGGGACACGTGACAGGTTGTGTGACTGGCAGCTAGCTGTTGGAGGTGAGGGGTAACAAGTGCAAAGGGAAGGGCAAGGAGAGAGAGTAAAAGGATAAGAGTGTGAGGGGGGAAGGAGGGGAAGAAGACTTAAGAGGTACAAGAGGAAGCCTAGGATGGAGACAAATAGGCAAAGGGAAAAAACAGTTGAATGAAAAGACAGATGAAATTAGGGGGAAAAAAGCAGAATAAAAGCGAATAAAAATATTAGTTTTTATAATAAATTTAACTTGGTATATTAAAGAAAACATTTCAATTTTAACAAAGTCTATTTAAAATACACCTGAATGTCAGGATACATTTGTAGTTAATAAATATTTGGTCCTAAAAATGTTTCTCCTGAGAGATGAACCTGATAATAGCCATGGGCATAACAAAATTTTAGTTTTACTGTACAATCATGGCCAAAAATGTTGGCATCCTTGCATTTATGTCATAAAATGCACCACCTTTCCCAGAAAATTGTTACAATTGCAAATGCTTTGGTATAGTCATGTTTTTCTATTGTTGGAACTGGAAGAACACAAAAAATCTGGGACTTTCCACACAAAACGCCACAAATGGCTTGGAAGAAAATATTGGCACCTTATGAGATTTGTACTACATACTTGTAATTTAACTCACCTCTAGCAATTAGCAGATGCTGTCAAATCCCACTTGAAACCATTTAAAATGGAGAAATGTTGACTTGTTTGGTTGTCTGTGTGTAACACACTGAGCATGGAGAAAAGAAAGAAGAGCCAAGAATTGTCTGAGGATTTGAGAACCAAAATGATAGAAAGTATAGACAATCCCAAGGCTACAAGTCCATCTCCAGAAATCTTAATGTTTCTGTGTCCACTGTGTGCAACATTGTAAATAAGTTTATAGCCCATGGCACTGTAGCTTATCTCTCTGGATGTGGATTAAAGAGAAAGATTGAAGATATGTTATATCGAAGAATTGTTGGATAAAGAACCTTGATCAACTTCCAAACAAATCCAACCTGACCTGCAGGCAGAGGGTACAACAATGTCATTTTGCACTATCCGTTGCCATCTGAATGAAAAGGAATGCTGTAGCAGGAGACCAAGGAGGGCCCCATTGCTGACACAGAAACATAAACAAGCCAGATTGGAAACCACAATCCTTCTGGGAGAATGTCCTCTGGACAGATGAGGCAAAAAACAGTTTTTCAGTAATTCACATATTTAGACTGTTTACAGAAAACAAAAAGAAGCCTTCATAGAAAAGAAGTCCCTACAGTCAAACATGGAGGAGGTTCACTTATGTTTTAGGGTTGCATTGCTGCTTCAGACAATGGTAGTCTTGACTACCACCCGTGGAGAGATCAAAAAGCAGCAGTTGGGAGAAGCAACCTTTTAAACCTGAGAGACATGGCTAGTAAAGGATTTGGTCATCTGTGTTGACCTTCTTGGTCAGCAATGCGGATACACCAAGTATCCCTGTTATCTGTGCAAGTGGGACAGCAGAGCTTGTGAGAGGCATTGGGTGGAAAGGAATTGACCTCCAAGATCTGCCCTAAAACCAGGTGATCCAAACATTCTACATGAGCCAGTTGTTGTTGGAAAGTTTAATATATTCCAGCCTCTACACATGAAACTGGGTCTAATGAAGCAGTTCCTTAAAGCTTTGCCAACTGACATTTGGCTTTTCCTAGCCTGTCATTTGAAAAAATAAAAGCCGGTGTATTTGATGGTCCACAGATTCGGCAGCTCATCAAAGACGAACATTTCATCAGGACAATGTCAGAAGTAGAAAAGAATGCTTGGTTATCATTTAAAGCCATTGTGAAGGACTTTCTTGGAAACACACAAGCAAATATTTACACAAAAATTGTCCAGAAACTTTTGGAGAGCTACAAAATGCTTGGTTTCAATATGAGCATCAAGGTGCATTTTCTGCATAGCCATTTTTCTAACTTCTCAGAAAACCTTGGTGCAGTCTGTGATGAGCAAGGTGAATGATTCCACCAAGATTTGAAGGTCATGGAAGGACAGTATCAGGGTAGATTGGATGTACATATGATGGCTGACTTTAGTTGGAGCTTCTGGCAGGATTGTCCTAAGACTGAACACTCCAGGAAAAGCTATAGGAGTAACAATAAATCTTTTGTATGAACAAAAGAAATTTAAATAAACAGTACATTCAAGTTATTTTTTCATTATTTTTTCATTGTATGTAAAATTTGTAAGTGTTTTGTCAAAAATGGGGGGTACTCTGTATCATAAAAACTGGATGTGATAGCAAAAAACTGTGGTCATTTCTGTATTCACCACCCAAAACTTAGTACAAAACAAGTGTAAGATGTAACTCAACAAAAAATGCGTTCCCTGGTGTTACAAAAAGCGATTAACATCAGTTATTTCTTCCAAAGGGTATGATACCATTTATTGAGGGTGCCAAAAATTTTTTCCAGGCATTTTTTGATGTTTTGTGTGGAATGTCTCTGTTTTTTTTACTTTGCTTTTTTGTGTTCTTCCAGTGCCAGCATAGGAAATAAATGTGACAATACCAAACCATTTGTAATTGCAACAATATTCTGGGAGAAATGGTGCCTTTTCTGACATAAATCCAAGGTTGCCAATATTTTTGGCCATCGTTGTATGATTATCAATGTTTACCATTTGTGGTGCAAAATGATCCAAAATATCAATTCCATCAGTAAAAATAGCACTACCCAGACAAAATTGCAACTAGTTTTAAACCAAGGACACCAAAGAAATGTAAAAGGAAAACTGTAACTTTAATACAAATATCCCTAAAATGCATGTCTCCTTCCCTCAACAAGCTTCCTAAGTGTTCCATCTTACCATTGTTGAGCCAAGGGGGTCCAAGTCTTTTTTTAAAAACTTTCTTGGTTTTCACTTTTTCAGTAGGTCCTCTACTACACATTTGAAGATTAACAATTGTTGGGTCTCCCATAAGAAGTAATGGGAAATATACTGTGAATATATTGTCCAGCCTGGAGAGTTTTGGCACTCAGTGGCCACATGCCGAAGATCTATGTAGACGTCATCAGGTAAGTGAAATGCATGTGAAATTTGCAGAGGGATGGAGGTGTGTGGCATTTTTATGATATCTGTAATAAAGTAGTACTCCAATAAATAGCCTTTTCACAGTTCTTATGTGACAAATTCTGTGTACAAAAGAGAGTGATCCAGACAGATGAAAGTAAAATTGGATGTATGGGATTTATTTTATTTTGTCCACCCCCTACCTACATTTCTACTATGCATAAATATATTTTCCGTTTTACTCTCTGCTTGGCTCTGCTATACCCTTTTTTCTTATTAATATCCTTTGACCAGAACATATTCAGTTGTCTCTCTGCCTTGTTTAGAATTGGATCTCACTGCCTTTTCTCTCTTACCCTATTATCTCCTATTTCTTACCCTACCCATTATTCCCTCCACTCCTCCTTTAGGAAGGTATATACCTTCCTAAAGTCCAGGAAGCTCCTTTTGGAACTCTGATTTTTACTTTGTTGTTCCATGCTTGGTGTTTTTTTTTCTTTTTTCATGGTCTTATATTGATGTTGTTTATATGCTATATTATGTTGGTTTGAAATTTTTTGCATATATGTGGCCTCACGGATTCTTTCGGGCAGGATTTGATTAGATTGTTCACCTCCTCCTACCACAGACCGACACTTTCCCCCACATAGGCCCACCGTCTATTTCAGGCGGTAGTTTGGGACTTTTTGATCCTACCTTAGTTTTCACCCAACTCCTGAGAAGTTAACCCGTCTCGCCTGTCTGGTGACCCCTTTCCTTATCTTCATGTCGCCACCCACTACACATTCTCAAATTTTGAAATTTTGATCTCTTAACACCAAGGGCCTTAATAGTCCCAATAAGCGTTCCCAACTATTATATGCCCAACATAAAGCTAGAATACAAATAATATTTTTTCTGGAGACCCATTTCCAGACAACCTGGATCCCATCTCTCTGTAACCGCTACTATCCTATTTGGTTCCACAGTTCTAACCCTGATTCCAAAAGGAAAGGAGTCTCTATAACATTCCATAAATTGCTATCAGTTTAAATCATAGATACCCATTCTGACCCACAGGGCAGATATTTATTCCTTACAATTTCCATATGGGATAGGAAGTTTACTATAGCATCCTTTTATGCACCCAATCAGCAGCCCACAATGGCCATTACTCAACATTTGGAAATCTTAAAAGGAGTGGCTGAAGGCACTATCATAGTGGGAGGCGATCTAAACTTTGTACTTGTACTTTGTACTTTGTGCTTGATACATCCTCTGGGAAAACCTCCATCTCCTACCTAAATTGAACTCTTTCCGATCCAAAGTGTATGAGCTTAGGTTGGTGGACATTTGGCATACACTTCACCCAACCACTAGGGACTATACTTTTTATACTTTATTCCCCACTTTTTATTCCCACAGTAACATAAAGCATCTTAATCACAAAAGAAAGTTGGTACGTTATACCATATAAGATGCCTTATATTACCTAACAATTTATATTAACTGTATATACTAACAAAATACTGTTATGTTAGACTGATAATTTCTCCTATTTATTAATGCACTCAGATTATACATGCTAAAGCAAACAGCTCCCCCTGAAGAAGCCAAATGTAGGTGAAACACGTCAGGTAACAAAGCTGCTGGCACCTGTTGACTGTTCCATCAATTTTTTTGCGTCGGCGTACAGCCATCTTTGCTAAACTTATTTATGATGATGACTAAATACTTGTACAGTAGGTGATAAATGTCTAGTCTTGCTATTATATAAAAAATTGACAAAATTGAGAAGGTCTTATATCAATTTTTCTGCCAATTAAGTGGAACCATAATGGTTGTTGTTTGTATACTGATTATTGAATATAATTGAAATTGCCTCAAAAACCCTCTTTTGTCTTTTTTGTTCTGTTGATGGCTCCTGATGTAGTCTTGGATCTGACAGCAGCAAGGACGCATCTACTTGAATTATATGACTTAGTTCACAAGCGTTATAGAGACCGCTTCCATAAAAAGGTCTATCAGTATGGGCATAAATGTGGCAGGTTATTGGCGCGTGGCTTGCACCTGCGTTCACCTGCCAGATACATCCCCTCTATACGAATTTTCACCGGTAACTCATTCCACCCATACCTGTGTGTGCCTACTCTTGGTTGACTCAGTTGGCAATTCCTGTACTCATCACTAAGGCAAGTAGGCCTTAGTCCTACTATGATTGCGAGAAAATCAGCACTTTATTCCTTACCAAGGGCTCGAGTAAGGGTTAATGGTGCTCTGTCCAAATATTTCTATATTCACAACGGAACAAGACAAGGGTGGCCTCTATCCCCATTGCTCTACGCTTTGTTAATGGAGCATTTAGCTGTTGCCTTACGCCACAACCTAGATGTTAGAGGGATAGTGCTGGATGACTCACATTATAAATTGTCATTATACGCAGATGACCTGCTTCTTTATATTTCATCCCCATACATTACAATCCCCGCTATCTTGTCAGAGTTTTTAGTAATTTTAAGGTTAATCACTCAAAATCTTAGATCCTTAATATTACACTAGATACTAACCAAATATCATCTTTTGGAGCAAACACTTCTTTTAAAATTTGTAAAGAAGCGAATAAATATTTAGGTGCGATGATAACCTCTTATGCCTCTATTTTGTTCTCTTACAATTACTCCCCCCTTTATAGTAAACTCCAATCTGAACTTCAGAAATATACCTCTCTACCATTGGCTTGGTTTGCACGGGTCAACACTCCTAAAATGGATACTTCCAAAGTTATTGTATCTGTTTCAAACAGTCCCAATCTCTATATCAGCCAATTATTTACGTAATTTGCACAGTCTAGTTCCCCATTTTTTGTGGCGGTCGAGGCACCCCAGGTTGCCATTTCGTACATTGGCCAAACTGAAGGTCAGAGGGGGGGTGGGGGTTCCTGATATTATGTTTTATTATAGGGCATCGGTCTTAGTGCAAGTGGTGGATTGGTTTCATATTAGTGACTCTAAAGAATGGGTGAGAATTGACCTCAAGTCCCTACCTTGGGTGGATTGTTCCCTTTTATCTCAGAATGTCCCATTGCCTAAGCTCACTTCTGACCTTCTACATGTTTGGAATATTTCTATTAAATCAGGCTCTTTATCGACAGAACCTGGTCCCATGACACCTTTATTTGATAACCCGGCATTCCTACCAGTCATGAGTACATCTCACTTTTTATCATGGTGAGGCGAGGACGACCGATATCTTAAGGATATACTGCTCAATGGCCAGGTTCGTCCTTTGGCCTCCCTAAATATACCCAATACTGGTAGGATGCTTTTGTGGTTTTCACATAGACATCTTTTGTTTCCTCTTTCACTAACATGTCTTTAATATGTAGAGGCTTGACTGAATTTGAGAAGATGCTCAGTTCTACCACACGCCCTACCCATGTAATCTCGGTATTATATGGCCTGCTAATTGGGGACTCCAGCTTTGCCCCTCCTATATACACACAATAATGGGAAAGAGACTTGGGAGGGTTGATAACTGATGAGGAGTGGGGGAAATCCTTTGTACTTACACATAAACTGACGTGTAAAGCCCAAGAAACAAACTATAAAGTTCTATCTAGATGGTACTGTTGTCTGGTGGACTTTCATCGTATTTCTGTTCAACAGTCTGATAGATGCTGGTGCTCCCATACACAAAGAGGAACACTACTGCATATATGGTGGACATGCCCACTTTTTTCAATTTTGGGAGTCAGTAATTCACTTGTTGTAGGTGTACTGGGTCCTCCGTCCCGAATAATTCTAAATTAACACTTCTTTGAATGATCCTGGGCTCTCCTAAACTTATAAAGAAAGGCCTCCTCCACGTCATTTTCTCACGGCTGCTAGGGCTTTGATCCCGCGCTCTTGGAAACAAGTAAGGGTTCCTTCCATAAGAGATTGGGTCATATGGAAATGCTAGTGGCAGAGGATAATGACCACACAGAACAATGTAAGCTGACATGGCCCGCATGGGACTGGTTTAAAGAATCCCCTTAGATTCAATTACATTATTGCTAAGACATGTTGGTCATAGACTTTTTGGTCCTGATGTTGAGAGCTGTCACCTAAATTCCAAACTATACACAGGTGTTTGAAAGGGAAAGTATTAAGGTTAAAGTAAGTTTTAAGATCATCCTGAACTTGGGGGGAGAAGGTAGGATCTTGCAGGAGAGATTTGTTTAAGCACCATTGCATGAGGTAGGTCATGCAAGAACAAGGTAAGAGAAACGGGAGCATAATCAGAGAAAGCTATGTTTCCAATTACAGAGAAATGCTTGTTAGATATTGGAAGGGAGGTAAAAGGAAATCAATCGAGGAACAAAGTGCAGTTCCTGCAAATTGGATTGCGAATCCACTACACATTGGTTAATATTTATGTCCTTGCTGGTTATCAAGCTTTACTGTACTGCAGTTAATCCAACTATCCAACTATCTAACTCACATCTAACTTCACTTCTTTACATGACTTGGGTGTCAATATTCCTGGTTATATAGTCTTCCGTAAAGACGGAGTCAAACGAAAGGGTGGTGGTGTCCGTCTGTATGTGAGAAGTGATCTGAAAGTGAATGTGAAGGAAAACATTGCTGATGGAACAAGCGGTGAGGTTGAGGCATTATGGGTGTAGTTGAATGTGGTGATGCACAATACACAATTAATTATTGGAGTCTGCTATAAGTTCCCAGTGCTAAGGAAGAAACAGAGAATCAACTACTAACACAGATAGAAAAAGCAGCAAAAAGTTTAAACATGGGGGATTTCAACTACCCTGACATTGACTGGAGTAATGGCACTACAGGAACAACAAAAGGGAAGAAATGTATCAATTTAATACAAGATAATTTTTTGGTATAGTTTATAGAAGCCCCAACAAATAATACTCCGCTGGACCTAGTTCTTTCTAACAATGCAGAACTTATAACAAATGTGCACATAAAGAAAATCTGGGTAGCACTGACCATAATATAATTTCATTTAATGTAAGCTGTAAACAGGAAGCAAAAACGGGAAAGATAAAAAACATTTAATTTTAGGAGAGCAAATTTTCCATTATTAAGGGCAGCTCTCTGTGACTTGGACTGGGAAAGAAAATTGTTCTCAAAGAACACAGGACAAAAATGGGAATGTTTCAAATTTGTTCTACACAAGCACACTGAAAAATATATTCTAATGAGTAATAAGTTTAAGAGGGTAAAATTGAAACCTATGTGGCTCACAGCTGATGTTAAAAAAGCCATAAAGAACAAGAAAAGGCATTCCAAAAAATAAAAATGAAGGATCACCTTTATCGTTTAAAAACTATAAAGAATATAACAAAAGATTTAATAAGCAGATAAAATGTGCAAACCTTAAAAAATGAAAGACAGATTGCAAAGGAAAGTAAGTCAAACCCCCAAAATTTTTTAAAATATAATAATATCAAAGAGATCAGATCTGAGCATGTAGGCCCCTTAAAGGATGTCTCTGGTTTGGTAACTGGGGATAAAGAAAAGGTGGATTTACTAAACACTTTTTTTTAGCTTTGTGTATACAAAGGAAAATGGCAGAAAAAGTCCAAATTCATAATAGCAATGTCACAGCCTTACATGAGACACAATGGTTTAAAATTGATATGATTGAGAGACAGTTGGGCAAAATTAAGGTTGACAAAGCACCAGGACCTGATGGATTACATCCATGTGTCCTCAAAGAATTCAAATTCATTTTTTAAAATTTTTAGAGACTCTTTAGTCACTGGCATGGGACTGATGGATTGGCATAAGGCCAATGTAGTTCATATCTTTAAAAAGGAAGCAAAGTCATTACCAGGTAACTACAGACCAGTTAGTTTAATGTCCATAGTTGTAAAGGTCCTAGAGAGTTTAATAAAGAACCACATAGAGGAGTTTCTGCTTGAAAATATTATTATAAGTGATAGTCAGCATGGCTTCAAGAAAGACGGAAGTTGTCAAACAATTTTACTCTCTTTTTATGAAGAAGTAGGTAAACAGGTAGACAGTGGAATAGCAAGACTTGCACTTTGCTAAAGCATTTCACACCGTACCCCACAGGCGGGTAATATTCAAGTTAGGGTCAATAGTAAATGGATAGAGAACTAGCTTATAGACCTCATCCAGAGAGTTGTAATTAATGATTCATACTCTGAATGGTCTAAGGTAATTAGTGGTGTACCCCAGGGTTCAGTGTTGGGACCCTTACTGTTTAACATCTTTATAAATGATACTGACTTTGGGATTAAAAGTACCATTTTTGTGTTTGCAGATGACACCAAACAATGTAATGAAATTAAGTCCATACAGGATGTGTATTATCTACAAACAGACCTGGATGTACTGTTTGATTGGTTAGCCAAGTGGCAAATGACATTTAATATAGATAAATGTAAAGTTATGCACTTGGGGGCTAACAACATACATGATTTATACTGTTTAGGGAGAATACATTTGGGGGAGTCAGAAATGGAAAAGGATCTGGAGGTTCTGGTGAATCACAGACTTAATAACAGCATGCAATGCCAAGCTGCAATATCTAAATCTAGCAAAGTACTTTCTTGTATTAAAAGAGGAATAGACTGCAGAGATGGAGACATAATCCTGCCCCTGTACAAAGCATTGGTCAGACCACATCTGGAATATGCAGTCCAGTTTTGGGCACCAGTTCACAAAAAGGACATTGTTGAATTGGAGAGAGTGCAACTAAACTAATAAAAGGAATGGAGGAGCTCAGCACATTTTCACAAATTCAGTAAGTAAACAACAGATTGTAAAAGAGTAGGACACCCCCCCCCCCAAATTCCTTATAATTGTTTATAATTTATAATTATAAATAAATAAACAGTAAATAAATAAACAGTAAAAATAGCAGGGCATGTAGGCACTTAACAAGACAATTTAGATTTGGTGGCTTTTGACAAAAAAAGAAAGGTCTAAATTCCTTTTTTTAGCTCTGTGTATACAACAAAAACATTGAAGCTTGGATCCCTAATGAGGATTTTATTACTAATTACTACAACCAACAAATTAACTCAAATTAACAAGAAAACTCAAATTGCTATGGTCCATACAATAGACAAAACAAGTGAATAAAGCTTTTGGGTCATATAATTTATCCTGGTATGTTCTTAAGGAGCTGAGCTCTGTTGCTTTAATGGACTTTTTACAACCAGTAAGATACTTTTTTCTACAATATAGAACAAAGTCATTCTTAGGCAACTACAGACCTGTAAGTTTACCTTCTAATAGTTGAGAAAATACTAAAGATTTTAATAAAGGAATGAAAAGAAAAAATATCATAATTGTTGCCGTTCAGTTTTGAACTGGTTGATCTGGACATCTGACATTCAGTTTGGTTCTTTTAGACCCAAAGAATCCTATTGATTAAATTAACATTAACGTTAAATGTACACAGCAAGCTGTCTCTGCTCACTGTGTTCTTTACCAACAGGTTCACAGCCTAAAATTTACAGCCCAACATTTACATTGATTAAAAGCTGGTTTCTTTTGTAAATAATAAGGCCTTAAGCAGATTAAAAAAAGAAAAGAAAAGAGCATTCCTATTGGCTGGTGGCTGATTGGGGCATGAGCCTGTGTGACTAGGTGATTTACAGTGCAGTATTGAATGAATGGGGAACTGTGGAAACAGAAATTGACAGTGTTGGTGGAAGGGAAGTACCTAAATATGAGGGAATAAGCAAAAGGAGTGGATGTGGATATATTATATGTGGACTTTGTGACATTGCACACGTAGCATTCAACACAGTAACACACAGGTGTTAATTTGTAAGTTAAAGTCTAAAGGATTACAAAATTCTTCATGGAAATTGATCCTAAACTGTTGGGATCCTTACTAGTATTGTTTGCAAATTATATAGAATATGGGGCTAAAAGTAATGTGTCCAGGAATTAATCTGCTCATTGGCTCATTGCTGGCCAGATAATCATCTCCTAACATGAAATGCCTTTTTTGGGACACACAGTAGTATTTGAGAATATGGAGTAGACTGAAATCATCATTCTCAATTGACCAATAGAGACCTATTATTAAACTATGCTAGAAAGTAGGATCTAAATCCTCGCCCAGGTTCTTTAACCAATCAGTCAGTGTGTTGTCTTCTCTGATTGTTTGGTGCTAATGTCAGGGACCACCATCCAACTGCCATATCAGACCCCTGTGCAGTATCATCACCATCATCCTGATCTAATTAGCCTTGTCACTTCCAATTGTGGAGCCCTTTGTCACCCTAATCTGCATTGTCACCCTATTCCTTCCTGTCACCCTAGTCCACAATGTTACCATAATCTGCATTGTCACCCTAAACTGTGTTGTCACCCTAATCTGTGTTGTACCCTAATCCGCAATGTCATCATATTCTATGTTTTCACCCTCATCTACATTGTCACTCTTATGCACACTGTTATCCTAATCTGAATTTTCAACCTCATCTGTGGAGTGCATTGTCTCCCCAATTGAAATTGTCACCCAAATCCGTGTTGTCACCCTGATCTGAATCGTTACCCGCATCCAGGATGTTATCCTAATTTGCGTGGTCACCCTAATCCATTTTGTCACCCTAATCTACGTTGTCACCCATCCACAATGTTATCCTAATCTGTGTTGTTGCACCCATCTGTGGTGCTCGGTTACCTAAATAAAAATCCTCCCATGTGAAGTCTCCTTGCTCAGGAGCTGGGCTGACACCCCTCTTCCCCCCCTGTCCTGCATCCAACATAAGCAGCCAGTAGCGGTGCTTCAGAGTGAAAGGCATCATCACATGTTAGGAAAAAAGAGAAAAAAAAAAGCAATAAACTTGTTGACCAATCAGGGCCGTGGGAGTGA
Source organism: Pyxicephalus adspersus (assembly GCF_032062135.1). Lineage (NCBI taxonomy): Eukaryota > Metazoa > Chordata > Amphibia > Anura > Pyxicephalidae > Pyxicephalus > Pyxicephalus adspersus. Next base: position 51,379,970 of record NC_092867.1, read on the forward strand.
TACTAAAACATTCCCATTTTTTTGCTTGGCAGCAGATTCAGTACTTATTTTTCCTCTTTGATAGTGTTGAGCAAACCCGAACTTACGATTTTGGATACCCAGACCCGAACCCGAACTTTGCCGAAAAAATTTGGGTTCGAGTTTGGTGTTCAGGGCAGCCAATCAACAAGCTTTAAAGCTGTGGGCACTTAGAAGCCATCACAGCCATGCCTAGTAATGGCATGGCTGTGATTGGCCGGTGCATCATGTGACCCAGCCTCTATAAAAGCTGGATCACATGTAGCACCGCCCATCAGCTCTGAGTAGTGCAGGGACAGGAAGCTGAAGTGAGGGACAGTGTTAGGAATCTTATCTGGCTATTTGTTCTGTTGGTGACCGATAGTGAATTTTATGTGGGTGCTATACACCAGCTTTGCACCCCTGACAAAGAAATATAATAATTAATCTGGCTGTTAATTCTGTGGGTGACCTATAGCGATTTCTTGTGGGTGCAATGCACCATCTTTGCACCCCTGACACAGAAATATAATAATTAATCTGGATGTTAATTCTGTGGGTGACTTATAGCAATTTTTTGTGGGTGCAATCCACCATCTTTGTACCCCGACACAAAAGTATAATAGTTAATCTGTCTGTTAGTTTCACCTGCATTGTATACCTGACAGGGAAATAAATATAGTTAATCCGTCTGTTAGTTCGGTGGGTGACATATACCCAATTTTTGTGAGAGGTACACCTGCACTGCATACGTGACAGGGAAATTTATATAGGTAATCTGTCTGTTAGTTCGGTGGGTGACCTTAAAGAATGAGGAGAGCATCAAATAAGGGACGTGGCCCTGGTCGTGGTGCTGCTGTTAAAGGGAGAGGACGTGGTCGATCTGTGCCAGCTACACGCCCAAATGAAACACCTTCCTCAGTTGCACGTAGGCGACAGAACATTCAGCTTTATTTTGTAGGCCCAAATACTGGTGTACGAATGGTGAGGCCAGAACAAGTAGAGGCGGTAGTAGATTGGGTGGCTGACAGTGCCTCCAGTTCCTTCACATTTTCTCCCACCCAGTCCCCTGCTGAAAGCACAGAGTTGGCACCTGCAGCCCATGGGCATCTGTCTTTCATCTCACCCCCTTCAAATCAGCCCAGCAGTCTGAGCCCCAAGTCATGCAGCAGTCTCTTATGCTTTTTGATAACTCTGCTGGCAGGGTTTCCGTGGGCCATCCCCCAGGAAGTGGAAGAGATTGGGTGCACCGATGCCCAACCACTTATGTTTCAGGATTTGGACATGGGAGGACCACCGTAGCACGTCTGTGATGATAACGAAACACAGGTGCCAACTGCTGCGGCTTTCTGCACTGTGCAGACCGGCATTGAAGGCAGGGGTGAAGAGTGGGTGGAAAATGATGTGGAGGATGATGAGGTCCTAGAACCCACATGGAATCAAGGTCATGCGAGTGACGTGTGCAGTTTGGAGGAAGTGGTGGTGGTCACACAGCGCCAGCCGCACAGCAAAATAGGGAGCAGGGTGCAAAAGCAGAGTGGCCGTACCCTAGACAGTATGCCTGCTACTGCCCATCGCACCCAGGGACTGAGCACACCAAAGCCAGCTCCAAGAAGTTCCCTGGCGTGGCAGTTCTTCAGACAATATGCTGACGACAAGACGCGAGTGGTTTGCACGCTGTGCAATCAGAGCCTGCAGCGAGGCATACATGTTCTAAACCTGAGCACCACCTGCATGACCAGGTATCTAAATGCAAAGCATGAGCTGCAGTGAAGTAAACACTTCAATAACCACTCCCCCTCTGGAGTGACAGTGGCACCTGCCACCCCGCAAACAGAGAATGTGGCAGCAACACCACCACCTCCGTCACCGTCACCAAGCATCTCCACACTGTCCCATGGAAGCGTTCAGCTGTCCATCTCCCAAACACTGAAGAGAAAGAGGAAGTACCCCCTACCCACCCGCAATCCCTGGCCCTGAATGCCAGCATTTCAAAATTCCTGGCCTTTGAAATGCTGTCATTCCGTCTGGTGGAGATGGAGACTTTTAAAAACCTTATGGTGGTGGCTGTCCCACAGTACGTGGTTCCCAGCCGTCACTACTTTTCCAGGCGAGCCATCCTTGCCCTGCACAACCAAGTGACGGACAAAATTAGGTGTGCACTGCGCAAAGGCATCTGTGGCAAGGTCCACATGACCACCGATACTTGGACCAGTAAGCACGGGCAAGGAAGTTATATCTCCCCACTTGCACACTGGGTAAATGCAGTGGCGGCTGGGCCTGAGGCGGATAGCAGTTTCTCTTTGCATCCAGTTGCCTCCTCTTCCTCTTCTACTCCACTTCCTCCTTTACCACCTCCTCATCCGGTGAGCGTAACACCTTCACCACCAACTTCAGCACAGCCAGGGGGAAATGACAGCAAGCTGTTTTGAAACTCATCTGTTTGGGGGAAAAACCCCACACCGCACAGGAGCTGTGGACGGGCATGGAACAACAGACAGATGAATGGTTGGTGCCACTGAGCCTCATGCCCGGCCTGGTGGTGTGCGATAACGGGCGAAATCTCGTAGCAGCTCTAGGCCTAGCCGGTTTGACGCACATCCCTTGCCTGGCGCATGTCCTGAATTTGGTAGTGCAGAGGTTCCTGAAAAATTACCCTGATATTTTAGAGCTGCTGCAGAAAGTGCGGGCCATCTGTGCGTGCTTTCGGCATTCTCACCCTGCTGCTGCTCGCCTGTCTGCGCTGCAGCGTAACTTTGGCCTTCCGGGTCCCTGCCCCATATGTGATGTACCCACAAGGTGGAACTCCACCTTGCACATGCTGGAGACACTGTGCGAGCAGCAGCAGGCGATAGTGGAGTTTCAGCTGCAGCACGCATGGGTGAGTCGCTCTGCGGAACAGCACCACTTCACCACCAACAAGTGGGCCTCCATGCGGGATATGTGTGCCGTGTTGCCCTGTTTCGAGTACTCCACCAACATAGCCAGTGCCAATGACGTCGTCCTCAGCGTTACTATCCCACTTCTACGTCTCCTTGAAAAAACACTTCAGGCGATGATGGAAGGGGATGTGGCACAGGAGGAAGAGGAGGAGGAAAAGGGATCATTTCCATTGTTATCAGGCCAGTCATTCACAAGTGGCTGGAGCGTGATCGGAAGATGCACGAGTACAAGCATATGCTGGTAGACGCGCTGCTGATGGCATTCCCACCTGACAGCGGGGGCTCAGTGGAAGCACAAGGCGAAGGCAGAGGAGGAGGAAGAAGTCGCCAACGCAGCTGGAGCACCTCAAGCACCTCAGAAGGGAGGGTTAGCATGGCCGAAATGTGGAAAAGCTTTGTCAGCATGCCACAACAACCAGCACCACCAGCTGATACGGAACATCTTAGCAGGAGGTAGCATTTCAGCAACATGGTGGAACAGTACGTGTGCACACGCCTACACGTACTGACTGATGGGTCTGCCCCATTCAACTTCTGGGTCTCCAAATTGGGCACATGGCCTGAGCTTGCCCTTTACACCTTGGAGGTGCTGGCCTGCCCTGAGGCCAGTGTATTGTCCGAACGTGTGTTTAGCATGGCAGGGGGGGGTAATCACAGACAAGTGTAGCCACCTGTCCACAGCCAATGTGGAAAAGCTCACGTTCATTAAAAAGAACTAGGCATGGATCCCACAGGTCATGTCTGTACCTTGTGCTGAATAGATAAGTATACCGGCCGCACCCAGCCATTGTTATACTCCAGCGCACTTTCTCTTTGCATTCTCTTTTCTACTTCCTAATGTTTTGGGGTCTTCCCAAATTTATAAAAATATAAAAAAAATAAATAAATAAAAAAAAAAAACAACAAAAACAGTATTGGCTACCTCCTCCTCCTCCTTCACCACTGCTTCTACCTACACCGCCACGTCCACCGCCTCCTCAACCTCCTACTCCACTTTGATCTCTGCCTTCTAGTTCACGATTATTATTTTTTTCTATTATATGTTATTTTATGTCATTTCAATATCCACATTTGTTTGCAGGGCAATTGTCCTGCTCTTACACCCATGCACCCATTGACTATTTTACAGGCATTTTAGTGCTCCAAAGTTCAGGTCCCCATAGACTTCAATAGGGTTCGGGGTCAAGTTGGGGTCAAGTTCGGGTCCCGAAGCCGAAGTTTGAGCCGAAGTTCGGCCAAACTCGGCAAACCCGAACTTCCAGGTGTTCGCTCATCCCTACTCTTTGACTGATAATGTCAATCTCCCATGAGCCTTTACAGTCTCTCTGTGGCAATAGAAAGCACAGGGGGAGGTGTCAAAGCAGTTTTATGTACAGTTTAGGGGGTTTAGGGGCTTTAAACAGAAGTAAAAGCCGGACAGATCAGTATAAATTAAGTTTACAGCATAATCCCAAATTGAAAGTGGGAGTATAGGTCCACTTTAATATCAGATTTTGGGCATTAGTTAGACCCTATTGTGGTGTTTGTGTTTGGTTTTTAAAGCATACATATAGTCGCAGAGAGGGATTTTAAATGCAAATATTCCCCTTTAGTTGTGTTAGCTAAAAGTAAAGACAGTTCTGCAGAAGAAATCTTATAGTAGAAAGAAAAGAATGCATTCAGGCCTGTTTTTTTTTTTTTTCTAATTTGGGAATAATAATTCGCTTGTAGGACTTTACTGGGTGCAACTTCTGCAACTTCTGTATTTTACTTATCTTATGGATCTTCTCAGTAAGTTGATGAAAAATCTTCCAGCTAATCATCAAACCTTTAAAATTGCTTTTCCTACCCCATAAGCAAGGCCACAAGCAACATTTTCTCTTGGATTTTAGTAAAAAAAAAAAAAAAAAAAACTTTCAGCCTGTGACATGCGTTTACATAGACACAAACAATTAGCCGAGCCAAATGCCCATATTTTGTTAATAAATAAGCTCTCTAAGCTGCTCTGAGAGCTTCTCAAATGTGCAATGGGGACCTGCACTTCCAGACGCAATGTAACAAGCTCTATGATTGACACTAACTGAATGTGGTGATATGAGAAATATTAATATTAATGCCTGAAGTTAGGTTGTAAAGTCTATTAGTTTAAAAGTTAGAGAGGGTATGCTAGATGAAAGATGAGCTAATTACATAAATATTTCACGCAATATGGTATAACAATGATCCCTTACATTATTACAATAAACTCTATCCATGGGTTAGTAGGCTTTGTATGTTAGCTGCAGCAGTTTTTTTTAGGGTCAGGCCATTATCCAGATCTAAGCTGTCCAGTTACATTTTGATTGAAGTTTTGGGTTGTCAAGTAGGAAGACACAACATCTAACTCAAGTCAAGGGTTGTTAAGAAAAAGTCCTATCACCTGGACGTGGGCGACATAACTCACAAGGAAAGAATAATAGTACCTCCTACATTGTGGGCTTTGCTGAGGGCTGAAAAGGTTATTTCATTGAGGTGTGCTGCACATGTGGCACATGTAACAATGGATCAGGGGAGATTAATATAACCAATAAAACTACAGCAGTACATTTGATGCATTTGAATGAGCAGTCTTCCATAACTTATAAATATAAAAATATATCAGAACTGTTGTCTTATCAGTAAATGTACCGCGTGACAAATAATTCCAATTAAAAATACCTACACAGGTCTAAAATTTGCAAGAAACAATGGCACTCCTCTTCCAGCACAGTATCACTATATCATTATTTTCTCTTTTTCTTAATACCTGAAATTCAATACAGTAACATGAAATATTTACTAGGTTGTAAACTATCTACCTTCCCCTCCCTTAATCCGGATAATACAATACTTTTCCTAAGCTCCCCTGACATATGTGCTAACATTGTAATATAATTTTAGCATATGTATCTGAAGTTTATTTTAGTGAAAAACACTAAAGCTGTTGTAGACTTGTGATAACTTTTTAATTTAGTACCTATTCATAAATACAAATTTATTCTTACAGTCAAGGTATTTGGGATGCTGCAGAAACATTATCTGGGAAAGGAGAGATACTGGTAAATAGGCTTGGATGTTTAGTTTGAAACAATTTTGAATTGAATGTTCAGGCTCACAACATCGATTAGGCGATGTTTCAAACCAGGCTATTTGATAATCCCCCCTGGAGACCCACATCTTTGCTACAGGGCTCATTTGCACCCAATTGAAACAGATTAAAAAAAAAAAAAAAAAAAGATATGCCAGCATTTTTGCTAATGCTGTTAATACAATGCTTGATAGTATCCTACTGTGCACTGTGGTAATTTTCAGTTCATGTTCATAAAACTGTTGTGCTAGTGTGTTTGGGAATGCCACTTAAAACGAATGCCGAACTTACCTTCTAACATACATTTGAAAGAAACAAAATTGGAGTGGAAGCAACAATTCCACAAAAAAAGGGAAAATAAGCCCTAAAGCAGGTGCATAAACTGCAATTTGTGCCATGAATGCATGAAAGTGTAACTCTAGCTCAGATTCTAGTGCCTGGGATTAGAAGGTACAGTGGGGGTTTGGTGTGGAATGTTGAGCCAACAAAATACACACAAAGTTTCTTACTTTTAGTTTTCTTTAGCCAGATTATATATCCAATGTCAACAAAGTCAAAGTAAAAATTCAGAAAAAATTAAAAAATATTTCTATAGGACCACCAAAGGTAATAAGTGATATTTTTTTGTAGGGCAGCAGGGGCCCACCAGAGAGCATAAAATAATCTAAATTGGGGGGCATATGCCTGGGCTAAACTTTAAACCCAAAAATGTTTTTCCTGTTTCTCTTTATCTCATTTATCCCTATTTCTGTTTTGAGGAAAGTGCATGTTCTTGTGCAAATTAATTTATAGGAAATAGAAGGATCAAATACTCATTTGGTGCAATCTTAATATATATCATAAAAATAGCAGTTTCTTTACCCCTTTAGAAGAACACAGCACCATCTTCCTAAAATTAAAGGTATTTGCAGGGCTTGCTCTCATCATACATAGGGGCAGAAGTCAATTCTGAAACAGCTGTATGCAATTTTAAATATTTGGTTTTACAATATTGAGTTGTATATTTACTATAAACCATTATTTCTGGAAGTGCAGTTGTTTACATAAAAGCATAAAAAATAATTTGCGTGGTCCCTCTCTCACTATAACATGTTTAGTTGTTCTCTTTTTAATAGTCAGTGCCATAAAGTGTGTCTCACCAATTTCAAGAAAAGTGGGGAACCTGTAAGTGCTCTGCAAGAGCTGGATTTGGAGGACAAATTTAAAAAGAATGCTTTACAAAGCCTCTCCAGATTTTCCATTTTTTAACAATTTTACAAATGGCAGTGAAGCTGAACGTAATGAGAACGTCAATTTATTTAATTACATTAATATTTTAAAATGTTTTTCTACCATTTATAAATACATTTTTTCTGCTTAAATTAAAAATTTTTTTTAACATATGATGAAGTCATACTTTTCTGTTTTGGCAGCACACTATACTATACTATGCTATCATCATAGCATATGTGTTGAATTTTAAAAAATTCTGTGATGTAAGTACAGAAACGTGTACTTGCAACAAAGTTAGGGACATTAAGACATAGAGAGCCAGGTGGCTCACAGAGAACAATAAGAGCAGTAGCATATTCCTGTCTACTAACAAGTCATGAAACATAGTTACTTTGCCCTAATACCAGGACCAAACAATCATAGGTGTCTCTTAGGGCATTACTACATGGACTGATGGTTTAAAGAAAATGTTAAACCTTTTAAACCTGGTAATTTACTATCCTTTTAAATTTGACTTAAGAGACCACACAGGTGTAGTAACTAGTGTGTTGTAAAAATCACACTGCAGGAAAAAAAATACTAAAAAACATAATATGTTGCTTGTGTTGTGCGTAGTCAGCTTTGGCTTTATAGCAAACTAAATCTGATAAAAAAAATATTTGTTTAACACACATTCTGTATACAGTTTTTGTTTTACAAAACATGGGACCTTATTTTAACTTACACATAAAATTTTCTGTAACATTCTAGCCTAATACTTTGCAGTTAGGTTGCAATGCATTGAAAATGGTATATGGATCCTTTAACTAGAATCCATTAGTACAGCGGTGCGTAATATGTTGGCGCTATATAAATCCTGTTTAATATTAATAATATAAATAATATTAATTAGTTAATAATCTGCAGTTTTTTTTTCAATTACCTGTCTTTCATCCATTGTTGTATTGTATTCCATAAAATAACAGCAAAGAGTAAAATGCTTCAATCCAAAGAATTGATGTTTATTAGTAAACTAATAAAACTCTGGTTGCTGTGGGTTACTACACTTTGACTATCTATATTGCGCTTCATATTGACCTTTCTTTTTTTTTTTTTTTTTTACTACTACTGACTGTCACTTGTGTACTTGCATGAAGAAAATAATTTATACTTGCATAAAGTAAATAATGTAACAAATGGTATCTTACCTCGCAGGGTGAGCTTGCACTCTGTTTGCATCCTTGTCTCTGGAGTGGATGAGAGGTGCTCAGTGATAGATAGAGAGGGAGGGGGGATATGTGAGAACAGCAGCAGAGGAGAAGGAGGAGGAAAAACATAGGGAGCTGTGTGTAAGCAGATCTTACCATATGCAACTATATTATTGCTAGAACATGGATCCTAGTAGGGCTACGTCAGATGATTCTCATTCGATTCACGCTTAAGGGCTAGTACAGCGGCTGTCCAACATCGTTCATGGATCTGTCCTTTCCAAGGATGAAAATCTAACGTGTGTATGTATCCTATGTTTATGTCTTTAAGCAAACACAGCTTGTACCACTAAAACTAAGACAAACCCTTACACTCAGAATCCAATCCAGAACAAGGACCCCTGAACCCATGGAACATTTTTTGCTACAAATTTTCTGTGTGTCCCCTCTATTTGTCAGAAAGTTGTCATGCATTGCATTGACTCAGGTGAAGGAATGGGTGAGAGTTTTATTTTACAGCTCAAAGTCACAATTTGCCTACAAATTTATATTCTAATTATAGGGAGTCCAAAGGAAGCACAGTATAAAAGTTCAAAAAGAGGGATAGCCAGAAAAAGGCCAATAGGGCACATAGACATTGAGAATAGTAAGAAAAAAATGTGAAATTGTGGGTGTGGTTTCAAAGAGAATGGTTAATGCAAAACTAAACCTTTCTTCACTATATTGCCTGTGTTGACATATTCACCTGGTCTTGCTCCAGCTTTGAGGCTTTAGCTATATTGATTGGCCAGGCTAGATGTAAGAGGCCAGTACCCCAATGTAACATCGCAGTCTTCACCTTTAGCAAGCCCCAGCTCAGCCTTGGGAGACTGGTTACATCTCCCATCACAGGGTTGCTTCTAGGACTTTAGTGGGGATGGCATCTTTAGAAGGGGTGGCAGAGGACCAGGAGCCCACAGATAAAGCCAAGTCCATTCCTCCACCCTGGCCTCTGCCCTAACCGAACTATTCAACCTCTCCCTTTCTACTGGTAAATACTGTCTGTATTAGTCTGTCATTTGCAATCCCTATTTAATGTACAGCGCTGCGTAATATGTTGGCGCTATATAAATCCTGTTTATTATTAATAATAATAATAATAATATTAAAGCATTACAATTTTCTCACTAAGGCAAATCCAATTGGAAACACAAAGCAGAGTCGGGGTCACAGACAAAAGGTCGGTCCAGGCAGCCTACAAAAGGTCAGAGGAACACTAAATCTAACAAAAATAACACACAGCAGCAGGTCAGCCCAGATTAACTGTACAATGAGCACTGGTTAGTGAGTCTCATTACACTGGAATGAAATAACTCCCAAATATGCGATTGGGAGCTTATTCATTCCAGAGACCAGGGTATGCCAGGATTGTAAATCAAGCTGTGCAGCTCACTGTGCATTTAAAAGAAGACTGTGATCAGGCAGGTAGGTTTATCTGTCTGATCCTGTTCACAGTATGCACCACACAGGTTTGACCCTATCTTTCTACCCACAAAATACTGTATTTACAAAATGCTGAGTTTAGCTGTTAGGAATATGTAATATAGCTCCGATTATGTTGTTGGTTCGTTGGAGAAAAAATGTCCACCATCGTTGGTCAGCGGAAGAGAAAAAATGCTCTTTCGCTCTTTTGCAAGCTATGGAATGCAAAAAACTAATCTATAACCACAACCTTATCCTCTTTAAATCTCTGAACTTCCTGGCTCTCACTGAACAGTGGCTTTTCCACTCAGACTGCTCTCCTACGGTGGCCTTCACCTCACAAATACCCCTAGACCTGGCAAAAGAGTAGGTGGTAATGTGGGTCATTCTATTCCCCTAATCGTAGATACTGAGACCTCTCTACCCCGCCCTCTCCCCTTTTCACCTCATCTGAAGTGCATTCGGTACGTCTTTTCTGCCCCCTCTCCCTCATTGTTGCTGTTGTCTACTGCAATACTCCATATTGTATTATAGGAAGGTGAGCAGTTCTGCTAGTATGGAATGGTTATTCACCAAAAGTTGATTATTGATAAATACCCTGCTGTGTCTTAGTGCATCCATATTTGAAGGAGTGTCTTGTCTGATATTCTTGAATTACCTTTCTAATGGTTATATTACCTACTGCAATTATAGAGATCAACATGGCATGACAAGAAAGATGTGTGCCTAATGAGTACAGTCCATAATGCCTCCACTGTTATGGTACGAACAAAAGTTTGGAAAAAAAATGAAGCCACAAGTAGTGATAGACTACAATAACACCAGAGCTCGTGTGTCGACAGAGCTGATTGAGCAATGACATTCTACCCAGCAATGAGGAAACAGCAAAAGAATTACTACAAAAACATCTTCAGGCATCTTCCTGAGCAATGCTTGTGAAATGCCTACATTAACTTCAAACAAAAGAGTGACAGGCCTGTGAGTCATTCTGACATCCTTTGGAAAGTTTCTGAATTTATTGAACCACCAAACACCATTAATGGTCTTGAATAGACCTGGACGTCGTGCTGTTGCAGTTGTCAACCCAGAACGCCTGACTGGTAATCATTTCACGGACTACATCCCACCAAACTGAGAAAAACGCATCACCTACAAGGATGTGCAAAGTTTGTTGTGCGAAGAGAGATGAGAGTGGAAGGAAGATCAGAAAGGAAACCAGGTTCTACTGTCCTGATTGTGACGTCAGACTTTGTGCAGTTGCATGCTTCTAAATTTACTATACTCGGGATGTCTACTAGACCAATATGCAGTGTGTACTAATTTATCAATATTATTGCATCCTTGTTTGGATAAATTTCAGTGTTTTTGATTTGAATAAATTATTAAATTAAATTTATTGTTATTATAATATTTCATTATTATTTTTTAATTATTTATTAAATTATAATTTATGATTTGTGTTTCAAACTTTATCATACCCAAGAGTTATTTCTAAGAATTACAGGCCTACAAGATTAAACAACAATTTTCCATGTAAAACAATATACCACTTTTGACATAAAAATACTGGCATAATTAGACTGCCTGGGAGGTTAAGGAACATTTAATGACTTAATTATGAACTCTATAAAGAATAAATGTAATATGCCAGCACTTATAAAATACAAAATGTTTTATATGTAAGCAATGAAATTTCTACTTGAAATTTCAACTTTTAGGGTTTTACAATCCCTTAGCAGCAAGATGGCCACCCGTTTTTCCCACAGGGGCTGTGGTGCACCTGGAACCAGATCAGAGAAATGACGAGGAGGGCAACATTTTTTGGGCACAACCAACAATGTCAGTGAGCAGCAGCCATGACTGCATGTCATGTACACCCTAGAAGCTGAGAAGGGTGTACCAGGCCATCAGGCAGCTAAAGAGTCATCTGGAAGTGTACTGCATAACAGCCTTGGTGCATCCAACCCTAAGCTGTGGCAGGTGTAACTATCACTATATCTGGCAGGAGGGCGGTGAGCACATCACCAATTTAGGACTGTTTTGGGCAGGGGTCAGCAGCCATGTTTCTTATGCAATGGTTTGCATAAAAAAACAAGGTACCGGCATGGACAACTGCTGTCATGTGCCAATTGTGCAAGCACCAGTTCAGGATTAGGAGAATTGATTGGGCAGTGGGTAATAGGGCAGCCATGAATATGAAAAAATGAACAGTTTCCAAGCTTCTAACTCCTTGTCGACTTGGCTCAGTGCTTATTCCATCTTGCCTCTGTATACAATGCTAGTAGAAGTACCCAGTCCTTGGTGGTCTTGTCATCGTCCTCCTCATCCACATCCAATGTCTTCCAGCACCAACCCTCCCTCTCTAATACACAAATACAATGGGCTCCTGACAAGGTGGCCCCACAGCCTTGTTTGCTGATAGATACTGTTCGCTTCTGCCAGTTCATGAACTGGAGTGGCTCCAGAATATTTATGTTGTTTTAATACTCTTTGATGAACCTGCAAAAACTGTCAGTCATATTTAGATAGCCATTAGTTAAACAAACCCAATTGTATGCATATAGGAACTGACGTTCAAGAAACTGAAGTCACAGAGGGAGGAAAAGGAGATTAAAAGAGATGAAGGCCTGCCATTCCACCAAAGTCAATGCTAGTTGGCCCAACTACACAGACAGAGTGGGAATGGAAAACTTCTCCATCCATGAAACCCAGGGGAGGTTGTTGATACAGAAGAAGAGAAGGAATGAAAGGATCCTCTGTCAGAACTTGACAAGTAAACACATTTACACAAGAGTAGAAGAAGAAGACGTTGACAAAGGCAGCTTAGAAGGTGAGATGTAGTGTAGAAATAGAGAATCAACCACTAGCACAGATACAAAAGGCTGCAAAAGCTGGCAATGTTTTGTTAATGGGAAATTTTACCTACCCTGACATTGACTGGAGTATTGAAACTACAGGTACAGCAAAACGGAGGACATTTATGAATTTATTACAAAATAATTTCATGGTACATTTTATAGAAGCACCAACTAGAAACTATACTCTGCTGGACCTAGTTTTTTTTAACAATGCAGAGCTTATAACAAATGTGCATATAAAAACGAATCTGGGTAGCAGTGACCATAATATGATTTCATTTAATTTTAGCTGTAAACAAGAAACAAAAACAGGAAAGATAAAAACATTCAATTTTAAGAGAGCAAATTTTCCATTATTAAGAGCGTCCCTCTGTGACTTGGGCTAGGAGAGGATATTGTCCTCACAAAGAACACAGAACAAAAATGGGAATGTGGCTTACAACTAATGTTGAAAAAGCCATAAAGAATAAGAAAAGGGCATTCTAAAAATATAAAAATGATGGAACACCTTCATCCTTTAAAAACATTGTTTGAAAAAAGAATATTACAAAAGATGTAAAAAGGAAATAAAATGTGCAAAACTTCAAAATGAAAAACAGATTGCAAAAGAAAGTAGGGCAAACCCCCAATTTAAAAAAAATATATATATATTAATAGCAAAAAGATTAGGTCTGAGCATGGAGGCCCTTTAAAGGATGTCTCTGGGTTGGTAACTGGGGATAAAGAAAAGGCGGGAAAAAAATGGCGGAGCTAAAGTCCAAATTGCTGATAGCAATATCACTGCCCTAAATGAGCCACAATGGCTCAAAATTGATATGACTGAGCAACAGTTACTCAAAATTAAGGTTAACAAATCACCAGGACCTGTTGGATTACATCCACGTGTAATTAAAGGGCTGAGCTCAGTTATTTCAAAGCCATTGTTTATAATTTTTAGAGACTCTTTAATCACTGGCACAGTACCAATGGATTGGCATAAGACCAATGTGGCTCCTATCTTTAAAAATAGAGCAAAGTAATTCCCAAGTAACTATATAGATTAACTTCCATAGTTGGAAGGGTCCTATAGAGTTTAAGAAATATCCACATGGAGGAGTTTCTGCCAGAAAATAGTATAATAAATGATAGTGAGCATGGATTCAAGAAAGACCGAAGTAGTCAAACAAATTTACTCTCTTTTTATGAGGAGGTAAGTAAGCAGGTAGATAGTAGAGTAGCAGTTGATAAAGTTTACTTGGACTTTGCTAAAGCATTTGACACAGTACCCCACAGATGGTTAATATGCAAGTTAGGGTCAAATAGGTTTACAAAAGTCAATCTGTAAATGGATAAAGAACTGGCTCAAAGACCGCATCCAGAGAGTAGTTATTAATGAATCATACTCCTAATGGTCTAAGGTTATTAGTGGTGTACCCCAGGGTTCAGTGTTGGGACCTTTACTGTTTAACATCTTCAAAAATGATATAGAGTTTGGGATTGAAAGTGTCATTTCTGTGTTAGCAGATGACACCAAACTATGTAATGTAATTAAGTATTCCATAAGTATTTCAAGAATATTCTTCCTTGAGAAGAGACATTTAAGGGGGATATGATCACTTTGTATAAATGTATAAATGGTCCACACAGAGAACTCTCCTACAAATTATTCATCTCAAGATCATAATAAAGGACAAGAGGGCACTCTTTGGGTCTGGAGAAAAAGAAGTTTTTTCTTTTTGTTTTTTTTTTTCAAATAAAATTTTTATTAAAGGTTTTTACTTTTTTTAAACAGTACAATACCAGTAACAATAAAACAGTACAATAAAATAAGATAATAAAACAGATACAAAAGAAAACGTTAATAAAAATGAAATGTAAGAAAGAAAAAAAAAAAAGAAGGTAACAACCAAAAGAGGTTCACAGTCAGAAACTTTGTATATGAAATAAATATTTTGAGTTTCACATTAAAGTAAGATTATGTATTTAAGAAATATAGGGTGGGTTATAGGACTTCATCCAACCACATTAGATATAGTAGACCATATGCGCTATTGATAATAAAACTTTTTAGAAGTTGAATTACTATATGCAAAGGCTTTTTCATGACAGTACTGTTGGTTGACTCTCTCTATCACTTCTAAAACTCAAAGGGTAATGTTTTGGTTCCATTTACTCACTATTATTAGTCTCACAGCAATTAAAATATGAGAAATTACCACCCTGTGAGAGCTAGGGAAATTATCTATTCCTATATTTAGTATCAGGGGAGATATTGAAGGTGCTACCGATAATTTTCTGTAACAAATTGGAGATTTCTAACCAAAATGAAGTGAGTGAATTTTGGTACATTCCCAGAACATATGCATATACCGTACCAATGTCCCGGCTCCCTCGCCAACATAATGGAGAGTAGTTAGGGGTAAATTTTGTCAATCTAGTAGGGGTTCTGTACCATCTTAAAATCGATGGGATAAGCACGTAGTAAAGAAGATCATAATAATCATAATCAGAAATAATCAGCTTTCCATTTAGGTAAAGTGATTGTACACTGCAGGTCTTTCTCCCATATAGAAAAAACTGGGAGTCTTTACCATTTGTCTTTGGGTTGTAAAAGGTTATATTAAATAGAGATACCCACTTATGGGATATAGAACCTTGACAACGATGCCAGAATTTGGATGGTACCTTAATGGTAGGGAACGAAGAGGATTTTAACAAATGTTGGATTTGCCATAATTTATATTTATCCGCTAAAGAAGAAAAGGTAGGTGTAATGCGCCTGGGCACACAAACCACGACCAACTCCAGATACCCTTAAATCAGGCTTTATTCAATATCATACAGCACAGCAAGGGTTAAGTCCAATAAAGCGAAGTACAGGAGGATAAGGCAAATGCAGGTCAAGAACAATCCGAAGTCAGGGCAGGCAGCAAGCAGAATGGTCAGTAACAATCCGAGGTCAGGGCTGGCAGAGTTCAAGCAAGGTGAGTTTCAGACCAGGTCACTAAGGTAATGACAAACAGATAAACTTTAAACCACATAGAGACACACCCAAGCACACTGTGTTAACAGAGGCTATAGCGGGCAATGGGGTGATGGACAGGCTCTCCTTAAATAGCCAGGATGACCAATCACCTTGCGGCACCTGGCACTGTCTGATGGGAGACTGAGTAAATCCCCTGCAGCTGATTGGCCGCAGGGAATTCAAACTAACTATGTCCCGCCCTGGGGCGAAGCAGCCGAGTGCCACGCCCTCGGGGGGTACAAGAGGGACGCATGGTAACACGCGCACCTCTTCCCACAGTACCCCTAGGACGTGCACTACTTTGCACTAGTGCTGGGAGCAGGAACCACATTCAAAAGGATGCAAGGGCTGCTGCCTGGCTGATCAGTAATTAGTCCAGGGAGGATCCCTCCGCCTGCAGAGACAGACAAGCTGTGAGCAGAGGAGCAGCCTTGGTTATGCTGCTTGCTACTGAGGGGTCTCCCTCTGTGGCTGGGAACCCCAGGGACACCGCAGGCTCGCAGGGCGGGTAAGTTCCTTACAGTAGGGAGGTTATGCATATAATTATATCCTTTATTCGCCCATGATGATATATTCAAATTGTTAATTAGATATTCGTATGATCTAATAGGAGTTTGAAGAGGAAGTGAGTCCTCTAAGGAATCAGATAACTTGATTAATTTTTCCATACTAGTACCATAGCTTCCATTGAGTATAGATATGGGATTTTAATTTTAGATGTAAGGGAAGTTGCTATTAAATAAGCCAAGTATTCATCTCCATTTAATATGGAAGTTTCTATATTTAGCCATCTTGTTTGGGTGCTTAGAAAAAGGCATTTCACTGATCTAATAGAGAGGCAAAGTAATAATCTTGAGAGCATTCCGAACCTGAGTAAAGGGGAATTTTTCAGCTATAGTCTTTTGTGTCTTTAGAGGGATCCCAATATTTAAAATGTTGCATTTTGACAAGTTTATTATATAATAACTAATATTACTAAATTCTGACATAGTTTGCAGTAGAGCTTCAATGGATTCAATTGGGTTGGTAAGTGTTAGAATATTATCATTAGCGAACAATCCAATGACATGGGATATTTTATTAATAGTCACCCCCTTTATATTGTTATTCAATCTGATTTTCTGAGCCAAAAGTTCTATCGCTAAAGAGAAGAGGATTGGGGATAACAGGCATCCCTGTCTTGTTCCGTTGGTGACTAAAAATTCTGGTGAAAGCATGCTGGATGTGAATACATGTGCTGTTGGTGTTGTATATAGTGCCATAATGGCGGATAAAATTGACCCATTGAATCCAAAAACATAGACTGTTTTCTGGAGATAGGACCAATGTAAGCGGTCGAACGCTTTTTTTTTTTGAGATTGGTCTATAGTTTTGAACTAGAGATGGGTCCTTTTCTGGCTTAGGAATTGTAATTATGACCGCTTTTAACATCTCCTTGTTTTGTAATATTCAGAGGAGAAATTATCTATTCCTGGTGACTTATTCAAAGATAGAGAAGAAATTACTGACTCAATCTCTTGAGAAATAAAAGGTTGGTTAAGCTCCGTAAGTTGTATTGATGACAAAGTGGGTAGTTTACATGATTTAAAAAATTCTTCTATGTGGAGATTTGTAGGTTGTAAAGTATTAGGGCCATCCTTCAAATTATACAAAGAAAAATAGTAATCTTTAAATGCATTACCAATGTCTTGTGGGTTGGATGACCTAGCTTTAGTAAGGGGATGGAGAACGTGGGCTATTCTGTTTTTGGCCGCTTTAGATTTTAATTGGTTAGCTAATAGCTTACCAGATTTGTTGGCTTGACTATAGTATCTAGATTTTATTATTCTAAACAATTTTTCCTGTTTGGAAATCAACAAGAGTCTTAATTCAGTTCTACATTTGTAACGTTCTTCCGAGACTGAGGCAGTAATTTGAGACTTGTGTAATAGTTCTAATGATGTATTTGCTGGTCTCGGGGTTTGCAAAAAGAGAGGTATTATTTCTCCAGAGCCGAGTTGGATTTGTCTCTAGTTCTTCTTGTATGGACAGTACTACTGGAGCATAGTCAGACCATGTAGAGTTGTGGATGACAGCACTTTTAACCATTTGAAGAGACCATTTAATAAAAATCGATCAATTCTTGAATAGGATTGGTGTGGTTTAGAATAAAAAGTGTAGTCTTGTTCAGAAGAATGTAGGCATCTCCAGGCCTCATATAAGTCTTCTTGTAAGAGAAGTTGTGCTAAGGTAGGTCTTGATTTGACTTTCTTGTTGGATGTATCAAGGTCTAAGTCTGGGATACAGTTAAAGTCTCCGCATATGAGTAAAGATCCTTGTTGTAGTTTTTTTGCTTTTTTAAAAACTTTTTTAATGAAAACGATTGGCTGATCGTTGGGAGCACAGATATTCAAAATTGTTCATAGAACATTATTGATTGAGGCTACTAAAATGATATATCTGCCTTGTTGATACGATTCCGTATGGATTAAAGAAAATTATACATTTGCACTGACAGCCATTAAAACTCCTCTTTTTTTAGTATATCTTGAGTAAAATATATGAGGAAATTTGTTATTGGAAAATTGTGAAGTATTTGCTACATTGAAATGTGTTTCTTGTAGGCATAATATGTCCAATTTCAATTTGCCAGTGTCATCCCATAATGCTCTACGTTTAAAAGGGCTGTTAAGTACTTTAACATTCAAGGATAGAATGTTGAGAACCATTGTTGGAAAAGGTTTGCATGCTGTGGTAAATAGCACATTACAGTGCCTTGCAAACTTTTTGTAAAGTTAGCCTGTGAAACCTCAAAAAGGAAAAAAAAAATACCAAGTAAAAGGCGCAAATAAGTAAAAGAGAGGAAAGATAACCAGAACAAACAGAATATATGAATCCAAAAGGATTCAAACTGCAGTAGCATACTGCACCTTGTAAACATGGAGGAATAGAGGCGAGCACTGAGTACTTCAGGGTGGTTGATACAAAAGTGGTGTAGGAGACAAACAATTCAAACTGTAAAGAAAACAGGGTCCCCCAACCCAATTTACTAAATAGACATGTATATAAAAAAAAAATTTTGCTTAGGATTTTGTTCTCCATTCAGTAGTTATAATATTGGATGCACTATTTGAACTTGAATCACCATTTTGGTCTTTCAAGTATATGTATATCCCAAAGTTTCAGCAGATCACTACCCGTCTGCGGTGTCTTAACAACATGGAGAGATCCGTTCTTTGTGATCAATAGCTTGACTGGGAAGCCCCATTTATATGGGATGTGATGGTTCCTAAGTGCTTGTGTGATTGGAAGAAATTTTCCTTGCCAAAATGATTGCTTGCGATAAATCAGTGAACATGGAAATATGAGCAAATGGATCAGGTAAGGTAGTATTTCTCCTTGAATACGCCATAAGCTGTTCTTTATTGTGGTGGCAGTGGATACATGCCAAAACATTCCTAGGAATCTTATCTGGAAGATAGGATGGTTTGGGAATTCTGTGCACTCTGTCAATAGTAAGCTCATAAGAAGCAGCATTGGGAATTATTGCAGTGAACAAGTTTTGAAGGTATGCTGTCAACTCTGTTGCTGAGATGTTTTCAGCAATGCCTCTGAACTTAATATTGTTCCTGCGAGATCTGTCTTCCAGATCAGCAAGTTTCAATTGAACTTGTTGCATGTTTTCAAAAGCTTCATCATGGGAATCAACTAAATCGTTGTGAGCAGAGGCATTTTCACCCATCTTGTTTTCAATATGATCAACTCTGTCCCCAATATCATGCAACTCCCCTTTAAGCTGTTGAAACAGTGAAAAAAGTCACTATGAAGAGAGCTTCGCAGGGACACAAGCATTTGCTTAAGGGTAGTATCTGATACAGGCTGATCAGAAGTAGGGAGGGAATCTATTGGGTTTAAGGAAGACTCTTCTATTGTATCAGTAAATTTATTAGAGATTTTCCTACCTTGTATATCATCATTAATGGAAAGCTTCTACTTTGATTTTACTGGGTTGGTGCCTGTTGAAGAAGATTGAAAGGTTTCATCCAGGATTGTTTCATTGCTAGGAGATTGCCTAACTCTGTTGGAATCAGAAAGGATTGTAGATGAAGCTGCATGTGCACATGAGGTCAGCCTTCTGGCTCCATCTTGATCCTGCTGGTGCTCAGAGGAAAAATAAAAATCTGTAAGTTTCCTAGGCAGTTTAGTGTTTCTCCTTTTCCCCATCTCTGCCTTGAGTGCAGGAGAAGCCGAGAGGGAGAAAATTGTTGTTGTGTTTGCCTCCTGCTTGTTGGTATAGTCCCTGAAGGATGCTCTCTCTCTGCAGCCCTAGCAGAAGACGTCCATCTCAGTCGGCTTCCCGAGAAAAAGAAGTTTAAGCTCC
Organism: Pyxicephalus adspersus; assembly: GCF_032062135.1. Classification (NCBI taxonomy): domain Eukaryota; kingdom Metazoa; phylum Chordata; class Amphibia; order Anura; family Pyxicephalidae; genus Pyxicephalus; species Pyxicephalus adspersus. Next base: position 51,400,076 of record NC_092867.1, read on the forward strand.
TGATAAGGAAGGGATTCTTCACTGTGAAAATGTGGAATCGTCTCCCTCAGGAAGTAGTTTTAGCAAATACTATCGATTGCTTTAAGCTTTAAAATGCTGGATGCTTTTCTAGAAGCACAGACTATAACTGGGTATTAAAGCTGTATTAAAGTAAAGATAAAAGAGACTGTTGATCCAGGGAACATCTGATTGCCTCATGGAATCAGGAAAGATTTTTTTCCCCTGTTGGAGCAAATTGTACCAAGCTTTTTTTTGCCTTCCTCTGGACCAACTATGTCCATAGGGTTTTATATCTGGGTAATGTTTTTTTTCCCTAGTGGTTGAAATTGATAGACATATGTCTTTTTTCAACCTGTAACTATTTAACTATGTAACCTGCTGGTGGTGCTGTCACTGCTGCCCCTGTATTCTTCTCACTACAACACATCTGCATTCTGCAAAGTATTTGATTACTAAATTACTGGTATTTGGCTACCTGGGTAGCAGGCAATTTCAGGTTAAAGTATCTGGAATTGCATGTACACAATATTGGGTTATACACCGATTCCCTATTTTGCTTTTGTGAGCACCACAAATTTTTTTTGTCTCCGGAATGCCACCTGTTTTTTTTTACTTGATATTTAATGCAAACTGTTGCATATTTCATTACATGATTTGAATGATTACAGATTTGGGCTTCCACTATATCTTTTATACCATACATTGTAGGCTTCCCTCCACTGAATATAGAAGGAGAGCTGGAATAACAACAAGGTTTCAAAACACAATGTTTAATGTCTTATATTATGTAGAATAATTTTATGTTCTTTTCAGTGCACTAATGTGTTGGGTACTGAATATTTTTTGTCTCCAGCAGGTAAAAAAAAATGTATTTCCTGATTTTTTTAAAGTCCTTTGGATATGCCCTGGATAATCAGATGGTATTGTGGTAATATTCTTTTTGTAGTCTATTGTAATCTACAAATCAACATGAGTGCAAATGTCAGGCTATAAAAACAAAAAACAAAAAAAGAAAATAAAATCATGACAATTTATTCAGAAAAGGAATATGTACATAATACATTAAAATACCAATATGTGACAATGGGACAAAGGCAACGAGGGGGGTCAAGTAGGAGTTTGGTGTGGAAACCATGCAGACATTTGTACTCAATACTTGTGGAAAAAATGACAGAACATTGCTGAAGAATTGCTAAACTACAGAAACTGGCATTACAAACCAGGCACAAACTAACTAACAATAATGAGGATTACAAAAAAATCACATCAATACATACCATCCAAGCAAACTTACACACACACACACACACACACACATGACAGTTCAGTTAAAATAGTACTAATTAAAATGCATATGTATTTGTATACATTTAAATGTATTTTGACATACACATTTGAAATCACTAAATGTTCCTTAATACATGTATTATACCATGTTTGACTATAATAATACCTTTACTAAAATATTTGATTTCTCTAAAGTCAAACTAGAATGGCATTTTTATCAGTTCACAAATGTTTGTTCACATATTTTTTACACTTATACTATTGTCTGATGACATATTTGAAAGTGCCACTTAGTATATATCCAGCTTGATAGAAATTAGTTTGCAGTGTTGCAACCAAAAGAAAAAGTAACAAGAAGTGCAACAAATGTAACTATAAATGAAGCAAGTTTGTGATTGAGTAGAATGTAACATTTTACAAGAGGTATAATTTAGGATACCTCTTGCAATCTATCACAAAAAACTAAAAATATCTGTATTTCTGTAAAAAAAATACAGATATTTTATTATGATAGCACTTGGTATCTATCCTAAAACCCATAAAAAAATCAGTATTTCTCTCCAAAAATAGAGATATTTCATTTCGATACCACTTTGCTATATATCTTCAAAGCCATAAAAATGTCTATATTTCTCTTCCAAAAATCTAGATATTTAGTTCTGATAGCACTTTGTATCGATCCAAATGACCATAAAAAATTCTATATTTCACTACAGAAAATACAGATCTTTAGTTCTGATGCCACTTTGCTATATATCGGTAAAGCTATAAAAATTGATGTATTATTATACAAACAATACAGATATTTAATTCTGATAGCACTTGGTAGTTGTCCAAAAGGCCATAAAAAATCAATTATTTTTCACCATAAAATACAGATATTTTATTCTGACGGCACTTGGATATGTATACTAAAACCCATAAAAATGTATGTATTTATGTGAAACAAATACATATATTTAACTGTGATAGCACGTGCTACATATCCACAAATGATAAAAAAATGTATGTATTTCCCCACGTATTCCACCAAGTCCGTTCCCTTTTATGTGGTTTCACTAGATAGTAGGTATGGAAAGTGTGATTTTCCTTTATCCAATAATGTCTCAATTAGCTACAGCTTTTACACTGTCCATAGAGGTTATGGCCTCAACCTCCAATGTGGTCCACGCTCCGTAACAGGACCCACCGCCTCGTACTGCCTGTTACTGCTGCCGCCATCCCAGTACCCAACTCTAGATGCAAGACACTAATGCCGTCCATACTCCGTCTCAGAGCCCACCGCCTCCTCCTCTTGCTGTAAATGATGCTGCTGCCTGCCCAGTACCTGACTTTAGATGCCAGACACTAATGCCGTCCACACTCCGTCTCTGAGGCCTCCTCCTCCTCCTCTTGCTGTAAATGATGCTGCCGCCTGCCCCCAGTACCCACCCGACTGTAGATGCCAGATATGAATGCAGTCCACACTTTGTCTCAGAGCCCACCCCCTCCTCCTCCTCCTGCTGTAAATGATGCTGCCACCTGCCCCCAGTACCCGACTGTAGAAGCCAGATACGAATGCAGTCCACACTTTGTATCAGAGCCCACCTCCTCCTCCTCCTCCTGCTGTAAATGATGCTGCCGCCTGCCCAGTACCTGACTTTAAATGCCAGACACTAATGCCATCCATACTCCGTCTCAGAGCCGACCGTCTCCTCCTCCTGCTGTAAATGATGCTCCCACCTGCCCAGTACCTGACATTAGATGCCAGACAATAATACCGTCCACACTGCGTCTCAGAGCCCACCGCCTCCGCCCCCTGCTGTAAATGATGCTGCCACCTGCCCAGTACCTGACTTTAGATGCCAGAAACTAATGCAGTCCACACTCTATCTCAGAGCCCACCGCCTCCTCCTCCTGGTGTAAATGATGCTGCCGCCTGCCCAGTACCAAACTCTTGATGCCAGATACTAATGCTGTCCACACTCCGTCTCAGAGCCCACCGCCTCCTACTCCTGCTGTAACTGATGCTGCCGCCTGCCCAGTACCAAACTCTAAATGCCAGATACTAATGCCGTCCACACTCCATCTCAGAGCCCCCTGCCTCCTCCTCCTGCTGTAAATGATGCTGCCGCCTGCCCAGTACTCAACTTTAGATACCAGATACTAATGCTGTCCACACTCCGTATCAGAGCTCACCGCCTCCTCATCCTGTTGTAAATGATGCTGCTGCCTGCACAGTACTCAACTTTAGATACCAGATACTAATGCCGTCCACGCTCCTTCTCAGAGGCCACCGCCTCCTCCTCCAGCTGTAAATGATGCTGCCAACTGCCAAGTACCCAACTCCAAATGCAAGATACTAATGCCATCCACGCTCCGTCTCAGAGCCCACCGCCTCTTCCTCCTGTTGTAACTGATGCTGCCGCCTGCCATCCTCACTTGGTCTCAGAGCCCGCCGCCTCATCCTCCTGCTTTTACTGATGCTGCCTGCCCAGTAAACAAATATGAATTCCAGTTACTAATGTCATCCACATTTCGTCTCAGGGTCCACCACCTTCTACTCATGCTGTTACTGCTGCTGCCTGTCCAGTACCCTACTCTAGATACTAATTATTAATGCCGCTCACACTTTGTTCCAGAGCCCACCGCCTCCTCATCCTGCTGTAAATGATGCTTCCGCCTGCCCAGTACCAAACTCTAGATGCCAGATACTAATGCCATCCACACTCCGATGCCAGATACTAATGCCATCCTTGCGCCATCTCAGGGCCCACCGCCTCCTTCTCCCAGTACCCAGCTCTAGATGCCAGTTAACAATGCCATCCACACTTCGCAAGGCCCACCGCCTCCTCCTCCTTCTTTCACTGATGCTGCCGCCTGCCCAGTACCCAACTCTAGATGCCAGTTATTAATGCTATCCAAACTTGGTCTCAGAGCCCATCGCCTCCTTCTTCTGCTGTTTCTGATGCTGCTGCCTGCCCAGTACCCCACCTTAGATGCCAGTTACTAATGCTGTCCACACTTTGTTCCAGAGCCCACCACCTCTTCCTCTGCCGCCTGCCGAGTACTCAACTTTAGATGCAAGATACTAATGCCGTCCATGCTCCGTCTCAGAGCCCACCGCCTCCTCCTCCTGCTGTAAGTGATGCTGCCACCTGCTCAGTACCCAGTACCCAGCTGTAGATGCCAGTTAACAAGGCGGTCCATGCCGCATTTTAGAAAGTTACAGCTAGCAGATAGGAAAAGGCAGTCCCCTACAAAGCAATGTCTCCACTAGCTATAGCTTCTACACTGTCCATATAGGTGATGGCCTCAACCACTAATGCCATCCCTGCTCCATCTCAGGGCCCACCACCTTCTCCTCCCAGTACCCAGCTCTAGATGCCATTTAACAATGCCATCCACACTACTCAGAGCCCACTGCCTCCTCCTCCTGCTTTCACTGATGCTGCCGCCTGCCCAGTACCCAACTCTAGATGCCAGTTACCAATGCCGTCCTAACTTCGTCTCAGGGCCCACCGCCTCCTTCTTCTGCTGTTTCTGATGCTGCTGCCTGCCCAGTACCCCACTTTAGATGCCAGTTACTAATGCTGTCCACACTTTGTTCCAGAGCCCACCACCTCTTCTTCTTGCTGTTACTGCTGCCGGCTGCCCAGTATCCAGTACCCAGCTGTAGATGCCAGTTAACAATGCTGTTTATGCCGCATTTTAGAAAGTTACAGCTAGCAGATAGGAAAAGGCAGTCCCCTACACAGCAATGTCTCCAGTAGCTAAAACTTCTACACTGTCCATATAGGTGATGGCCTCAAACAATAATGCCATCCCTGCTCACCCAGCTCTGGATGCCAGTTACCAATGCTGTCCACGATCCGTCTCAGGGCCTACCCCCTCCTCCTCCCAGTACCCAGCTCTAGATGCCAGTTAACAATGCCATCCACACTACTCAGGACCCACCACCTACTCTTCCTGCTATTACTACTGATCAACAAGGATCTTGTGAAAATACTGCAGAATGATGAGTTTCGAACTGAGAAGCAGCTGAAAGGGAAGGGTGAGATGTCATTTGCAAACGACACGTTGGGGGATCTCTGGGTGAAATGCACAATGGCATAAATTACCTCCAAGTGCGTCATTACAGAACTGACCACCACCTTGTACGGTTCTATTTCCTGACGTGTTTCTTCGGAGTACATAGACAGCGTGCTGGTCACCTTCCAACATGGACCTCAGCCCGACATTGTCGTCATATAGAATGTTATCGGGTATCATGAGCAATCACTGCAACTGTCCAAACAACCTGGACCATCTGTTTATTCGGCTTACCGAGATGCTGAGCCCCAAATGTCTGGTGATATGCAACGTGTCCATTTCTGTTGGTTTCAAAGCTGGTGAAGTGCTAGAGTACCCAATTGCTAATGTGCGCTGGGACATCATAGAAGATTTCTACAGCACCACACTGGCAGATTTGCACCAATTGGATGTGATTGATATGCGCTTCCACTTACGCTTCGAGCTGCGCTCCAGGGTTAAAGATGATGGAGCATGGATAGCATTGGTAACTGGCATCTAGAGCTGGGTACTGGGCAGGCGGCAGCAGTAACAGCATGAGGAGGAGGCGTTGGGCTCTGAGACGGAGCAAGCAGGGCATTAGAGGTTGAGGCCATCACCTATATGGACAGTGTCGAAGCTGTAGCTATTGGAGAAATGAATAGATGAACGAGATTACAATCTGTCCCTATCTACTATGTAGCAAAACCACATGAAAGGGAATGGGCTTGGGGGAATCAGCGGGGAAAGAAGACCCTGTTGAGCTTGAGTCTAGTTTGGCATCTATAACGGGGTACTGGGCAGTGGGCAGGCAGCAGCAGTATGAGCAGGAGGAGTAACACAGCCATCCACACTACGTCTCAGGGCCCACTACCACTGTAGAGACAGTGGGAATCTCATTCATCCCAATAGCTACACCTTCTACACTGTCAATAAAGGATGATGGCCTCAAGCTGTAATGCTGTCCTTGCTCTGTCTCAGGGCCCACTGCCTCCTCCTCCTGGTGCCGCCGCCGCCTGCCCGGTACCCAGGTCTAGATGGCAGTTAACAATGCTGTCCACACTCTGTCTCAGGGCCTGCCGTCTCCTCCTCATGCTGTTACTGCTGCCCCCTGCCCACTGCCCAGTACCCAGCTCTAGATGGCAGACTAGACTTAAGCTCAAAAGGGTGTTCTTTCCCTGCTGATTACGCTTGGCGGAATGGTTTGGCTACATAGTACTTGTGGTTTGGCTACATAGTAGGTAGGGACAGATTGGAATCTCATTCATCCATTCATGTCTCCAATAGCTACAGCTTCTTTACTGTCCATATAGGTGATGGCCTCAACCTCTAATGCCATCCTTGCTCCTTCTCAGGGCCCACCGCCTCCTCCTCATTGTGTAACTGATGCCGCCTGCCCAGTACCCAACTCTAGATGCCAGTTACCAATGCGGTCCCCGCTCCGTCTCAGTGCCCACGGCCTCCTCCTCCTGCTGCTGCCACCTGTCACTTGTAACTTAAAACAGAGCTGTCTGGATGGCTAATTTTTTGACTGAAAGACCCCCCTCAGAGACCTCTGTCTGTACTCTGAAGCCTGTGTATGGCTTGTAACGGAGCAGTGAAACCTGGTGGCTAATTTTTGGACCAGAGGAACCCCCTCATGTCCCTCTCTGCCTCTACTCGGAGACCATATAAAATCCAGCATATTCCCTTGGCCGCCCAATAAAATGGCTTTGCCAGCAACAGAAAAAAGACTTCCTTTTTTTTTTTTACTTGTACAGTGTTGTGCAGAGCTGAGAGTCTTGACATGTCTTTTTAAATGTATTTATGGGCTGTAGAAGCTCTACACAGTCCTGAAAAACAACCAGAATTTTTCCCCTGTTGACTTTAATGGAGTTCAAATTCGACGGTCGATCACCCGAATATTTATACATTATTCGACCGAATAGCGGTCGAATCGAATAGTGAGCTATTCGACCAAGACTACTCGCTAGTGCCCACCTTCAGTTACATTGCCCCTCCAAGAAGTTGGGTCCCAAGTTCGTGGGTCCATTTTATATCACAAAGCAGATCAACCCAGTGGCCAATCAATTACTCCTTCCATGCACCATGAAAGTGCACCCTGTTTTTCATGTCTCTCTGTTAAAACGGGTGAACCCAGGCAGAGTCCAAATGGCAGAACCTCTACCCAGTTTTGTGGATGGAGAAGAGGAATTTGATGTGGAGAGAATACTGGACTCTCAAAGAAGAGGTAAAGGCATACAATAGCTTATCAAATAGAAAGGGTTTACACCAGAGAAAAGCTCATGGGAACCTGCAACATCAGTACATGCCACCCGGTTAGTGAATGACTTTCACCGGCAGCATCCAGAGAAACCAAGTCCAGTGGGCATCCAGAGGCTGCCCCTAAGGGGGGGGGGGGGCACTGTCACAAATGTCTAAATGAACCTTATTGCACATGCTCAGTGCGTATCCTTACTCTGCACTTGCCCAGTGCAAGCTCCAAACAGAGACTAGGGCGGCACTATATGAAGGCTTTATGATTTCCTTCCAGTGCGGATTGATCGTGACAACTTCCTATTTTCTGTGTCCTGCTCCTCGCTACTCATGCATCCTCCGCTCTCCATCTGATCATCCATGTATGACCTCCAAGGTTTGTCTACAAGCTATTATCACCACTGTTTATCTGCAAAGTCATAGGACACTTACCACGACTGTTTTTCTGCAAAGTCATTTGACATTTGCCACCATCGTTTGTCTGTAAAGTCATTGGACATTTATCACTACTGTTAGTCTGCAAAGTCATTGGACATTTATCACAACTGTTTGTCTGCAAAGTCATTGGACATTTACCACCACTGTTTATCTGCAAAGTCATTGGACATTTATCACTGTATTTTCTGCAAATACACTAAAAGGGACATTTACCCCTATTAACCAATACATGTGTGTGTGATCTTCTGGTTAATCACCATCAATATTCCTTCAAACAGAGCTTACCCTTCTGAAGGCTGACAGAGACTAAATGGATCTTTTTACTAAACGCTACAACCCCTCCAGACTTAAACAATATAGTTTCTTACAAATCTTTTCTCTAATTAGACCTTATTATTAGGAAGGATTCCCTTGAGTATACTTGCTTCTTATTGCTTCTTTATATAGCTGTAGATATTATAATCTACTGTATTTAAAACGTTATGTTCATATCATCCTATGGTATTACTTTGAAATTCATTAACATATTATATAATAACACCGAACAGACTATATATATACATTGTTACATGTATACTAATATGTACCGTGACTGATGTTTGTATATCAATGAAGTTTTGTTTTTGCAATCTCTATATCCTTACCTGGATTGGATAAAGTTACGATACTTTAGAGCTTTTTTCATGTATTTGACCTATCTATATACACTATATAAAATCGTATGTATGTAGGTATTTGACCTATCTATATACACCTTATAAAATCGTATGTATGTAGGTATGTATGTGTTTATGTATGTTCCACCAACACTTGAAAACGCATGGAGACATTTCAACCAAACTTGCCATACATATGACTGGGACTCATGTGAGTGCACTTGTCATCTTTGTACAGCGCTGTGCGATATGTCAGAGCTATATTTGGATGAAACGTATGGAGACATCTCAACCAAACTTGCTATGTTACCATCATTCGGAAACACATCAATACATTTCAACCAAACTTGCTAGACATACAGTATGACTCTGACTCATGTGAGTGCAGCAGTCATCTTTGTGCAGTGCTGGGGGACATTAGAGTGTCAGCTCCTTTGTACAGAGACTGGCTCAGTGATCTCTGTACACCACTGTGGTATATGTAAGAGCTATATAAATGTATATTAATAGCGTGTGATTTTGGGGGGAAATTGGAGTGTCAGCTCCTCTGTACAAAGACTGATAGGACTGGCTCAGTGTTCTCTGTACAGCACTGCGGTATATGTGAGAGGATTATATAAATGTATAATATTAGTGTGTGACTGTGGGGGACATTAGAGTGTCAGCTCCTCTGCACAGAGACTGATTGGACTGGCTCAGTGATCTCTGTACAGCACTTCGGTATATGTCAGAGCTATGTAAATCTATAATAATAATGTGTGACTGTGGGGGGACATTAGAGTGTCAGCTCCTCTGTACAGAGACTGATGGAACTGGCCCAGTGTTCTCTGTACAGCACTATTGTATATGTCCGAGCTATATAAATGTTTAATAGTAGTGTGTCACTGTGGGGGGAGATTAGTGTCAGCTCCTCAGCCCAGATACTAATGGACCTGGCTCAGTGTTCTCTGTATAGCACTATGGTATATGTCAGAGCTATAAAAATGTATAATAATAGTGTGTGATTGTGGGGGGACATTAGAGTCTCAGCTCCTCTGTACAGAGACTGATGGGACAGGCTCAGTGTTCTGTGTATAGCACTGCGGTGTTTGTCAGAGCTATATAAATGTATAATAATAGTGAGACTGATGGGTCTAGCTCAGTGTTTCATTGTACAGCACTATGGTATATGTCAGAGCTGTATAAATCTATATATATAAATTGGATGTATGTGTATACTCAAAAACGCATTGAGACATTTAAACCAAACTTGCCATACATATGACTGAGACTCATGTGAGTGCACCAGTCATCTTTGTACAGCGCTGTGCTATATGTCAGTGCTTTATTTGTATCTATGTATGTATGGATCAGTCCATGCTTGATCAGGGCCCAAAGCACTTCTATTTAAACAACAGGCAAGGTCACGTTGGAACCCTGGTCACGTGCTCAAATCTCAAGTGCCCAAAATATAAGTGCAATGGGAATTAATCCAGGGAATTCCATCATCATCATCCTCTACTAACATCACTGATGAATTCACTTTCTTCAACTGCCTGCAACTAACGTTCATTTATCTCTCCTTCTACATGTCTCCCATTCTGCCAAATCTCAGCACTGTGTATGCAATTGTTTTCCCCTGCAACCCTCATATGATTGTATATGGTACGTCTCCCATTGTAGATGAATTTATTGCATCAACTTTAATCTTCTCATAGATTTATCTGTTCACTATCCCTTAAGCTGCGTACACACTGCCAATTTTTGTCGTTGGAAAGGATCTTTCACGATCCTTTCCAACGACAAGGGAGTGCACGATGCATGAACGGTGCTGTACATACAGCACCGTTCATGCTCTATGGAGAGGGGAGGGGGAGAGCGACGGAGCGGCACCCTGCTGCGCGCTCTCCCCTTCACTTTCATTACGATCGGCTGTCGTCCATCGTCCGTGGATCCGGCAGGTCGGTCGTCCGGACGATGGACGACACCGACTGTACACACGGCAGATTTTCGCCCGATAATTGGCCGATGCCGATTATCGGGAGATAGAAATCTGAAGTGTGTACGTAGCTTTAGTTCCAGCTGAGTGCACATTGATATTTATTGCCCTGCTATCCCCTCCCCAGGTTCAACTGATATCCCAAATTCCTTATACTCTGATCAGTCCATCCATAATCGGGGCCCAAAGCACTTCTATTTAAACAACAGGCAAGGTCACGTGCCCAAATCTCAAGTGCCCAAATTATAAGTGCAATGGGAATTAATCCAGGGAATGGACACAGGAATTGGAACAGATTTGGACATACTATTTTACTCTACCACTCCCTTCTCCTGCCCTTGGACTGACTTATCCATCTCAACTCCAACACATCATCTGCTGCTGCCTTTTTGAACTGGTATTTCATCAAACCATCTCTTTGACGGAATCATCATTCCCCATTCCTGGAACTCAACAAGTTTACAAGCCTCACTTGAACCCATATTATTTGACTGCTTCTACTGGACTTCAGTTCACCACATTGTTTATTGTACGCATATGGTTCCCAATTATCTGTAAAAATGTATTATTCACCCTGCTGCCTCTTTGCACTACTCCCTGTCCTCCCCAACCTGAGCCCAACCTTCCCTCCTCAGCCAAACTGCTCTCCATTACCTCCTCATTTAGACTCACCCAGCACATCAATGGCCCCACACACATAGCCGGACACACTTCAAACCTGGTATTTTCTAAACTCTGCAACCTCACCCTCCTTGACAACTCACCGGCCAATGACCTCATCAGAGCTAAATCTCAAGGCAACTTTTCCCTGCTCCTTCTCCTTGATCTTTCCTCTGCTTTTGACACTGTTGATCACCCCCTTCTAATACAAATCATGCACTCCATTAGTATCAGTGACACTGCTCTCTCTGTAACCTCCTCCTCTCTGGTATTCCACTAACCGGACTCTCTCCTCTACAATCTATTATGAATGCTGCAACCAGACTCATCCATCCTTCCCACTACCCTCTTTCTGCTGCATCTCTTTGCAGATCTCTACACTGGCTTCCATTTCACCTTAGAATCAAATTCAAGCTCCTGTGCTTTGCCTTCAAATCCCTACACAGTAATTGTTCCACTTACATTTCTGACTTGGTAAAAAAGTATTCCCCCAGTCGCTCTCTACTCCTCCAATGACCAACTAATGTCTTCCTCACTCATAACCTCATCACATGCACGGCTCCAAGACTTCTCTGGAGCTGCCCCAACTCTCTGGAATGGTCTTCCTCGCCCTATTCGGCTTGCTCCTACTTTCTGCTCATTTAAAAATGCATTTAAACCTCATTTTTTCAAACTTGCCTACCCATCTTCTTCTGTCTTTTGAAACCATCACTACTTCCCACCACTACATATCTCCCATCCTATTGTGTGTAAATTCCCCCACCTACTAGATTGTAAGCTCTTCGGGGCAGGCTCCTCTCCTCCTGTAATACTGTCTGTATTAGTCTGTCATTTGCAACCCCTATTTAATGTACAGAGCTGCGTAATATGTTGGCACTATATAAATCCTGTTTATTAATAATAATAATATTAATAATAATAGTAATGTAAGTATGTATGTGTGTATGTCATCACTAGGAAACACATGGAGACATCTAAACCAAAATTGCTAGACATAGTGTATGACTCAGACTCATGTGGGTGCACCGCTGATCTTTGTTTAGCACTGTGGTATATGTCAGAGGTATGAATGCATTTATGTATGTATGTAGGTATGTATGTGTGGATGTATTGCTCAGTGACAGTGTGCCTTTTGCAGTGCAATCAAAGGCAAAAAAATGAAACAACACCATAGACAATAAAATCACTATAGCTTTATATGATTCCTTTTCCTTTAAAATATTAGATTGCAAAAAATAAATACCCGGGCAACACCAGGTAATCAGCTAGTCTATATATATAAAATTGTATGTATGTATGTGTGTATGTATATTCCACCATCACTCGAAAACGCATGGAGACATTTCAACCAAACTTGCCATACATATGACTGAGACTCATGTGAGTGCACCAGTCATCTTTGTACAGCGCTGTGCTATATGTCAGAGCTATATTTGGATGCTTGTATGTATGTATGTGTGTATGTCAACCCTAGGAAACGCATGGAGACATTTCACTGATCTTTGAACAGGGCTGTGTTATATGTCAGAGCTATATTTGGTGAAATCCATGGAGACATTTCAACCAAACATGCTATGTTCCACCATCACTCGGAAACTCATCGAGACATTTAAACCAAACTTGCTAGACAGATGACTCAGACTCATGTGAGTGCACTGCTGATCCTTATACAGTGCTATGCTATATGTCAGAACTATATCTCGATGGATGTATGTATGTGTTATTTAAATAGATGTGTGTATGTGATGACTAGGAAACGCATAAAGACATTTCAACCAAACTTGCTATGTTCCACCATCACTTGGAAATACATTGAGACATTTAAACCAAACTTGCTACACATATGACTCAGTCTCAGAGTTCACTGCTGATCTTTGTACAACACTGTGGTATATGTCAGAGGTATATTTACATATTTACATGTATGTATGTATGTGTGTATGTATTGCTCAGTGACAGTGAGCCTTTTGCTAATATTTTTACATCTTTTTTTGGACTCCTTTACATATTTCTGGCCTGTAATAATGCCTTTGAGAAAATATAAGGCAATTGGCAGAGTGCAATCAAAGGCAAAAAAATGAAACAACACTGTAGACAAAAAAATCCTAAGGACAGGAATAGAAGACTTGCTACGGTGCGTGAGAGAGCTACTACATCTAGAGCAGAGTCCGCGAACTCCGGCCTTTAGACCAGATACGGCCTAGCCAGATCTGCCAGGGGGCATTAGGAACTAACGGAGCCTGAGCCGCCGGAGCTCTAGTGCTGCCTGCTTGCTGTGGCTCACCTATTTACCGCATTGGGCCTGATACTTCGGTCGCCGTGGTAAACAGGGAACGCTCCCTGAAGGTAAATCCCTCACCTCCGCAATGCATACGGAGGAGAGGGATTTCACTTCAGGAGGTGTTTCCTGGTGGGGGCGGATCCATTAGAGTGGGACCTAGTTTGCCTAGTTTGCTCCCGCCCACCCCTGAAATGGCCTAGTGGTCATAAAAGTTTGCTGATCCCTGATCTAAAGCTTCAGAGACAGTACAACAGCATGAGACTCGACTACAGGATAAAAGAGATAGAACTACTACATCTAGAGCTTCAGGGACAGTACAACAGTGTAAGACCCGACTACCGGAAATGAGAGAAAGAGCTACTACATCTAGAGCTTCAGAGACAGTACAACAGCAAGAAACCCGACTACAGGAAATGAGAGTACAGGATAACAGAGATAGAGCTACTACATCTAGAGCTTCAGAAAGTACAACAGCGTGAGACCCGAGTACAGGAAATGAGAGAAAGACCCATTACATCTAGAGCTTCAGAGACAGTACAACTGCGTGACATCTGAGTACAGAAAATGAGAGAAAGAGCTACTACATCTAGAGCTTCAGAGACAGTACAACAGCGTGAGACCCGAGTACAGGAAATGAGAGAAAGAGCTACTACATCTAGAGCTTCAGAGACAGTACAACAGCATGAGACCCGAGCCAAGAAGTTTAAGTCTGAGTCTTCTGGTATTTGCTACAAAAAGGGGAAAGTCGAACTCTGCCAACTGGAAACACCACCACAAGAACTTTGGAATTACACATCAGCAAATACCTCAGAGTCAAAGCATTTGCTTAGTAACATGAGAAAATATAGCTCATGGTTCCAAATGACATCATTCAGCGCCACATCATTTGTTCAACAGCCTGGATTTCCAACCACATTCACTGTGCAAGGGCAAATTTACCATAAAGCGGGAACGTTACTTTTGCTGCCAGATCAACCACCCAAATTTCTACAACTATATTTTATTGAAAACAAACTAATAAAAACTGACCAGAGGTGCATCTACATCTCAGGAACAAAATTTCTGATTGTCTTAAAGTTACAGAGGATGTTTCATGAGCACAATATTTAAAACAGCATTGGAACATATGCCAATAATTTAGGTTATTTTAATTTAATTGTATTTTAATTTGATTGTATATTGTCTTTACACTTTTAAAACCTGTAAAAAAACATTTCTTTGATTTAACACTATAGCTTTATTTGATACCTTTTCCTGAATAATATAAGATTGCAATAAATAAATACCCGGGCAACGCTGGGTAATCAGCTAGTATATAAATATTAATGATTGTGAGATCCATTGTATGTTTTACTATAATTTGATCACCTGTTTATGTCTAAATAGCACTCATGTATTATATAGCATGTATAATGATAATGTGGTATATATACCACTGTCCCTCTGTGTGATAATATTAAAATGCTGTTTACCAACTACATTATATTTTTGAACAATCAGTAATTTTTCAAAGCATCCCCTCATATAATTATATCACTGATTATCGTCAGATTGACCTATTGTAACAATTTCTCCTATTACTGCAAAGTTCTTATTAATCAAACAGCCAAACACCGGTATTTACTACCGGGTATGTATCTATTTTTCAGGTTCCCTATATGTATCTACCTCCCTGCCTTATGAGGAAAGGGGGCAGCAACCACTATGGACACATTGGTTAAACATGCCCAACTTAGTTGGACATAAAAACCCACCCCCTTCCCCATTTGGACACCGGAATCTTTTCTAGTGACTAGATCTAACAAGATCGGAGCCCACAAGCCCCGCTGCGCAGTTAGTGAAGGCAGAGTTAACGTACATTCATTCTAAATCCTATTAAGAACCTTTTCATCATAGTACTCATTACCATACTCCGCCCCATAGGCGGGTCCAGTAATCAACATTCAAAGTTGGGTGGAAGTCTCCTACTTTTAGCAACTTCCTGCCAAACTACATATGCACAGACAGGGTTTGGGCGGAAGCGCCCACCAATACACATTTTGAACAGGAAACTAAGAGCAGAAGTGCCCTCAGTTCTTTACACGGATCGTACGCTTGAATTCACACATGCAACGTGCATTTAGTTTGCGAGCAGTGGCGTGGCCGGGACCCAGGTGGTATTTAAAAGCAGATTACTCAGTAATCTGGTTTTAAATTTCCCGCCCGAAAAACGCCCCACCGACGGACCAGCGCCCCGGCATCACAGCGGGACCATCAGATAGCCGCTGGAGCACAGGGGAAAGAAATGGGGAGCTTCTAAAGTTACCCCGAGTGTGACTCGGGATTACCGCTTTTTGCATGTAAAAGCCACCCCGAGTCAAACTCGGGATTACCGCTAGGGGGGGTTAAGGCTGGGTGATCCACCAAACCTGGAATGGATCTGGTCCAGGATTCAAAATGTTTGCTAGCAAATAACAAATTATTTTTAAAAATCCATTCCATGTTTTCTGGATCTCCCAGTTTCACTTCTGAAAGTGTATTCTCTCCAGCCTTAGAGAGCTTTCATAAATCAGGCCCACTGTAGCTATTCCTTATAAGGAGAGATCGCTGGCAGTGTCAGTTTCTTTGTTGAAAAGCTGCTGGCGATTCTCTCCCTCATATCCTCTAAACTGTAAATAATACCCTTTCCTCCTCTATGGGGCAGTACCGTTCTTCTCTATGGGACAGCACTACTCCTATTTAGGATAGATACAATTTTTGTCTAATTTAAATACCTTTATTTACAGAACTTTACTGACCACCAAAATAATACTACAAATATTAGGACGTCTTTTTGTCTCCTTATCCAAATACATCTACTACACTTAATTTTATTCCTTATATCCAGTTAGATCCATACTTCCTGGGATAGGATACCTTTGATTGAAACACACCTTAATCAATTTTGAGTATCGGATTCCTAAAGTAACCCTATTATATCACCTACCCAAAGTAGGTATCATTATAAGGGTATTTATTTATATTTTTTCTATGTAACCTTACCTTACAGTAATCTATATTCATTGTCTATTTTAAACACTCATCTAATATAGATACGCAACATATTTCTTACACTTACTATTTTTTTTATAGACTGGAACCTTGTTCCATAGGCACAAAGCCTTTCCTGCAAAAAAAAACCTTGAAGCATACCTACTCATATGAAGTAGGTTTTTTTAAGTTTAATAATAAAGAATGGACAATAATTTACTTCATTTGCACTACTAAAAGAAATCTCCTTTTTTAGAGTTTATAGCAGTAACATTGCAAGAATATATGACAGCTCAATGGTGAGCATTTAGGATTATAATGCAGGTATGTCCCCCAGTGGACACTTTATATATTACATAGTTAATGAAATGTAACCATTCAAAACTTGACACCCTATTTTTGTATTATATCAGAGATTCACCGCTCTATCTAAACGGACCTTGTAAGCAACAGCACATTTTTCTAAATTTGCAGGACAACCACTCATAAATTAAGGTATATTAACAAAAGTTTTACAAGTAAGCTGGTAAGATATTTGAATTCCCCCTAGTTTTTTTCTAATATAGGTTTTATATTCACTTTTCTATAAGTCCATAAGTTTAACTCTCCCACATGTAAAATAAATGGAGCACTTCTAAACATGTGAGGTAGGTCTATACCCATTAAACTTAAGCATATACTATAACTATAAGGTTTAACAGAATTGTAAATATTGTAAACAACATATTTATATTATAGCTCTTTTATCCATGGTTCCAGGTTTGCTCAAAACCATCAAAGGTGGGGTCCTACGTCATTTTCTTACGGCAGCAAGGGCTACTATTCCGAGATTGTGGAAGAAATCTGCTGCTCCTTCTATAGCCAATTGGGTTTCCGAACTTGCAAAAATCCGCCATATGGAATTGTTGGTCGCCAAGCATGATGATCGACTAGAACAATTTAGAATTACCTGGTCCATTTGGGACTGGTTTAAAGACTCTCCCCGATTCCATACATATTTTATTTAGTCTCCAGGCTTACAGGTTGGAACACAACCCCGGTATTGAGGGTTAATATATATCTCTTTTATTTTTGTATCGTCCAACATTCCCCCCCGCCCTCCCTCCCATCCCCCCTTCTCCCCTGGGCTGCTTTGTTATATGTGTCTGTCTTCGTTTTTATTTTATCTGTTGTTTAAGAATATGGGTTTACACCTTATGCCGTACGCTTCTGCTAGCAGATATGTAGCTGTTTTTGTACAGGTTAATATGTGTTATATGATCCCTTTAGAACTGTTCTGTTTTTTGTCATATTTTTTGGGTATATGCAGCTATATATATATATATATATATATATATATATATATATATTCATATATACCTCATTTTATCACTACTTTCACCTCTAGTATGGATGAGACTACCAATTTAACAATACATATAGCAGAACCAGATTAGACTGCAGGTATGCCCCCTAGCGGACATTATATACATTGCTTAAAGTTTTAGAAGCAATGACACTAACGCCAAACGATTTATTATATTAAATTACAAATCCTACAGGAGTTGCAATAAGGTTCAACGAAAGTCCAAAAAAGCAAATTCGAATTTACACAGTAAGTGAAAACTCAAAAACCACCAACATAGAACTTCAACCTTATTTTCCATATAATGGACTTTCATTTATGTTTAGAATGGTCAGCAAGTTCAATCAGGTATTTCTGCTAAAAGGAAGCAGAAGCTTTTTTACTATGGTATCAGTGATCAAATACTAAAAAAAACAAAGTAAGTTCTTTTCTATTTTTATACTTTCATATATATTTTATAGGAATATTACCTTAATCGAATATGGATATGACCTACAATAAAATTTACGGTATCGACATGATAACAGAGTTTTAAGTAATGTCAATAAGTTATCCTTACAATTTGCTCTATAATGTGTAAGATATTATGTGAAGTATATGGTTTATTTAATTACAACATTTCATATGTTCATTGATTAAACGATAGAATATTATTACTTTTGTAATTTCCAAGGTGTTTCAGTCCCCTGAAGAAGCCCAGCAGGGCAAAACACGCCAGGGATTTAAGGGACAAATAACAACATACTATATGTACTCAACAATACTAACAGACACCATTGTCTAGTTTTGAAGTAAAAAGACCCCACCTCCACCGTATGAAATTATTAAAGGTGGAGGGAGGGTCCTACAGGTGGTTTAATATAAGATTGTACATTTGAAATATATTAAATGTGTTATATAATTTTTTCTAAAAATACTTTTCAATATATTAGAGCCAAAAAAACCCTCCTTTTCTCTTCTTGTCATATTCTTTATACACAAAACAAATTGATTCTATGCATTACTTAGGGGTTGGCCTCATACCCAAGATTAATCACCAACCACACAACTAATATTCAAACAAGGTTCATTGTCTATTTTCACCAACTTATTTCCATCCCCTTTCAGTCAATCTTTTTTTCTGAAACATCAACTGGTCAGTTGTGACCTTTGGATTCCTTAAGTAATCCCAGTATATCACCTACCTACAGTAGGTACTACTACAATATTATTATCAAATTTTTGTTTCTTTTTTGTTTCACCTTTCACCTATATCAAACTTACCTTTATCCTCTTTCAGCAACCCCATATCCACATCATCAGTCGGTCAGATTCTCTTCTTCACAAACCAGTTTAATCTAGTGTTGCTTGAAAATTTCCCCACAATAATAAAGTAATCCCTATTATTCCAAAATCCTTTACAACCATATGTCAACAAGTATATTACTGTATCAAATTCAATCAGATTGTAAAAATATGCTTTTAACTCAATGTATGGTATTAATTCTGTTCTGTACTATATTTTTGTAGTACCCTGATCTCTCAAAATCCCTTGAGGAAGCCCCTAGTGGCCGAACTGCTTCGGGGAAAAATTGATTAGGGTGTACTCTGTATATGTTACCCATTACTCACTTCATTTATGCACTCTAATTTTGTGGAAAGGGCATATCCAGCCCTATAAGGGGACTAGCCCATCAAACTAATGTGCTAAACGCATGTATGTTATTGTTGATTTTGTCTTATTTTTGTATTCAACTAAATAAATTTTGTTTTTAAGTAATATCTTTTTCCTTTGCTACTAAAAGGGAATTAAAAAGCCTATTTTCTATCCTCGCCTCATTTTTTTGCCCTTAAATACCTTGTCTGGTCTGGACTGATTGGCTGTGAATGACCTCTGGCTCAGTATTCTGAACTTCTCTGGAATCTTGGTACCACATTATATGTGGGCTCCTGGTTCTCTGTCACTTCTTTGCCAGATGCCATACCTTGTGCACAGGGGCAACCCATTGCTGGGACAGTGCAATTACCCTTCGGAGACTTAGCAGGGACTTGTTATAGGCAAAGAATATGGTGTTAGATTAGGGGAATGACCTCTGGAGTGGTGCAGGACCTGACATCAGGTTCCAACTTTTTCCAACTTTCAAACTTGTTATTTGTATTGCATTTGGCAGATCAGTTTTACAAGATGGAGTCTTGTCATTTTTTTAGATTTAGAGTCAATATGCCCTTAATGAAGAAATGTTTGTAATGCTCTTTGCTCTGATGTATTACTATATTGAAAAATGTTTGATGACAATATTATTGCAGATTTGTGATTCATCACTGAATATTACTTTCACCTAATCAACCACAGTCAATGACTGCTTCCCTGTAGCCCATTGTAACCTTGTTTTCTTCTGCGTAGGTGTTAATAATGCTTTACATTTAGTTTTTCCTAATGTAAAATCTATGACCTTCATATCATTTCTTAATTATTATAATATACCATTGACTTTTGCTTATGCCCATTTGTCTTTCATTTCTTTTGTGTTGCATTTCTATTATCCAGTATTCAGGCATATGCTGTTTTCTGTTCTAATGATTTGACATCTTCCTTGGTCTACTTTTTTGTTTCCTTTTAATAAAATAACAAGGACTGCATAGGATAGAATAGTGGACATTCAAAAACCTTGTTGATATGATTTAGAACAGCAAAAGTTCCACAGAACAATTTTGCTGGTAATGTTGTTCCATAATATTATTAAAAATACTCGTGATATCATACCGTATGAGTATGCTTGCATGATATTGTGACTAAAGTGTATTTAGGTTTACTGAAGTTCCCTTTTTATTTTTCACCACTTAATCACATGGTTTCTAAACTTGCTAGTGGTAAATTCATATTGCAATGGCAGATAGAAGATTTTGT
The DNA here is from genome assembly GCF_032062135.1 of Pyxicephalus adspersus. Taxonomy (NCBI): domain Eukaryota; kingdom Metazoa; phylum Chordata; class Amphibia; order Anura; family Pyxicephalidae; genus Pyxicephalus; species Pyxicephalus adspersus. The sequence goes on from NC_092867.1 coordinate 51,420,902, forward strand.
GTGTTACAACCACAGTGGCATTATAATTCATGTTCTGCAGCTTATAAAAAAAGACTGTTCAGTGCTCCAAGAGAGTGTTCCAAACTGTTACCATCTTAATCAGTTTATAAATGTAATTGAGATTTCCAGTCTTATTAAAAATTAATTCCCCATCTTTTACAAATAAATTCACCTCCCACATAACCATAACAACTCATTTAAAAGCTGGGCAACATTTAAGCAATGTAAACATTTTGATCATCTGATTTTGTTTTTTTTTTGTTGGTAGACAAAAGGAATGGCCAGCTCAAGTGATAATTTCTTTTACATGTGACTTAAGGTTAGGTGTCAGAAACATATCAAGTCAATATAAGTGTGATTAATATGCAAAGAGTTAGATTGATATTTTTTCTTCTTTTTTTCTTCTTTTCGCAGGCCAGTGCCTCAGCACCCACACAGAACGTAAACTAAGTTACCAAGACTAACACATTAATATAACAATAGCTAGCTCAAGAGTAATTTAGGAGGTTTCATAAAAACCAAGACAACTTACTCAAACTTAGTAAGTTTTAATAAATGGCAATGATATGGATAACAGAGGTAGTCAAGTGGAAAGGTAAATGGTCCAAATTTGCATCTATTCATCATTTTTTTTATTTTTTGGTCAGGATAAATTAGGTCACCATCAACATGTTTCATGGCATTTTAGTGGCTAGTGCTTGAAAATTGGTGTAGCGTATACAAGGTATTTATATTGAAATAAAAGTATTTATGAAAAAGGTCTCATCTTGAACTACTAGGATTTTTGTTTTAGAAAAAAACATGCACTCACACATGAGAAAAAGAAAGTACACCCCTTTTTAATTATATGCAGAACATTATGATAAAATGCATAATTTTGTCCTTAGTAGGTTTTAAAATTATTATAAAAAAAAAAGAAACAGAACAGATTCCACCAGGTCATTATTTATTTAACAAAAATGAAGCATGGGGAATCCATGTGTGAAAACCTAAATAAACCTTATGATTCATTAGAGAGAAGTAGAACCACCTTAAGCAGCCATTACGTGAAGTCTTCATATTTTGTATGACTTCATTAGTCTCTCACATCGGCATTACTTTAGTTCTCTTAAAGTGTAGAATGATATACTTCAAATTGTTTGGCCTTACAACCCTTTCCAGATAAATGGAAGAGTCTGCAGGGTGATACACATGAGACACCAAGGAAGTGATAGATCGCTTCCACCACTGCGTGGTGGGCTCCAGCTTCCAAGATGGCGGACAAACCAAGACCAAGATCAACATCCACCCGAGCTTGTGCCCATGGATTATAAAAGATTATAAAAAAAGTAATACAACACCTCCAACCCAGCTTGCTGCACACTATCAAGGAGACTCGAGCCCAACAACTGCAGCCCTTAACGGAAGCTGTGGTGAAACATGGGGAAGAGCTCCATACATTGCAAAAATGGATTAGTGGCCTCGAGGGTGAGCTCCTAACTAGCCGCACTCAGCAGCAAAAGGTGAGTGAACAATATACAACGTTATCAGACAAAATGACTGAATTAGAAAATTGCTCCTGCTGCAACAATTTAAGACTCATTGGCCTGCCAGGGTCTGTCAAAACTTCTGAATTGCAAAAATTGTGTGTATTCACTCTACCAAAAGCCTTGGGTCCTAAAGCACCCATGAAAGTAGGGAAGGCACGTAGATTAGGCCCACTTCAGCGAATCAAAACATCGCTGTGTCCAATCATCGCTCAATGGCTTTTTCTCCCATGTGCAAAATATTGATATCTAAAGACATCAAATTTGCCCTCATGTACCCGGCAGTATTGAAAATATTTGTCTCAGACCAAGAATCTCAGGTTTTCAAGGATCCTCAGCAAGCTGCAACATTTGTCAATACCAGATATGGTCTGCAATAATAATGGTCTAGAGACACCCCCCTAGCTTAGATCTGGTCATTCATCCCCCAGCTCTTCTCCAACATCAAATAGAGGTTAACACACACATTCACCATCCTGTGACTCGCAGCCAAAAAAGTTTGCAGACACAGTCAGCCAACCTCTGACTATCCAGTAAATTGAGCATTCACATAGTGGAGCCGGCAGTTCGCAAAAAAGAGCTCACTGAACTGAAGTTATGTTTTTTCTAAAAGTTTTGCTAATGAACATGGACTTCCATGCTGAGAAAGAATTCTGCATTGGGAAAAAGGAAGTAAAATACCTGAAATTTCACATTGAAAGTTTAGTACAATTTATTTGTTCTTTGCCTAATTATTACTACCCTAACCCCCCCCCAAAAGTTTTGTTGAAACATCTCTACCTCACCAACTTACTCTGCATCACACTACAAGATGGAGTACTCTACCAGGTCACTAGACTGCTCTGCTGGGACGGTCTGGTGCATCTGTCTATCTGAACTATACATATACATACAGACATACGAAAATAGTGACATGGAATGTCAAGGGCCTCGGATCACCATGTAAAGGTCCTAAGGCATCTGAAAAACTACAGGCCGATATTGCTGTTTTGCAGAAAACCCTTTTACCCTCCTCTATTTATCACCTTATATAAGAGGGTGGGAGAGGTTTGGGGAGCCTCTGCATCCAGCCATCGAGCAGGGGTATTGATTCTCTTGCATAAAAAGTTGCAATATACTGTGACGTTAAAATTATGCGATTGTACAGTGGCAGTTGGGCAACCATTACCCTACAGTTTCTGGACAACCCTTTATTGGTTGTGGCTCTGTACAGTCCAAACCAAGACAAACAAACTATTTACAAAGTCATGGCAAAACCCATTATTTCTCTTCTGTCCAATGCAGTAATAATTTCAGGGGATTTTAATGCCTAGTACCCTAGAAGACAGACGACCGGCACTAAAAGGCTTTAGTACAACAAGCCTAAACAATAAATCATGTCCTTTGGGAAGGGATTTCACCCACTGTACACTGTCAAGGATTAATTTTATATTAGTCTCTCATAATCTTCTGCTGAGAGTAGACACAGCTGACATCCATCCATCATGCACCAGTTTCCATTAATCAGATGGCTATTTGCACAAATCAGATTAAGTATGACGTTTTTCAACATTTTTGGCAAAGGATAAATCCTTCCAACAGTACTTGAAATACTGGTGGATGGACTATGAGCACCACAATGCTGAGCACAAATTAAATCCTTAGCTATATTGGGACACAATAAAGGTGGTAATCAGGGCAAGAATATTGGCCTATGTTACCTCTTTGAAACGATAAACCCTATGTAACACAATGGCCCTGATTCCTCACGCAAAATCGGAAGGTTGCTCACGCATTCGTATTTGCGACCCGAAATCGGAAGACATCGCGCAATTCAGCAACTGAATGAGTTCGCTCCTGGAGCTGCGCATCCCCGGCAGCTTTACACTGGCGAACTTGCATTAAAAGTCACTGTTCCCCTAAAAAAGCATTCTTTTACCCTTAGCCCTAAAAAAAAATGTTTAAGCTGTTCAAATGTTTAAAGTATCTATATGCGCTAAGAAAAAAGCATATTTTAAAATCACTTATTTCTTTCCTGTTGGGCAAGAGTTTCCCACAAAAGTCACAAGCACACACACGTTCTTGTTTGCTTCCTATAAGTATATATAT
>NC_092867.1:51424861-51429752 GCF_032062135.1 Pyxicephalus adspersus
TTAATTTTTTTAATTTATAGAATATCTGTTTACTGCTGTACATATCTAAAGGATCATATCGATCATATTAGAGCATATATAAGGGTGTGTTAATTAGCAAGTGCTAATTGCAAGTGAATTTCTATCATCTCTGCGCTTACATTTGAGCATATATAAAGATGTGTTTTTACATATCTAAGGATCATATCAATCAATGATAATGAAATGTCCAATAGCTTCTTTTTAAATTGTTTTTAATTGGAATGTTTTAATGTCTATTTTGCAATTTTGAAGTCAATGTTAATGCTATGTTATTGTGTTTGTGGCCATATTGTTTGATTGCCAAATTCTGCCTTTATTACCACTTTTCAATGTTTATCGTGCATAACGATTTTCTAGTCCACTTTTCCACCCTTGATAGGGCAAAATTGCATATTGATTTGGTAAGTATTTTTTGAATGCAATATTTGTTGGGACATTTTTAAACTATTTTGGCTTTACATAGTAGTGTGAGTTTACATGTGTTTTGTTTGTTCTTTTTAATTATTTTGTCATTTAGTGTAAAGCTTAGTGATGTGTATTTTTTTTGTTTTTTGTTTTTGATGTGTTTTTATATTTTATTGTGACCTTTTAGCAAATGTTTCTTTTGAATAAAGTTATTTCTAAAATGTTGTTGTTTGTTTTTTGGGGGTTTATGTGATCTCCTTTCCAATCTCCCAGGGCACACAGTTTAAAAAGACAATTGTGATTGTTTTTAAGCTGTTCCTTTCTCAGAATTATTTGTAAGGCTAAAAACAGCACAATTGTCTTTATTAAAACTCAGTTGTTTGATGTGCATAGTTGTGCGCCAAACTTCTGGAGTGTGTAGTTCATAGTTGTGCACCACGGCGGACCCGCTACGTGCACCTGAACTGTTCTATCAGTTGAAAAATGCTCTGCACTTTTGCACAGTCCTCATTAGGTAAGTTTGGATTTCTGTATTTTGCATGTTTTGCTTCATCTGGATATGTATGTATAGACATGATTGCACATAAAGCCAAATATGTATGTTTGCATTTAGATGTGTGTACATATACAAAGAAAAGAGAAATTGGAAGAAGAAATAGGCAAAGAGGGCTTTTTGGACCATATTGCTTCACATTGCAAAGATTGCCTATTTCTTCCTATGATTTCGGATTTGGCATTGGAAGATATAAATTGGATATTGCTTACATTGAATAAACACCCTGAAAAGCTTGTTGGAGATCTGGTCATCATGCCACGCCCATTGTTTGGAGAGAGGGACCTGCGCTTTATTATTAAGGTAAGTGATTTTTGTGAAAAGTTTTAGGGGGGGGAGCGGGGAGGGGGATTATTTTTACTACAATAAGCCTATTTTTGTCCATGTTTGAAACACATTTCTATTTCAACATCATGCATGTTTGCACATTTCAATGTGTTTTATGCATCATGCATGTTTGCACATTTCAATGTGTTTTTAAGCTGCTTCTCATATTCCTCAGCCTAAGAACTCGCCATCTTTAATCCTTCACATGTCCTAAACCCTTGTTTGCAACTACTTCAAATGTTGAGGATCCTACTAGCTACTACTCAACTTCATTTCTTGAAGGTTGTTGCGGTGCACTTCAAATGCTTGCAATTTGGTGGGCTGGGATTTCTTAGATATTTTGGGACTATTATCTTTGAGTGTCCTCATAGGCTGCAAGATATGACATGCAGAATTCCCACACACAGATATCACAGTGTGCCCATGATGTCGTCACACATGCCCATAGAGTGGATATATTTTACCAAGCAGTTTTTTATATAGAAGCCACAGCACAGCTATAGAATGGGGGAGGGACAGCCTGTGTCCCCATCTAATTCTAGCTGCGGTCTTCTCACTGCCCAGCTCTTATCGGCCGCTGGAATCCTCTGCATGGATGACAGCTGAGAATGGAGCGTCCTCTATTGTTCTTTCAATGGATTACAGCTGCAGATGAGAGCTGGGTAGAGGTCCACACACCTAAAGTTGGCTGTTGACAACTATGTACATGCACTTATTTTGATGTGTGTATGTATGCTTTGTGAGAATCTTCAGGATTCTACCCCATTAAGCTCAATCAGAGGTAGATCATTTGAAGAGCATTAATTTGCCTCCTCGCTATCACGTAAGGCTGGAAATTATCTTTCTTTGTCCGGAGGACAGTGGAAGCCTTCTGCTAGAATATCCTCTGGCTAGCTAAGACCACAATCCTGATTTTGGTGAAGGCACATTATTCTACTGTCTCACATAGATATTCCCGTGTTTTGTATTTCTCTACTTTTTTTATAGATCTTTTTTTTTTTCACGTGTCAACAAAATAAATCCACATGTGCTGCATTATCTGACCCAGTGCAACAGTGCTTACATTTTGCCCCTAGATTGTATGTATGTCTGGCACTTACTAATGCTTCACTAAAACCAGATAAACAGAGTTTACATCTAGGAGCACAATTATTGTTTTTACAATGGTTTAAACAGGATTAAGATTAGTGGGGTGGCAACTGAAAGCTTCTTAGTAATAGTAATAGTATACCCATATATATCTACACACAATATTAACAAACAAGCAATTTACATTTGCAACCAAACTATGTTAATTTGCAACAGAAAATAAATAAATCACTCAATGAATTAGTTATCCCTTTTTTTCCTTTTTTGAGGTGTTTGGTTGATGTCAAAATAACTCACATTTTGTTTCTCTTTTTCTTTAGACAATGATTCGACACAAATATGACCAGCAAAGGTCTATTTTTATCAAAAGAAAAATCACAGAGAGGCTGGCAGACAGGCTGTGGACCCCTGCAAGGAGGCGCCCAACTGGGGCGCAAATACAGCATACTTGGAGCGACCTGAAACGTAGATGACCAGATTTGGTGCGCAAAGCTGGGGACCGCATCCTGTCTGGTAAGTTTTGCATTTTGTCTTCTCCGCTTGTTAAGGAGTGGTGTTTTAGAATGTTTGTTGTTTGTGTAAAGTAGTATTGTTTAGCCTAGAACTGTTTGTTTTTCACTTCCTATATTTTACTACCCTTATTATTTTTGGATATTTGATTTTGTTATTACAGCCAACTCTACATCACACCGGCAGATACAAATCCTACAGCGCCCACACAGGCGACTGGCCATCCCCCAGGATGTGGAGGAGGAGGAGACATCCTGGGGGAGGAAGACCCCGTCAGGGAGGAGGCAACTGAGGAGGAGGAGGTGCCTGTGCCATCCCCAGGTATCTACTTTAGTCCTGCCCTATCTACAAATCTACTTTAGTCCTGCCCACCCACTTTTACTTATGCTGTTCGTTTTTTATCTACAGCTGCTGCAGCGCCCTTGCCACCAACACCTCCTCCACAGGACACAAGTTCCTCATCTGAATGTAGGTATGTCTCCATTTTAGATATTGTGAACATTCCTTAAAAACCATGAATATAAAGTAGGAGATACTTTGTTAGGCCTAGCTCCATCAAGTACCATTTTAACAGAAGACAAGGGTTAAATGTCACTTAGCCACGTTTGTCCCTTGTGAAAACCCACAACCTTCATTGCCAACAAACTGCATCACTTTAGTTCCATAGCCATAATTAGCTTGGCCCCAGGAATAATCCGTAAATACGTTTTGTTATATTAATATATTTTTATATTTGTTGGGGTTTGCACATTTTAAATTTTTGGGGGGAGATTAAAAAAATAAAACTTTTGTAAAAAAAACTAAAAGCCAGATTTTGTTAATTTAATTTGATTTTTATTTCAGTGCACATTTCAAAGATTTTTCCAGCCTGGCTAATCTAATTCCATCCCTAAAAAACACAAAAAAGAAACCTTAGTTTTTACACAATGGTTATTTGAACCATAAAATATTGAACATGCTCTTAGCCTACACAAACCTGTTTTGCAGCTTGGCTGAGTTTGCTCCATTCCTCCATTGGTCAAAATATCCTGTGACCTTAAAAGTAACAGAGTTGGGTATGTTAGATATGTCCTCTTCAAAATATATGTAATTGTAACATAATTTAAGAATAGATTTGGCATAGAATACACAGCTGAACACCTTAGTATGTCATTTTAACCAACAGAAAAGTAGTTGACCTATTAGCAAGCACATTTATCTGTTACAGACAAGTGTCAGAGAAGTGCGGTGTGCCATATTTGGTCCCTAGACATAACTAGATTTGTGTCAATTTAGTGGACGGGCAAGGGCACGGGCACAGGGTGGACTGGCAGGGGCACGGGCACAGGGTGGACTGGCAGGAACACGGGGTGGACTGGCAGGGCCACGGGGTGGATGGGCAGGGGCAGGGGGTGGGCTGGCAGGGGCACAGGGTGGACTAGCAGGGGCACGGGGTTGGCTGGCAGGGGCAAGGGGTGGAAGGGCAGGGGCACAGGGTGGAGCCAGTGGGAAGAATGTAGCTGGCTGCTCTGCAGGAGATGGGGGGCCAGCAGGGCTTATTGGGATTTTGAATTATCGCCTGATGTAGGCGAGATTGTTGGCCCAGGGATTCAGTTAACATGTAACAGAGATGGTCAACTCTGATTGTGGCTGATTGTTCTTGGACCGATTCTATCAGACGATGCACGGCCGCCAGATGTTGTTGGTTAATTTCTCGGTCCTGGCGATTTTGATTTATGTTTTCATGTAGGAGCGTTAAGGACCAGTTCCAAATTATCTGAACTTGGGCCAGGCATCCTTGACTCCACTAATCTATCAAAATGGCTAACCAGCCTCTAACTGAGGTTTATAACCTGGCTGCCTACACTGGGTTGACCCAATCGACCTGCATCCACTGGTTGCTATAAAGGGAAAAAACAAAAAATTACTACAATATCATACAACTTTGTGGGTCACCATAACATTTTGCAGACAGCATCCTGACATTGAAACATCAACTAATGTTAG
>NC_092867.1:51429881-51433114 GCF_032062135.1 Pyxicephalus adspersus
AAAAAAACACAAATGGAACACATTGGGAAAGGTTCATTCCCCCAACACATCCCAAAATAAACTCTAATGGACCAGTTCTTGTCTACCTCCACTGTGGATGCAGCCCGTGAAAACTCTTCAGAACCAGAAACCAGCAGACATGGATGTTCTACAAAGGCACATGATATATTAGATCAAAATGAATAAATGTGGTGACAAGTCTTCACATATCAAAAGTCCCAAATATTTCGCACGCGCAAAATTTTTTTTGACATATTAAGCTCACACATTCCCAAAGGGAGGCTGCACCAGAATCCTCTGCCAAGAAAACTTAACAAATTTTATCTATATATAGATATAATATAGAAAGATTGAAGGTTATTACTTAGCTTTTGGAAGGCTGAACACACACACAAACCAAATTACCTGTATTCTCCTCCAGGCTTCTCTGGAGTGGATCACTCTCACTCTCCTGTAGATGGTGATCTGTTAATGAAAGCACAAAAACAAATGAAAGAATGAGCTTGACTCTAACCCAAGTTCATTTGGATTGATTGGTTCACCACAAATCTAACCACAAAACATTCCCAGACCACAACCACTCCCAGAGCAAAATATTTGTGAAATTAAACACTCATATTACACATGAGTGTGGTTATAAACATGATTAAAGACACGTGCACAATGTCAAACACAATATACCATGAAGGTTCATCTTACCAGGAGGAAGGCCAGTGTAATCTCGATGGGAAGTGACATCCTCATCATCCACATCACCCCGAGCACAGAGGGCAGGAGGGGACTGCTGCGTCTCAGGGCGTACTATTGTAAAAAAATGGACATAAGCACATTGTTAATGCAAGTCAAAAGAAGGTAAAAATACGCCAAAGAGGTCATTTTCCAAAAATGATCTCAAATTTCACCCCCAAGCATAAATTAAGCATAAAGTAAAAACACAATGCTATTTTGTTCTCAATGCTAATGACTAAACTGTTGCAATCCCACAAAAATACAAAAATCAATTCACATTGGTAATTAGGTAATGTAAAAGGATTGAACTTACATGGTTGCCAACTATCGGAATCATCCTGGTAGTCCACCCCTACCACCGTTTCTGGCCCAATGAATAGCAACCCCAATCTTTCATACTCCTTGAACAAGATGTTCAGGATAGGTCCCACTCCTTCCGGCCTCTGTGGCCAGGACCCTTTTGACATGTCTGAAGGTGTCACTCACACGTTTTTGACACTGGGTAATGGTCCGCTGTATACTGCCCACTGCATTTACACTCCTGGCAATTTCCTCCCAGAGTCCCTGCCTTACAGCATGGGCAGTCTGCCGTTTTTTTTCTTTTTTTTTTTCTCCAAGTTTTGGTTTGCATGAGCAGAATGGCTAAGAAACTCTGTGCAAATTTATAGGGATTCAGTACGTGCGCACGCAAACGCGCACACGTGCATGCAAACGCGTACGTACACACTCGCATTCAAATGTGCGCCGGTTCAAGGATTTTGTTTGCTGTTGTCATGGATCCGAATTTGGAACTAGAGTTGCTCTTTACAACTGCTGTTGTGACATTAAACTCAACATTCCTTGTCATAACAGAAGAAGAGCAGCAGCAACAACAACAGCAACCAGAGGAGCAAGCTCATACTTCCCAAACGGTCCGGGCACCACGCATCTTCTTGGAGCGTAGCAGCCTTGAAAGTTTGCGTGACCAGGATGTCAAAAGGCGTTTCCGCCTGTCTCGCCAGGTCATCCATCACCTGTACAGCTTGCTGGAAGAGAAAATTGCTCCAAAAAAGAATTGCTTCTCAAAAAGAGAAGCCAGTCAGTGCCAGGAATGACCAGGCTCTTGGCCACTCTGTATATTTTAGGAAGGGGTTCCTTTCAAACCTCCTCGGCCTTAATTTGTGGACTAAGCCAGCCTACAGTTTCCAGGGTTTTTACGAAGGTCATCAATGCCATTGTGGACCTTGTCCCACTATATATAGTATGGTAGTCAGTAGTAACAATGTCTCCTAACAACCAAAATGCAATAAAGTGACCGAAGAGCACAACCCTTAGCAACCTTTGTAAAAAAACTCCAGTGTTACACTGCATTCACAGAACACTTACTATACCAAGAACTAACATGTATTATGTTTGTCTTTTTACAGCTGACAAAGGATACAGGCAGCTTCCATGGCTTATGACAGCTGTGCGTCACCCCTCGTCTGAAGCAGAGCATAATTACAACAAGGCTCTGCAAAAAAGCCGGGGGGTTGTGGAGCAAACCATCGAGCTGCTAAAAGCACGGTTTCTATGCTTGGCGCGGCCCGGTGGAGAGCTCCTATACGCGCCGTGGAAAGCTGCCCAGGTCATCATGGCATGCTGCGTCCTGCATAACCCGTGCCTGAACCGTGGGGATTCCTGGGACATTCCAGAGGAACTCGAGCCAGAGGTACATCAACATCCTGCCTCTGGCTCCCAAAGCACAGCAGAGGGACGTCGAGTCAGAGCTGAACTTATTGCTAATGTCTTTACCCGTGAGTATTTACATATGTTTACAATGCATGCATTACATATTTCAGCACATCATGTTTGGGGTACAAACCAACCTAGGTGTTGAAGTATTAGAAAGCACACTTTAATCATTTGGGAAATGAAATAGCAGACATATTTGTGTAAGAACTGGACCTTTATGTGACACTTTACAAAAACACATTGCCAAACTAGGGCAGAGTGCAATTTAGTTTAGATTTGTGCAAGCATTGCTTATGCAGCCAGAAAAGAATGAAAAATACAATCTAGCAGCATGTAGTTACCACTAAAGCATGATTAACCATGCTGCTTAACACATCCTAATAATGTAATCTATTTCTTTACAGGACAATAACATCCCTCTGCTGTGCTGCCAAGCCTCTGAAATGTCACATCACAGACTACTGTACATTCGTGGATGATAATACTTTCGGTTAAAGGAGAAATCCACCTTTATGTTCCTCCACTCCCAAGCTGATGTGAGGAAGTGACTATATAGTGGGCCAAGGTCTAAAATGGCATTGAAACCTTCATAAACACCCAGAAAACTGTAGACTGGCTCAGTGCACAAATTAAGGGTGACGTGGTTTGAAAGGACTCTCTTCCTAAAATATATAGAGTGTCCAGGAGCCTCATCAATCTTGGCATATCCTAGCTTCTCTTTGTTTTTGCTGCAATTTTCCCTTCCAGCAAGATGTACAGGTCATGGATGACCTTGCGGGACAGGCATAAAC
>NC_092867.1:51433343-51443611 GCF_032062135.1 Pyxicephalus adspersus
AGGAATCCACCTTATGTGCTTCCACTACCAAGCTGAGGTGAGTAAGTCAATATATAGAGTGGGCAAAGATCTAAAATGCCATTCAAACCTGCAGAAACACCCTGAAGGGATGGAAAAGCAAGAAAATGTTTGGCACAGAGTAGATTTGGCCTTGGAAGTTTGATATACAAGTACTATTTGTTTTGTGTAAATACCTAAATAATGCATACACTCCACTATTTATGAGCATTAAGTTAGGCAACAACACAATATCTGTTCATTTCTAAGAGTGCGAGACCCTGCTTGTGAGCTTGGCAATCAATGTTTGTATACAATAGTGCTAAGATTAGGCAGCACAGCACAATGACAACAAAGCGATAACACTGCCACAAATAAACAGAGGAGTTGTGTGGCAGCAAATCAATATGAGTGCAAATGTCAGAGTAATAAATATGTACATAATACATTCAAAAACCAATATGTGACTTTGAAAATAGGACAACGGCAAACGGGGGTTCGAGTAGTAGTTTGGAGTGGAAAGCATGCAGACATTTGTCATGAATATTAGTTTTAAAAAAAATGACAAAACATTGCAGAAGATTTGCTAAACAACAGAAACTGTCATTACAAACCAGGCACAAAAACATTGCAGCAAAAAATGAAACTAACAATAATGAGGATTACAAAGTCACATCGATGCATAGCATCCAAGCACTTGATGACCCCCCCCCCCCCCCCTCCCACTCAAACCAGTCCAGTTAAATAATATTAATGTTAATGCATATGTATTTATATGCATTCAAATGTATTTTGACATATATACACAAGTGAAATCCCTAAATGTTTTTTTAAACCGCCTTTGACAATAATCCTTTTTTCAATTATTTCATTTCTATCAAGCCAAACTACAATGACATTTTAATTAGATCACAAATGTTTGGTGACAAATTTTTACAATTCATACTATTGTGTGATGACATATTATGAAGTGGTTACTAGTATATATACAGCTTGATCTCAATTAGTTTGCAGTGTTGCAAAGGAAACCAAAAAGTATGAAAACCGTGCAACAAATGTAACAATAAGTAAATAATTTTGGTAATGAGTACAATATAACCTAAAAAAGTAACACGTACCCAAAAGAAGATGAAGCATTAAAGATTCTAATTGACCTCTAATGGACTGTAGATGCGCACAGAACAGAGAGCAGGTGTGCGCTAATTAATTGCTATGATAGCTCCATTAGCTAAACAGATCCTCCTTAATCACGCAGCTGAAATCTAATCGCCTAAGTTGTCAGATTCGTGACCCCTATTGCTCATTATCAAGGCAGGAATCGGGCTGGCAGTGAAGGCGCGTGTACTAGCTCACTAGGCTCCGGACCGCAGGAAACCGGCTCGCTGGAAGCGCGAACGTCCAGCGTACGCTCATTTCAGTGATGAATCAGGGTCTATGTCTCAGGGCCTAACGCCTCCTACTCATGCTGTTACTGCTGCTGCCTGCCGAGTACCCAACTCTATATGCCAATTACTAATGTCGTCCACACTCCGTCTCAGAGCCTAACGCCTCCTCCTTATGCTGTTACTGCTGCTGCATGCCTAGTACCCCGCATTCAAGTTACTAATGCCACCCACACTCCATCCTAGGGCCCAACGCCTCCTCCGTATGCTGTTACTGCTGCTGCCTTCCCAGTATCCAAGTCAAGATGCCAGTTACTAATGTCGTCCACACTCCGTCTCAGGGCCCACTGCCTGCTACTCATGCTGTTACTGCTGCTGCCTGCCCAGTACCCAACTCTAAATGCCAGTTACTAATGTCATCCACACTGCGTCTCAGGGCCCACTGCCTGCTACACATGCTGGTACTGCTGCTGCCTGCCCAGTACCCAACTTAAGATGCCAGTTACTAATGTCGTCCACGCTTCTTCTCAGGGCCCATCACCTCCTCCTTATGCTGTTACTGCTGTTGCTTGCCCAGTATCCAATTCTAGATGCCAGTTACCAATGTTGTCCACACTCCGTTTCAGGGCCTAAAGCCTTCTTCTTTTGCAGTTACTGCTGCTACCTGCCCAGTACCCAGCTGTAGACGCCAGTTAACAATGCTGTCCATGCCACATTTTACAAAGTTACAGCTAGCATATAGGAAAAGGCAGTCCCCTACACAGCAATGTCTCCAGTAGCTACAGCTTTTACACTGTCAATGTAGCTGATGGCCTCAACCTTCAATGCCGTTCTTGATCCGTCTCAGGGCTTACCTCCTCCTCCTCATGCTGTTACTGCTGCTGCCTGCCCAGTACCCAATTCTAGATGCCAGTTACTAATGCCACCCACACTATGTCTCAGGGCCGAACTCCTCCTACTCATGCTGTTACTGCTGCTTCCTGCCCAGTACCCAGCTCTTTATGCCAGTTAACTATGCTGTCCATGCCGCATTTTACAAAGTTACAGCTAGCAGATAGGGAAAAGCAGTCCCGTCCATAGCAATGTCTCCAATAGCTACAGCTTCTACACTGTTCATTTAGGTGATGGCCTTAACCACTAATGCCGCCCTTGCTCTGTCTCAGAGCCCACCGCCTCCTCCTCATGCTGTTATTGCTGCTGCCTGCCCAATACCCAGCACTAGATGCCAGTTACCAATGCTGTCCACGCTCCGTCTCAGGGCCAACCGCCTTCTCCTCCTGCTGTTGCTGCTGCCGCCTGTCAGTACTCAATTCTTAAAAATGGTTTTACTGACATCTAGGTGGCATTGACGATGCACTACACCCAGCTCTAGATGCCAGTTACCAATGCAGTCCCCACTCCTATGAGGCCTATAAAACTTGTACCAGAGCTGTGTAACTGGCTAATTTTTTGACTGAAAGACCCCCTTCAGGGCCTTCTGCCTCTACTCTGAAGACTGTGTATGGCGTGTAACAGAGCGGTGAAACTTGATGGCTAATTTTTGGACCGGAGGAATCCCTCGGGGCCCTCTCTGCCTCTACTCGGAGTCCTGTTGAAAATCTGGCATGTTCCCTTGGCCGCCCCATAAAATAGCCTTGCCAGGAAAATAAAAAAAGCCTTCCCTAATTTTTTTTTTGTACAGTGTTGTACAGAGCTTGGGGAGTCTTGACATGTCTTTTTAAATGTATTTATAGGCTGTAGAAGCTCTACACAGTCCAGAAAAACAAGCCAAATTTTTCCCCCTTGACCTTAATGGATTTTGAATTCGACGTTCGTTCACCTATATAATTTTGGTCTATTCGACCGAATAGCTGTCAAATCCAATAGTTAGCTATTCGACCAACACTAGTGGGGGTTTGAATGTTAATCTATAACTGATCTATAAATTGTGCTCTGTTTGGGGTGCCTTGGCTTTAATGAAGGACCACTTGATCTTACGGTAAAAAAGGTAAGGGTACACAGCTGGTTGGGGGAGATAAAAGGGGGTCTAAATCTAAGCTTAGACAATGACATTGCATTAATAATTATCCAGGATGCCTGGCATTTCAGCCCCCCAGGAAGATTGCAGCTATCATAGCTAATACAAACCTATGGGGTAATACATAAAATCAGGATGTCCTAGCAGCAAATATTTTAATGACCTTCAAACATCCACTCATGGAATATCAACCAATATTACTGTTCAGCAAGCCTCTAATAGTTGTTTATAATATTTCTTGTGCATTCTGAAATAAAGTTACTTGTAGTCCACTTTTCAAGAGGGAAAAGTTAGCTTTATATATAGATATCAATTTATCTTATCTTTACCTTCCACAGTTACTTGGTTACATAGTAGGTTAGGTTGAAAAAAGACATAAGATCATCAAGTTCAACCACTAGGGAAATAAACATATCCCAGATATAAAACCCTATAAGACAGTTGGTCCAGAAGAAGGCAAAAAACCCTGGTACAATTTGCTTTAATGGGAAAAAAAGTTCACAAATTTCCTCCCTTTTGCTGTACCTGTAGTGCCATTACTCCAGTCAACGTCAGGGTAGTTGAAATCTGAATTAAACACTTCCACTTTTTGATGCTTTTTATATCTGTGCTAGTAGTTGATTATCTATTTCTTCCTTAGCACTGGGAGGCCTATAGCAGACTCCAATAATTAATTGTGTGTTATTCAACCCCACATTCAACTCCACCCATAATGTCTCAACCTCATTGCTTGCTCCGTCCGCAATTTCTTCTTTCACATTCACTTTTAGATCACCTCTCACATACAGACAGACACCACCACCCTTTCGTTTGACTCTGTCTTTACGAAAGAGAGTATACCCAGGAATATTGACAGCCCAGTAATGTGAAGAACAAAGCCAGGATTCGGCAATGCCAACTAAGTTATAATCCTCCTCACTCATTAAGGCTTCCAACTCCCCTATCTTGTTTGCTAGACTTCTAGCATCGATGAACAGGCTCTTTAAACCATTTGCTGCTTTTACCATCATTGTTTGCCAAATCCTTTTGTTTTTTAATACAATTAGTACTGCACAATCCAATGTTTGTTTGTAACATGGGAAGCTCCTAACAATTATCCATAATCCTCAACCCAACTATCCCCAATCCACCCTCCACTAGTGTCTGATCCCTGACTAAACTTTCCGCCATTGTGATTTATTGTGATTTATTTTGGACATCTTTATTGTTGTTATTGCAACATTTGTAACACCATTTTGCTTCAACCTAGTACACCTGGAGTCTGTGCTATCCCCTCCTGGTTACTGGACTACATCAGACCATCCAGAGGATGTGTTGGCTGTATATGCTGAGGGAGACACCCTCATTTTTACTTTCGTTCTGGCTTCTTTTCTCTGTTTTACCTGCCCTGTAACATAATAAATATTTCAGACAAACAGAAGTGTCAACTGAGTCCAAAGCCTACTCTTGGCATTTATTTTATAATAATTTCCACTTTTGGGAGTGTATTTGGAAGATGGGACATTTTGAGGCTTATATCTAATGGCTAGCTAAGAGTCAATCTAATTCTCTGCTCATTTTTCCAGTTCATCACAACTATGGTCAGACTTAGGTTATAAAAGTGAATATTTACCACATGTTCATCTTTCTCTTGTTTCTACTTTGAATTAATTGTATGTTTTTTTTTTCCTTTTTTATTTTTTTTAACATTCTTAATAAATGTTCCCTTTTTGTTGGTAGGTTTCTTGTCTTCTACAGTACACCAACATAAACAATAAGAGGTCTGAGGCCCACTACAGTGAGGCCTGGAGGAGGATTCACATATTATAGATGATCCATGATTTGTTTATGGCCTTATTATGCTTGTGCCTGCTTTAATGATTCCCTGGATTTGTAATTTACTGATCCCCATTTTCCCTGATTTTCTAATGACCCTATTAAAATTGTATGCCAAGTATTATTTGTTGTTTTTGGCCCAATATTTGGGATTGTTGTCCTTAAACAAACAAAAAGAATTTGTTGGCCATATTACATATTTTTAAGTGCTGGGCTTGGGTTTTTTTATATGTGTTTTTTTGTTTGGGGTGTGGTCTGGGGTGGAGCTGCTTTGTGCAATTTGTTCATATTTTTGTTATCTTACCTTGCAATAACATCAACACCCACTGAAATATGGTCTTGTAGCTTTTTCTTAGTTTGCATCTACTGATGTGGTATGTAATATTTCTAGCCTTATATTCGTTTTTTTATTGGGGGGGGAGACAGGTTTGAGGTTTCTGTAAGATTATACTGTTCCATTGATCATTTTTTCTTTGTTTGCAAGTCTCCCTATTTTTTTTTCCGGATTTTATCTTGCCAACCTAGGATTGCTGTATTTGACTATGGAACACTCCACCTAAAGATAGCTGTTTTTTCTTATCGTCTGTCTTTTTCTTGAAATTATAGTATCATTTTAGGTAAGGTTGTTGTCCATGTTTCCATGTCACCCATGTCTGTTTGCTGGCCTTTATTAGGGAATTGATTTATTAAAGCAGCCTATTGGTACACTAGGTCATTATGAGTTCATATAGCTAATTATATAGCTGAATATCTGCGTTAAGCTATAGCTAAACTAAATAAAATGTGCAATTTTAATTCAATTGTATCCAATTTATTGATTGTCTCAAAAGAGCAATAGTACTATCTATCTAACTATCTGATCTTTCTCATACTAAAGCTACATACACACATCAGATGATTTTTGTCCAATTCTCTAGATTTCTCTCAGGATTAGTATCGGACAAGAATCTTATACAGGAGCCGTCCGTTGTCGTTCATGGATCCGTCTTAGCGGATCCACAAACGATGAGCAGTGAAGTAGAGACAGCACAGGGGGTGCCGCTCACTTGTTCTCCCCCTTCTATCTCCATAGAGCAGAATGGAGCTCTATGTACAGCGCTCGTTCATGCATCTTTTAGTCTTGTGTTATCCTTTGTGTTTCCAACTACAAAAATGCATGGAAAAATAAAACCTAACCTGTGTACATTTTTTCTGCCAGCCATCTCCTTTCCAACCATTTCACAAAGCTCTGGCTGCAAGTATGCTGATTTTTTTTTTTTTGTGGTGGACCATTTAATTTTTCATGGATGGAGAGACCACTAGGGGGTGCACGGAGGTGGTGTGAGCCCTGAGAAGGGCCAAGGTCAATTGCCAGGGATCCAGGAGACAGACACCAGTGACACAGAGACCACTGCAGGCACAGGCAAAACAGGAGACACTGGAAGCAACAGGAGGCACAGGTGACTCAGGGATATCCACAGACAGACAGCAATGCTGGAACAGCACAGGGAATTTGGATGGGAACCAACAGACTGGACAACGAGGGGATAACACGGGAGCTTGACACAGGAAACACTGGATTAAGCAACAGGTGTACAGGAATTAGCTCAACAGAACTAAGGGCTCGGCACTAGCTGAGACTTGTTGCATGAACACAGAGTGCAGTCTGTGAGCTAGCTAAATAGCCAGGGCTGATAAAGAGGCTATTTTCTAATTGGCCAGCAGATTGGACGGAATTGATAAAGCTTGGAAACAGAGGTACGCCCAGCGTCAGAACTGCCCGCTTGCGCAGGAGAGAGATGCCAGTGCTTTAGTGAGAAAGAGGTAAGTGTGACATAATTATTTGTTACTAATAGCTGTTCCTGGGTAAAAGGTGTTTCCTGATTTGCCACAGAAGCAAAAAGCGGCGTTTTGCAACACTGCTAAGAGGGAAAATTAGCACAAAAAGTTTTGAGTTGAATTTCACTGCTTATGTCTAATTTTCATTTTTATGGTGCATTATTATTATTTTGCATTTATGAATCTTGTTATTTACTTACATTAACCAATGTTTATTAGGTTTACTTATACTTTGAATTTTCCCAGTCCAATAAACCAATTGATGAAATTCTTACTGTAGCAAATCCAAAGAAGATTACACTGGTCAACAACCATTTTCTTGCAAACCAGATTAAAGTAATTTTAGGTTATGTTTGATGCACACATTCCAAACATGGTATTGGTTTTGCTAGATTGGCTCTAATATTTGAAAAAATGACCTCAATATTAACCTCATAGAAAACTAATGAAACATAAAAATTAAGCAAAATTGAACTAGATATGCATACGTAAACAACATTACATATTTGATATACCTAATGTAAAAATATTCTATATTCAGAATATTTACAGAACTAATCACAAAGAAGTCATTGAAAAACTCTGTATGATTTCCTTTTATGCTGATGATCAGGACAATCATGTTGAAGGCTCCACCAGTAGTCTGCCATCTTGTGTCTATCCCATCTGCCCTGATACCTTTCTTCCATCACCTTTTTTATCTTGATGTAACCTCTCCCCTTGTTCCTCACTGAAATCGCCAAGGGTTTCTGAAAATTTTTGCAAATGGCTATGGAGATAGTGTACCTTTATGCTGATAGTAGCACCCACATTTTTAGTTTAGGAGCAAGTTTAGGAGCAAGTTTTGTACCAGTTTTTCCTAATTTTGTGCTTTATGGTTACCCAAGAAGATCTTAAAAACCATGACATAGCTGTGCCAGGCAGAAGCTTCAGTATCAGTCATGTACCCTGTGAAATTTAAATAATTTATCAGTTTCCGAATCTGGGGTTCATCAAAGAGACCTGCTTTTTATTTTTCAGTACTCAATCCAGGGAAGAATCTACAAATTTTGTATTTTGAAGCAATTACCGTCCTGGTCCCATTGGTCTCCTCCGGGGTCCGGCTGTCCTCTGGCCACATTCTCTTCCTTGATCTGTCCCTCAGCAAGTGCGCTGATGTTTCCAGGGAGTACTTGGTGACGACAGTGCGTATAGCCGTCGCTAGGGGAGCGGTGGGAATTTAATACCTGTATTGAATGCAATTCACAAATTTATATGTCTAAAAGCAGTACATTGTCCTTCATAAAAGTTTATTTTACTGTATAATATATTAGTATGAGTATAATAGAGTTTAAAACACAAAATCATGGCAAAGTTTATTATCAAATGTATTATTATTTTTTTTAATTTATTTAATTTATTATTTTGACATGATTTTGTGTTTCAAACTTTATTATACTCATACTATTATATTATACTGTAAAATAAATTTTTATGAAGGACAATGTACCTCTTTAAGACATATAAATCCAGACAGAAATGAACCGCCCAGGAGGTTAATCAAGTTCGCTGCACCTTTTTTCATGTTTTCCCTTGGAGACCATGTCACTTTTTTCCAGTGATCCTGCTTTGCTCTACTATCCCACAAGCAGCAGAAACATAGGTATTTTGTGTCACACTTTCGTTATCCTTAGTAAAGCGCAGATGCCTCTCTCCTGAGCATGCGGGCAGTTCTGATGCTGGGCCTGCCTCTGTTGCCAAGCTTTATCAATCCGTCCAATCCACTGGCCAATCAGAAAGTAGCCCCCTGACCAGGCCTGGCTATTTAGCTAGCTTACATACAGCACTCTGTGTCCGTGCAATGTGTCTCTATTGTGCCGAGACCCTAGTTCTGTTGAGAACTTCCTAATTCAGTGTCTGCTGTGTTACCTGTGCCCTCAGTAGCCCCTGTGTCACTAGTGTCTGTACCCTGGATCCCTGGCAATTGACCCCTGGCTTGTGACCTGACCTCTCTTACTTGCTGCTTGCCTCGACCCTGGCCTTCCTCGACTATCCTTCTGCTTTGTGATTTGGTACAGTGATTTGCCAACCTTGGTGTGCCCAAAGACCGCAACCTGGCAGTAACCAGGTCTGCAACATCCCCACCATTAGAGGCTCTGGTGAAGACCTGGTTACTGCTTAGACTCTTTGCCTTGGCGCTTCTCAGGGCTCACACCACCACCATGCAAGCCGTAGTGCCCCCTAGTGGTCCTGTCTCTCCATGCGGGACACTTTGTGTATCCACTTTGCTGTCCAAGTAGGAAGTTCACCATTTTTAAATCAACACATATCAACCACTGGTGTTCATGATAGTAAAGCTTTTGTAAAACAATTTGGATATATTCATATTCTTCTTTAGGTTTTGTTAAGTGACCAATTGGAATTGATGCATACCAGTTGCCATAATGCAGCAAACAGATTTCAAACTTCGAGTGGAACTGTCTATGAAAAGCCGTCAGTCTTCTGCTCTGTATTCTGGTACTCCCATATGGGCTAGTAGTCCAGGGATGTTACAACAGTACACAAAGTCTCCATTTTTACTGAAATATGGTCGGAGTGTCAGCTCTCTTGTCCTATAAACCGTTATTTTAACTTCCGGTCTCAGACAGTTCTTTTCTTTTAACCTGGATGCTAAAAGTTCAGATGCTTGTTTTGACAGACTTAGGTCAGGTAATAAATCATTGAGGTCTTCTTGGGTGAACTTCGGGTTTGATGAAACTCTTTCTTCATATTCACTTCCACTGCTAACTCCTGGATTACACTCCAAACACTGTATATCCTCCATGTTGGTTACAGGAATATCAGGGAGTGTACTGAACACTGGTATTCTGATGGTGCTGATTCCAAATCAGGGTACTCGCACTTGTTTTTCTTGTAACGATTGAAACCTTTTACATTCACAGCACAAAAATAACCACACCCTCAAAATAAGTTTCTTACTACTGTACAATTAATAAACCTAATTAAAGTTGTTCATTTAATTTCTCAGAGCAGGAAGTCATAACAGTGAGTAAGACAGGCAGGTAATTGTTCTGCTCCTGGTCCCTTTGTTCTTTCCAAACTTTCAGCTGCAATGTGAACAGGCTTAGTGGCAGATCGGAAGGGCAGCCTTGCTGACACAATGCCCCTGATTCATCAAGCAAAATCGGATTATCGCTCGCGCATTCGTATTAGCGATCCGGAATCGTACGCGGTCGCGCTATTCAGCAACTGAAAAAGCT
>NC_092867.1:51446929-51460127 GCF_032062135.1 Pyxicephalus adspersus
CGCGGTAATCCGCGATCGATGGCCGCGCGTACGTTCGCGCTTCCAGCGAGCGCGGATTTCATTGATGAATCAGGGGCAATGGCTCAGATTTATCAATGAAATGCGCCAATATACAAGGCGTTTTTCTGCGGCCAGAACTGAGTGCTAGTACATGCACCTTCATTTGCCAGCCGGATTCCTGCCTTGATAAATGAGCAATAGGGGTCGCGAATCTGCCAATTAAGGCGAATAGTTTTCAGCTGCGCGATTAAGGAGGATCTGTTAAGCTGTCAATGGTGAGGTCATAGCAATTAATTAGCACAAACCTGCTCCCTGTTCGGTTCGCATCTACAGTTCATTACAGGTGAATTTGAATCTTTAATGCTTCATCTTCTTTTGGGTAAGTGCTACTTTTTTTTGTTACATTGTACTCATTTACAAAATTAATTAATGTATTGTTACATTTGTGGCACTGTTCATACTTTTTGGTTTGCTTTGCAACATTGCAAACTAATTTGAATCAAGCTGTATATATACTAGTTAACACTTAATACACTAGTATACTAATAGTATACTAATTTACTAATATACTAGTTAACACACATAATATGTCATCACACAATAGTATCAATTGTAAAAAATTGTCACCATACATTTGTGATCTAATTAAAATTTCATTGCAGTTTGGCTTGATAGAAATCAAATATTTAAAAAAAAGGATTCTTGCCGAAGATATATCAAAAAACATTTTTGGAGTGATTTCACGTGTGTGTGTATGTCAAAATACATTTAAATGCATATAAATATATACGCATGTTCATTATTACTATTTAACTGGACTGGTTTGGGGGTCATCAAGAAGGTTTGCTTGGATGTTATGCATTGATGTGACTTTGTAATCCTCATTATTGTTAGTTTCATCTTTTGCTGCAATGTTTTAGTGCGTGGTTTGTAATGACAGTTTCTGTTGTTTAGCAAATCTTCTGCAATGTTTTGTCATTTTTTTAAACCAATATTCAGTACAAATGTCTGCATGGTTTCACTCCAAACTGCTATTTGAACCTCCTGTTTGCCTTTGTCCCATTTTCAAAGTCACATTGTCACATATTGGTTTTTGAATGTATTATGTACATATTTATTACTCTGACATTTTCTGCCAAACAACTGTTCATTTGTGGTAGTGTTAAAGCTTTGTTGTCATTGTGCTGTGCTGCCTGATCTTAGCCATATTTATTACAAACACACTTCCACTTGCTGTCCAAACTGTTTTCAATTAGTTGTCCAGCTGCAATGAGTTGCATACTCATTCTAACACACCTGATGGTGATGGAAGGAGTTCCAGGTTATTAAGCACATCAAATCACACTGATTGCCAAGCTCACAAGCAGGGTCAAGCACTCTTACATAGCAGATAGTGTGCTTTATTTATGTGTTTACATGATTCTAATCGTATTAGTAATTTTGTATAGAAAAACTTAGTGCCAAACATATTTTATTGCTTTGTGCCAACAAACTCTTGGTTTTTTTTTTCTCCTTAAACCAATGACCAGAATGTCAAAAGGCATTCATGCCTGTCCCGCCAGGTCATCCATGTCCTGTACATCTTTCTGGAAGGTAAAATTGCAGCAAAAACCAAGAGAAGCCAGGCTGTGCCAAGAATGACGAGGCTCCTGGACACTCTATATATTTTAGGAAGGGAGTCCTTTCAAACCACGTCGCCCTGACCCAGTCTACAGTTTCCTGGGTGTTTATGAAGGTTTCAATACTTAAACTCCTAGGTTGGTTTGTAACCCAAACATGATGTGCTGAAATATGTAATGCATGCATTGTAAACATATGTAAATACTCACGCGTAAAGACATTAGCAATAGGTTCATCCCTGACTCGACAGCCCTCCGCTGTGCTTTGGGAGCTGGAGGCGGGATATTGGTGCACCACTGGCTCGAGTTCCTCTGGAATGTCCCGGATATCACTATGGTGCAGGCACAGGTTATGCAGGACCTGCCATGATGACTCGGACAGCTTTCCATGATGCATACAGGAGCTCACCACCGGGCCACGCCAAGCACAGAAACTGTGCCCGATGGTGTGCTCCACAACCCCCCGGCTTTTATGCACAGCCTTGTTGTAATTATGCTCTGCTTCAGACTGGGGGGGACGCACAGCTGTCATAAGCCATGGAAGTTGCCTGTATCCTTTGTCAGCTGTAAAAAGACAAACATAATAAGTGTTAGTTCTTGGTATAGTAAGTGTTCTGTGAATGCAGTGTAACACTAGAGTTTTTTACAAAGGTTGTTAAGGGTTGTGCTCTTCGGTCACTTTATTACTCTTTGGTTGTTAGGAGACATTGTTACTACTGACTACCACACTGAAGTACTGTGAGCTGTGAACACTGTAATTATACTAGGGCTTCCGGGAATATCTAAAAGTTAGTTCTTCCCCCATGCTCCCAATATTGTACAATATTTATAAACTTTTTGCTAAATTAGATGTTAGCACAAAATATGACACATATACAATATAGGTCATAGCCTGGCATTCTGACATTGCAAAGCAACATAATAGGTGTCTTTAGGATTTCACTACTGTTAGTTGTATTACAGTAATGACATTATACATTACCTATTAACCAGCCCTCAGGCATTTCACCAGAGATGAATTTCTGGTAGAGGGCTGTCTGACGCAGGATATAGGCATCATGGCATGATCCTGGGAAACCTGTGCGTGCACTCATGATTCTCCTGTTGGCATCACAGACTATTTGTACATTCAGTGAATGATATCGCTTCCAGTTGCGAAAGCCAGATTCCTGCAGTTTAGGGGCCTGAATTGCCACATGGGTGCCATCGATGGCCCCCAAAACATTAGGAAATCCTGCTCGCCTGAAGAAATCCACCTTTACCTTCCCCCACTCCTGAGCTGTTTGAAGTAAAGTAAATATAGTAGTAAATATATAGTGGGACAAGGTCCACAATGGCATTTATGACCCTGTAAAAACCCTGGAAACTGTAGGCTGGCTTAGTCCACAAATTAAGGACATGGAGGTTTAAAAAGGAACCCCTTTCCTAAAATATGCAGAGTGGCCAAGAGTCTGGTCATTCCTGGCACTGCCTGGCTTCTCTTGGTTTTTGGAGCAATTTTAGCTTCCAGAAAGCTGTACAGGTCATGGATGACCTTGCGGGACAGGCGGAAACGCCTTTTGACATCCTGGTCATGTAAATTATCAGGACGGCTATGCTCCAAGAAAATGCGTGGCTCCTGTACCCATGCGAAGTTGAAGGCTGCTCCTCTGGTTGTTGTTGCTGCTCTTCCTCTGCAGTAACAAGCAGAGTTTTGTTTGATGCCACAACAGCAGTGGTGAAGAGCAACACTACTTCAATATCCTGCTCCATGACAACAGCAAGCACAATCCTCGCCCCAGCGCACATTTGAGTGCGCATGAATCCGCGCACGTACCACACATAAACGTGTGCATGAACCGCGCATAAACGTGCGCATGTACTGTATCCCTATACCGCCACCACCGCCGCTGTCGCTGCTGCTCCCGGCTCTGCCACCACCACTACCACTACCCCAGGGTTTTCAGTCCATAGACCAACAGCCAGCTTCCTCAGGCCAGCTGGGTTGCTATGTGAAGCAGGCCAAGTAACATCTAGGCCCCCGGCCCCTCAACCTGGCACCTCAGCGAGTTTGAGCCGGACCAGGGATTCTGCTTCCAAGGCAACTCCTAAGCAAAATGCAGTCCTCATGGAGTCCTACGTACAACATTTTCCACGACTCCATGGGGACTTGCATTCCCAAACCTCCCATGCTTTAAGGCAGGGACTCTGGGAGGAAATTGCCAGGATTGTAAATGCAGTGGGCTGTACACAACGCATCGTTACCCAGTGTCAAAAACAAAAGATTGGCCATTCATTGGGCCAGAAACGGTGGTAGGGGTGGACTACCGGGATGACTCTGGTGCTTAGCAACCATGTAAGTTCAATCCTTTTACATTACCTAATTACCAATGTTAATTGATTTTTGTGTTTTTTGGGGATTTCAACAGTTTAGTCATTAGCATTGAGAACAACATAGGATTGTGTTTTTACTTATTTATGTTTGGGGTGAAATATGAGATCATTTTTTTAAAATGTATTTTTACCTTCATTTGACTTGCATCAACAATGTGTGTATTTCATTTTTTTCCAATAGTACGCCCTGAGACGCAGCAGTTCCCTCCTGCCCTCTGTGCTCGGGGTGAAGTGGATGATGAGGATGTCACTTCGCATCGAGATGGCACTGGGCTTCCTCCTGGTAAGATGAACCTTCATGGTATAACTTGTTTGACATTGTGCACGTGTCTCTAATCATGTTTTTAACCACACTCATGTGTAATATGAGCGTTTAATTTCACAAATGTTTTGCTCTGGGAGTGGTATGTTTTGTGGTTAGATTTGTGGTGAATTGATCAATCCAAATGAACTTGGGTTAGAGTCAAGCTCACTCCATTTCATTTGTTTTAGTGCTTTATTTAACAGATCACCATCTACAGAAGGAGGTCGTTTATCCACTGCAGAGAAGCCAGCGCCATCATTCTCCCCAGCTCCACCCTGTTCCCCAGCTGCCTGGCCACTTTCACCTCCTGGCCACCCACCCCGTGCCCTTGCCAGCCCACCCTGTGCCCCTGCCCCCCCAATTTGTGCCCCTGCCAGTCCACCCCGTGCCCCTGCCAGTCCACCCCGTGCCCCTGCCAGCCCACCCCATGCACCTGCCCGCCCACCACCTAACAAGCGGGCAAGTAATCGCCGTGCTCTGGAGGTGGGCCATGGAGGTGGACTGTAGGCATGATGTGAGGGTGTCCCGTGGCTGGGCTGTTGGGGTGGCCCATAGCCGAGGCCAGAATGTGGAGGTGGGCCGGGCCGGTGGGCGTGCTGTGGGGGGGTCCTGTGGCCAGGCCGTTGTGGTGGCCCTTGGCTGAGGCCAGGATATGGAGGTGGCCGTGCCTGGTCTGGGCGAAGTATGTAGATGATGCCAGGTGCCAGGTGAGAACATTCTTCACATTCTTCACTCATTTTTTTTCAGGAAACCATGAGATCGCCAGTGTGGGTTTGAGTTGGTATCCTGTGTAAAGACACTTGTTTGTATAAGATAGCTTATTCTCTATTTTGTATTTTCCCAATGTCCACAGGTTAGTCACCCTCGCACTTTGACACTTTACCTAAGTTTCTTTTGATGCGGCCCAAGTATGCTCCAAATGCAGGTTTGCTATCTATTCCCCGAAGAATGTTCCAGTTTGTAAATTTTGTAAATTAGTGATTCTAATCAAGTATGAAGTCTCAGCTCAATACTCTCCAAGTATTGCTCTAATGACCTTCAAAAAAGCTAAACATTATTTCCAAATTGCATCTTTGTTCACTAAATGAACACAAATCTAGTTATGTCTAGGGACCCAATATGGCACACCTCACTTCTCTGACACTTGCCTGTAACAGATAAATGTGCTTGATAATAGGTCGACTACATTTCTGTTAGTTAAAATGACATACTAAGGATACTAAGGTGTTCAGCTGTGTATTCTATGCCAAATGTATTCTTGAATGATGTTACAATTACATAAATTTTGAAGAGGACATATCTAACATACCCAACTCTGTTACTTTTAAGGTCACAGGATATTTTGAAAATAAAGTGACCAATGCAGGAGTGGAGCAAACTCGGCCAAGCTGCAAAACAGGTTGGTGTAGGATAAGAGCATGTTCAATATTTTATGGTTCAAAGACCCATTGTATAAAATCTAAGGTTGCTGATTTGTGTTTTTTAGGGATGGAATTGTATTGGCCAGGCTGGAAACAGATTTCAAATGTGCACTTGAAAGAAAATAAAACATTTTCAAAATCTGGCTTTTAGTTTTTTTACAAAAAGAAGCTCCTCAGGAGGGCTGGCTGCCTCCTTTGATGTGGAACTGGCTGTGTTTGTGGAAGGAGACCAAAAAAATAAGAAAGGTAAGTACTAACCAAATGTAACAGTATAATATACAGCTAGTTCTTAAATTGCACATTGCTAAATAATTCAAGGTATGTCATCTCATCTGACTGTTTTGCTGTGCACACCGTGGCAAACAAGAAAGAAAGGTTATTCCTGGTGCCAAGCTAATTATGGCTATGGAACTAAAGTGATGCAGTTTGTTGGCAATGCAGGTTGTGGGTTTTCACAAACTTGGCCTAGTGACATTTAAACTTTGTATTCCGTTAAAAGCTGCCTAGACATGAAGCTAGTCATACACTCCTAATGATACTTGATGGAGATTGGCCTAACAAAATATCTCCTACTTTATATTTATGGTTTTAAAGGAATGTTCACAATATCTAAAATACTGGAGAAATACTTACATTCAGATGAGGAACTTGTGTCCTGTGGAGGAGATGCTGGTGGCGAGGGCGCTGCAGCAGCTGTAGATAAATAATGAACAGCATAAGTAAAAGTGGGTGGGCAGGACTATAGTAGATTTGTAAGGTTAGTTAAGGTGAATAGATTAATGCTGAACTTCTAAATGATACTTTCTGCCTACGTCCATAAATTTAGAGCAAACATTTGTCAGTACAACTACAGACAACTAAACAACTCATGTCTATTTTTATTCATGCTAGCCAACAACCTAGAAAGAACGTTCATTTGATGCATGATTAATGACTGGAAGCTACATGAAATCCTGCTAGATCTTTCTTTGTATTTGTAACCAAAAATGGTGAAAGTAGTGTGAGAATGTGTTGAATTGCAACATATGTTACAAAAGTTGATTCTAAGGTTAGCTTACAGGCAATCTCCTCAGCCTCATCCTGGGGGATGGCCAGTCGCCTGTGTGGGCGCTGTAGGATTTGTATCCGCCGGCGTGATGTAGAGTTGGCTGTATTAACAAAGTCAAATATCCAAAATTAATAAGGGTAGTAAAATATAGGAAGTAAAAAACAAACAGTTCTAGGCTAAACAATACTACTTTACACAAACAACAAACATTCTAAAACACCACTCCTTAACAAGAGGAAAAGACAAAATGCAAAACTTACCACACACGATACGGTCCCCCACTTCACGCACCAAATCGGCCCTCCTCCGCTTGAGGTCGCTCTAAACATGCTGGATTTGGGCACGTCCTTGCAGGGGTCCAGAGCCTGTCTGCCAGCCTCTCCACAATTTGGCGCTTGCCATAAATAGACCGCTGCTGGTCATACTGGTGTAGATTAATTGTCTAAGCAAAAAAGAAACAAAATGTGAGTTATTTTGACAACAACCAAACACCTCTTAAAAACACAAAAAGAGATCAGTGATTGATTAACTGATTGATTGTTTCATTGATATATTTTCTGTTGCAAGTTGACATAGTTTGGTTGCAATTATAAACTGTTTGTTAGTTAATATTGTGTGTAGATATATATGGGTATACTATTACTATTACTAAGAAGTTTATGGTTGCCACCCCACTAAGCTTAATCCTAGTTAAACCATTGCAAAAAAACAATAATTGTGCTCCTAGATGTAAACTCTGTTTATCTGGTTTTAGTGAAGTATTAGTAAGTGCCAGACATACATACATACAATCTAGGGGCAAAATGTAAGCACTGTTAGGTCAGGTCAGATAATGCAGCACATGTGGATTTATTTTGTTGACACGGGAAAAAAAACAAAAAGTGGATAAATACTAAACACGGGAATATCTATGTGAGACAGTAGAATGATGTGCCTTAACCAAAATCAGGATTGTGGTCTCAGCTATCCAGAGGACATTCTACCAGAAGGCTTCCACTGTCCTCTGGAAAAAGAAAGATCATTTCCAGCCTTGGGTGATAGCGAGGAGGCTAAATAGTGCTCTTCAAATGATCTACCTCTGATTGAGCTTAATGGGGTAGAATCCTGAAGATTTTTACAAACCGTATATACACACATCGAAATATGTGCATGTACATAGTTGTCAACAGCCAGCTTTAGACCTCTACCCAGGTGTGGACCTCTACCCAGCTCTCATCTGCAGGTCTAATCCATTGAAAGAACAATAGAGGACGCTCCATTCTCAGCTGTCATCCGTGCAGAGTATTCCAGCTGTGATAAGAGCTGGGCAGTGAGAAGAGCATAGCTAGAATGAGATGGGGACACAGGATGTCCCTCCCCCATTCTGTGGCTTCTATATAAAAAAATACCTGGGAAAATATATCCACTCTGTGGGTATGTGTAACGACATCATGGGCAAAGTGTGATATCTGTGTGTGGGAATTCTGCATGTCATATCTTGCAGCCTTACAACTCTGTGTACATGCACAGAGGACCCTCATAGATAATAGTCCCAAAATATCTCCAAAATCTCAGCCCACCAGATTTCAAACATTTGAAGATATGGGGATCTCAATTGCAAACACTATTGAAAATTCCACATTGGGAATGCATTTTCCATTCCAGCAAGTGCACATAGAAGTCCTTAATTGAAAAAGCGGACCCCCGGGCCCACTTTCATAGCAAGGAGCAAGTGTCCCCCCACTTGAACCCACATTTTCTGGTTTATGCACCTCACCATTCCCAATAAATTGGGGTTCCTTGAAATGTAGGTTTAAATTTTGAGGTAACACTCCAATTCTTTTAAATGTGCAAACATGCTTGATGCATAAAAAACATACTTAAATGTGCAAACATGGACAACCATGTATGATTATGCAACTAAAAAGAATCCCCCTCCCCCCCACCAAAACGTTTTTAAAAATTCACTTACCTGAATGATGAAGCGCAGGTCCCTCTCTGCAAACAACGGGCGCAGCATGATGATAACGCAGATATGAGACTTCTGGGTTTACTCCCGCCTACTAAAAACGTGCCAACGCCACGCATTTGCACATACGCCTGCTGTATGCATATAACCGATGTTATATGTTGCGCAAAGGTACGAGCATATTATTTCATATTAATATACTTTTTGTATATATTTTTTGTTAAGTTTCTTTTTCGAATTATGGACTATCATGCTGGTTTGTACACTTTGAGCCAAACATAAGTTCTTGCTTTTCAAGCCTTTCAGGGTGTTTATGCATGTTTGAATTGCATGTTAGACCTTGCCCAACTATATATTGACTTACCTCAGCTTGGTAGTGGAAGCACATAAAGGGGGTTTCCTCCTTTAACCAGAAGCAATATCATCCATGAATGTTGCTTGAAGCCAAGCCCATGACATCAGAAATCATAGAAAGAAATAGACACACTTAATAATTTGAATCATGTTAAGCAATATGGCCTAAAAAATCCTCATTGCCTATTTCTGCCTATTTCTTCCCATAATTTCGCTTTTCTATGTATATGTACACACAAAAAATGCATACATACAGATATATATGCATGTATGTACATACATGAGTGCACATGAAACAAATATACACCTAAAAAGAAAAAATTACCGGAATGAGGATCCTTCTCTGGAAATGTTTTCAACTAATAGAACAGTTCACACGCACATAGTGGTTATATCACACTGAGTTTTAATAAGCAAATTGTGCTGTTTTTAGCCAGTCAAACTAATCATAGAAGGGAACTGCTTAAAAACAAGCATAATAAATTTGTTTTCATTGGAGGTCCTGGGACATTGTAAAGAGATCACAAAAACAAACCTCACAAAAAAAAATACAAAATTTTAACAAAAACTTTATTCAAAATAAACCTATTTGCTAAAAGGTCACATTAAAATATGAAGAACACACAGATACCACTAAATTTACATGACAAAATAAACAAAAAAACACACACATGGCAGAGAAAAAAAAAAAGGTCTACAATTTAAAAAAAAAATTTCATGAAAAACAGTGGATCACTTTTGGTACAGAAATCTAGACCTCAGTGTAACGCTCAGGTGGTTAATGCAAGCTCGTCAGTGTCAAACTGCTGGGGATGCACGGCTCCAGCAGGGAGATCATTTCGGTTATTAACTTCCGCTCTGCGCCTGAAATTTAGTTGATAAATTGATCGAAGGCTTACGATTTTGGATTGTGAATATGAATGCGCGAGCGAGCTTACGATTTTGCTTGATGAATCAGCCTTAAAGAAAGTAGCAAAGACATGCAATCATGTTGAGTGAAGACAAGTGGATCAGGGCCCTTTGTGGCTCCCTTTTAACTGAGACTTTTACTACATTTGCCTTGAAAAAGATTGTAAAATAACATTTTGAACATTCTCATTTTTACTGCAAAAACATTTTGCATGTGTAAGATTTACCCATGGCATTTTTAGATATTTTTTTTAAAGTATACCCATACCATCATGTGCCACTGATTTTTGCACTTTTCACAAACTATGCAAAATTTACTACACAGTCATGTGGCGACCCATCACAACAATTTGGGTCTTGTGCCGCATTACAAGGATTGTGACATAGCTGGCAGATGTTAGGTTACATCTTACTGGTATTTAAAAATGGGAAGGAAGTCATCGTCACTGACAGATGTAAACATTGGCACAGCATATCACATTATGTTGTTCCGCGAAAAAAAAATTGCAGTCAGCAAGACTTGACATTTATATTTAAAAAGATGAAACAAGCAATTAACAGAACATTTTGAGAGGTAAGATAACATCTTGGCAGAAACAAACAAAACAGATTGTAGGGGGTGTAATGAAGAGAAAACTAGAAGAGAAGAAAAAGAGAAGGTTGCTGCAACAGAATTTGTAACATCTGTACACTAGTCTATGCATTGTAGTTGAACAAATACAGAATTCAGAGGAAATGTTAATCAGGAAATTAGGTTTTTAGGAGCTCATGTTTTGTAAATCTCAATGCAGGCAGTAACTTTGGTAGGTATCAGTTTGGAGTCTTATTGTTAGTTGGTTGTAAATATATGGTGTGATGATGATGGTTGGTTTTATTGATTTTAGTAACATTTCACATAATTTTATTATATCTACCAGGATAGAAATATGAGAACTTGTTGATAGGTGTAAGTTATCTAGACTTTGACTTAGGTTTTAATATGCAGCCTAATTAGAGAAGGAATATTTTATGGAGGGGGGCTCCACTGTTTTCTCAAAATTTCTCATTCCTATTGAAAAAGAAAAAACTGTTTTTGGGGGGAGGGTTATGATAAATAGTTAAGTACACCTGATGTTTATGATCATTGAAAAACATGAACAAAAAGCTAAAGCACACCAAAAAATGTTGAAAACAGTTTTTTTTTTCTTAAGTGACATGAGTTTATTTCACCTATATTTATTATTTCAGATACATGTGGATGCCTATGAGCTAAATAATTTTTTGGTTTTCTATCTATCACTTTGTTCATTCTGGTAAGTTGACTAATAACTTATATATATATATTATTACTAAACAGTATTTATATAGTGCCAACTAATTACGCAAAGCTGTATAATAAATAGAGGTGATAAATGACAGAAGGACACAAACAATGAAGCCGGAGGAGGAGAGCACCATCCGCTCAGAATAGGAAGGGTGAGTGAGTTTGTAGGGGTTTAGGAAACAGAAGTAGACTGGTTGAGAAGTTTAAAAAGATGGGTTTTAAGTGCGCTTTTTAATGTGCAGAAAGTAGGAGCGAAATGTGCAGAAAGTAGGAGTAGTAAAGTCCTTTCCAGAGAGTTAGGGCTGCCCTTAAAAAGTCTTTGAGTCCTGCATGTGATGAGGTTGCATATATGCATTAACTTTATTGGGGTTGTTTGCTAAGTTTGGGCAATTTCACTCATCCCTGTTGTCAAAATTTCAGTGCTCGCTCCATCACCCCGATTCAACAATAAAATGCGCGTACGCTCGACGTGCGTACGTGCACGCCATTCAGCAAGCTTAATACCGTAAATCGGGCCCGAGCTCTAGTGAACTCGCCTGCCAGTTTCCTGCAAAGATCTTGAATACGCCAATTCAGGCGATAAATTTTTCAGCTGCACGATTCAGGAGTAGATGTTAACCTCAATGGTGAGGTGATAGCAATTGATTAGTGCACACCTGCGCCCTGTTCTGTGTGCATCTCCAATTCATTTTACAGGTCAGTTTGAATCTTTAATGCTCGATGTTTTTTGTGTAAGTGCTACTTTTTTATGTTACATTCTCAATATATATATATATATATATACTCAATCACAATCTTGCTTTATTTATAGTTACATTTGTTGCACTTGTTGTTACTTTTTATTTTGGTTGCAACACTGCAAACTAATTTCTATCAAGCTGGTTATATACTAAGTGGCACTTTCAAATATGTCATCATACAATAAATAGTATGAGTGTAAAAAAATATGTGAACAAACATTTGTGACCTGATTAAAATTTCATTCTAGTTTGACTTTAGAGAAATGAAATATTTTAGTAAAGGAATATGGGCAAACATGTTATATTACATGTATTAAGGAACATTTAGTGATTTCACTTGTTTGTGTATGTCAAAATACATTTAAATGTATACAAATACATGCATTTTTGTTTGTACTATTTCAATTGGACTGGTTTGTGTGTGTGTGTGTGGGGGGGTAATTAAGTAAGTTTGCTTGGATGGTATGCATTGATGTGATTTTTTGTAATCCTCATGATTGATAGTTTCATCTGTTGCTGAATTGTTTTTGTGCCTGGTTTGTAATGCCAGTTTCTGTAGTTTAGCAATTCTTTAGCAATATGTTGTCATTTTTTCCACAAGTATTGAGTACAAATGTCTGCATGGTTTCCACACCAAACTACTACTTGACCCCCCTTGTTGCCTTTGTCTCATTGTCACATATTGGTATTTGAATGTGTTATGTACATAGTCCTTTTCCAAATAAATTGTCATGGTTTTTATTTCTTTTTTTTTAATAGTCTGACATTTGCACTCATGTTGATTTGCCCCCACACAACTCCTCTGATTATAAGTGGTAGTGTTATAGGTTTGTTGTCATTGTGCTGTGCTGCCTTATCTTAGCCCTATTGTATACAAACAAAATTCTACTTGCTGTCCAAACTAGTCAATTAGTTGTCTAGCTGAGTTGCATACTCATTCTAACACACCTGATGGTGATGGATGGAGGTCCAGGTTGCAAAGCACAACATCAAACTACAATGATTGCCAAGCTCACAAGCAGGGTCTTGCACACTTAGAAATGAACAGATGTTGTGTTGTTGCTTAACTTAACCACCTGAGCGTTACACTGAGGTCTAGATTTCTGTACCAAAAGCATTACAGGTTTTCATGAAATTTTTTTTTTTAAATTGTAGACCTGTAACTTACAGAAATATGTC
>NC_092867.1:51461401-51462522 GCF_032062135.1 Pyxicephalus adspersus
TGGAGTGTATGCATTATTTAGGTGTTTACACAAAACAAATAGTACTAGTATATCAAACTTCCAGGGCCAAATCTACTTTGTGCCAAACATTTTCTTGCTTTTCCATCCCTTCAGGGTGTTTTTGCAGATTTGAATGGAATTTTAGATCTTTGCCCACTACATATATTGACTTGCTCACCTCAGCTTGGTAGTGGAAGCACATAAAGGTGGATTCCTTCTTTTAAACAAAGGCAATATCCTCCATGAATGTTGCTTGTAGCCAAGCCCATGATATCAGAAATCATAGGAACAAATGGGCAATCTTTTCAATGTGAAGCAGTGTGGTCCAAAAAGCCCTCTTTGCCTATTTCTTCTTATAATTTCTCATTTCTATGTATATGTACACACATCTAAATGCATACATACATATTTTGCTTTATGTGCACTCATGTCTATACATACATGAGTGCATATGAAGCAAAACAAGCAATATACGCAAAGAAATCTAAACTTACCTTAATGAGGACTGTGCAAAAGTGCAGTGCATTTTTCAACTGATAAAACAGTTCAGGCGCACGTAGCGGGTCCGCCATGGTGCACAACTATGAGCTACACACTCCAGAAGTTTGGCTCACAACTATGCAAATCAAACAACTTTAACAAGACAATTGTGCTGTTTTTAGCCTTACAAATAATTCAGTGAAAGGAACAGCTTAACACAATCACTTAATCACAATTGTCTTTTTAAACTGTGTGTCCTGGGAGATTAGAAAGGAGATCACATAACAACAAACCCCCAAAAAACAAACAACAACATTTTACAAACAACTTTATTCAAAAGAAACATTTGCTAAAAGGTCACAATAAAATATAAAAACACATCAAAACACACATCACATCACTAAATTTACACTAAATGACAAAAAAATTAAAAAGAACAAACAAAACACATGTAAACCCACACTTCCATGTAAAGCCAAAATAGTTCAAAAATGGCACAACAAGGAAAAAGCAAGTTAAACCACACCCTTTTATATGCTCAAATTTAGGTGCACAGGTGATAGAAATTCACTTGCAATTAGCACTTGCGCAGTCTGTCAAAATTGGCTGTTTGTTTTCTTTTTTGCAATTGGACATTTCAT
>NC_092867.1:51463274-51492875 GCF_032062135.1 Pyxicephalus adspersus
AATTGCAAGTGTGTACGCAGCTTTAGCCTGCGGAAAGTTGCAATATTTACCCCCAGGCAGCTCCTCTGATCAGGCATCTTAAGCGTTTAGATAGGCGCCTGTAGAGGAGCTGAACTCAGTTAACTCTTGCCTAACAGGAAAGAAATAAGTCATTTTAAAATATGCTTTTTTCTTCGCATATAGATGTTTTAAACATCTGAACAGCAGAAACATTTTTTTTAGGGCTAAGGGTAATATGTGTGCCATTAGAAGGAATGCTTTTTTATGGGAACAGTGACTTTTAATGCAAGCTCACCAGTGTCAAACTGCTGGGGATGCGCAGCTCCAGCAGCGAGATCATTTCAGTTACTAACTTCAGTTACTAACTTCCGCGCGAATACGCCAGCGCCTGAAATTTAGTTAACAAATTGATCAAAGGCTTCCAATTTTGGATCGCGAATACGAATGCATGACTGAGCTTCAGATTGTGCTTGGTAAATCGCCCACTAAATCTCCTTTTTACATTTTTACATAACATTATGCATTGTAATATAGGTTTGTAAACATCAATATTACCAGATATATTTAGAAAAACCTGCTTTTACTATACTGAGTTTTTTTACTCCCTAAAATACAGATCTCTCTGAAAAAGAGCTTAGAGTTATGAAGGGTGATTCACCACGAAAAATCGGAAGCTCTCTCACGCATTGGTATTCGCAATCCAATTTCGGAAGCCTTCGATCAATTTATCAATTATATAAATATAATTGCAATTACGATAGATACTATGATAATAAATATATATTTATATATATATATATATATATATATATATATTTATAATTATTGTAGTATATAATTATATATGTATCTAAATTAAAAATTAGAAATAATGGCTTTGAAATAACTGAACTCAGCTTTTTGAAGACACCTGGATGTATTCCATCAGGTCCATGTGCTTTGTCAACCTTAATTTTTCCCAGCTGTTTGTCAATCATATCAATTCTGAGCCATTGTGACTCATTTAAGGCAGTGACTTTTCTATTATGAATTTGGACTTGAGCTCTGCCATTTTCCGAAAATGGAAAAAAGTGCTGAAAAAAGTGCTGAAAAAAGTGTTTAGTAAATCTGCCTTATCTTTATCCCCAGTTACCAATCCAGCCACATCCTTTAAGGGGTCTACATCCTCAGATCTGATCTTTTTGCTAATAATATATTTGAAAAATTTTTGGGTGTTTGCCTTACTTTTCTTTGCAATCAGTCTTTCATTTTGAAGTTTTGCACAATCCTACCTTTTTTCAAATCAATAAATTTTTAGGACAACTTCAAAATATATGGTAGAGATCTGCCATATCATTCCCACATTTATAACATTTATAGACCCATCAAAAAAGACTGATGGGGCAAAAAATATGCTCTGTTAAATAATTTGAAAGCTATCTTTTTATACCTAGCAGAAGTTATCGTAGGCCATGCTTGTTTAAACAATCTTGGCAGGTTGAAATATGTTTGTTCTGGAAATTGATTCTTCCAAAGTTTTAATCTCACCGATCTCCTTTAACAATTTACCCTAGTGCATATGCTACAGAAATTGCCTTCTTAAATGGATTCTGACCTGAAAAAAGGCGATCAACTGGATTGATTCAATCCCTCAAAGAGAATCTTTTAATTATCTGAGTTATATAGGATATCATATAATTATTTTAAAAAGGATATTTCTTCACTACCTCATCTAAAGTCAGTGGTCTTTTATTTGTCATATCAACCATCTACTTAATATTCACCTACCCAGGTTTCAACCAATTCTCATTTGTAGATATACGTGTCATATAAGGATAATCTGGGCCCCGAAAGTGAAGAAATATGGAAAGTGACTATTTAACTGATACCTATATCTAATTTTATGCCAAACCTTGCATGTAGAACATAAAACAGGTATTAAAAAAAACCTCACTCGGTAATTCCCTATGCATATGAAGCATATAGACCAAATTAGTTCCTAGCAAAATTTGCTGGTCTGTTTTCACATCTGTATAATATGGTGTTTCGTGCAGCCAATTTCCTATATATCTTGACACGTTGTACCTTTCCAAATACAGAAATCCTGACGAGTAAAATAGATTGGAAATATTTTGATCAAATATACCAATTTCGTAAAAATCACTATTTTATTTAGGATTTTTCTACCCAGATATGAGAGACCAAATCTTGACCACCTTAAAAAACTTCTCATTTATGGTTTTAGTAATGGGCAAAATATTATATTTACATATATAATAGTTTTATATAATTTAAGCAAGTTTTTAGTGATATACACTCCAAGATAAGTTATCTCTACACCACACAAAAGAATAAGAAGCCCCCAACTTGGTCTAGTGCAGGGGTGTCAAACTATGGCCCTCAAGGTCCTTTTTTGGCCCCCCAAAGAATTCCGAAAATGAACTACATTTGGCCAGCCCGCACGCGTTACCACCTCACATCATCATTTTCAATACATGCAATACATTATTCCTGTATACCCATCATGTGACACAAAACCTAGGCAATGATCACATGGTGCCTGACTTCCAGGGGCATTGTGTTTGTTTCAATCCATTAGAGACTGCATAATGTAATATTTAGTGTCAGACATAGATAGATATAAATTAGTCTTTTCAACCCTAAAGTGTGTATAGAGGGTTTTTTTTTGTTAGTTATGAATGAAGTAGTAAACTTCCCCCCTTTTTTTAAAATAAATTTTAAGTTTTACCCCAGACTTGGTTTAAGTTTTTAATTTCGCCTCTCTGTGTTTTTGAGTTTGACACCCTGGGTCTAGTGCATTTAGTGCGATAAAGGGCCTTTGATTTGTACAGAGATCATTGGACAGAGACAACTTTTTTCTAATTATGGTTCTTTACATTACCACAATTAAATTTAAATGAAACACCTCAGATGCAGTTAAACTGCAAACTTTCAGCTTTATTTCAGTTGGTTGAATAGAAAGACTGCATAAAAATGTGAGGAACTAAAGCCTATCTTTAACAGAATCACTTTATTTCAAGGGCTCAAACGTAATTGGAAAAATTAAAAAGCTGAAAATCATAATACTTGGTTGAAAACTCTAGGCTTTGGCTGGTGTGGGCAATTTTTTTGTTATGTCATTATCAATTAAGCAGATAAAAGACCTGGAGAAAAACAAAACTTACCGAAATTATTAAGCGCAGGTCCCTCTCACCAATGTGGCTGGCATGTTTGGAGATACAGATAAGAGATTTCCGGTTTCACTTCCGCTAGAGTGAAAATGTGCGTGTGCACACATAGCAGGTTCGTACGTATACACACATAGTCAGTTTGTACTTGCGTGCAAATATACGCATCCAGACCAGATTTGTTTTTAATTAGGTGGGCATGAAATAAGGTAATTACCAATTATACTGTGATTGTTTTAAAGCTGAAGGGAAGTTGATTTGAGGGGGTAGGGGGGGCTTGTATGTGGAAGATTTTGCTGTGAACAGACAACATGCAGTCAAAGGAGCTCTCCATGCAGGTGAAACAAGCCATCCTTAAGCTGCAAAAACAGAAAAAACCCATCCGAGAAATTGCTACAATTTTAGGAGTGGCAAAATCTACAGTTTGGTACAGCATGAGAAAGAAACAAAGCACTGGTGAACTCCAGTGTACAACGCCAAAAGACCTGGACATCCACGGAAGACAACAGTGATGGATGATCGCAAAATAATTTCCATGGTGAAGAGAAACCCCTTCACAACAGCCAACCAAGTGAACAACACTCTCCAGGAAGTAGGCATATCCATATTCAAATCAAATATAAAGAGAAGACTGCATGAAAGCCAGCACAGTTCTGGAAAAACATTCTTTGGACAGATGAAACCAAGATCAACCTTTACCAGAATGATGGCAAGAAAAAAGTATAGAGAAGGCATGGAACAGCTTATGATCAAAAGCATACCACATCATCTGTAAAACATGGCGGAGGCAGAGTAATGGCTTGGGCGTGCATGGCTGCCAGTGGCACTTGAAAACTAGCATTTATTGATGATGTGACACAGGCAGCAGAATGAATTATGGGGTGTTCAGAGACATACTGTCTGCTCAAATCCAGCTAAATGCAGTCAAATCGATTGGGAGGCGTTTCATTATACAGATGAACAATGACCCAAAACCTACTGCCAAAGCAACCCAGGAGTTTTCTTAAAGCAAAGAAGTGGAATATTCTTGAATGGCCAAGTCAGCCATCTGATCTGAACCCAATTGAGCATGCATTTCACTTGTTGAAGACAAAACTTCGGACAGGCTTCGGAAAGGCCCACAAACAAAAAGTAACTTAAAACCGCTGCAGTAAAGGCCTGGCAGAGCATTAAAAAGGAGGAAACCCAGGATCTATTAATGTCCATAAATTCAAGACTACAGGCTGTCATTGCCAGCAAAGAGTTTTCATCCAAGTATTATGATTTTTTGCTTTTTAATTTGTCCAATTACTTTTGAGACCCTGAAATTAAAGCTGAAAGTCTGCAGTTCAACTGCATCTGAGTTGTTTCATTTATAATTAATTCTGGTAATGTACAGAACAGAAATTAGAAAAAAGTTGTCTGTCCAAATATTTATGGACCTAACTGTATTTATACTTAATCCCCCCCCCCCCCCAACTATGCCTAGTCCACCCTCTGTGGACTGACCCCTGTCTGACCCTTCTGCCATCTTATTTCACTGCCCCACCCCCTTCTGTCTTAGGTTAAATATCCCTCCACCATTCCCATAATCTTTCCCCTAGTACAGCAGACCCCCCTACAAGTGCAAACCATCTCTGACATATAGGTTGTACCCCCAATGAAAAGTCAACACAGTGCCCTGAGAACCCAAATCCTTCCCTTTTACACCAGGACTTGCCATGCGTTTAGCTGTCTAAGCTCCCGCTGTCTTTCTTGTGTTGTGCACGGCACAAGCAATATTCCAAAGAATATAACTATGGAGGTCCTTCGCTTCAACTTGAAGACTATTTTTTAAACTGATTTGTAGGGATCCTCCATCTTCCATACATACCGATGTGTTGATGTATTAGCACTTAATAGCTATTTTGAGTGTGTAAAAAAATAAAAAAATGAATAACCTACCACCAGGGACTATCAAAAAATGATGGTTTATAATGCCTAACTGCTAAAGAGGGTGTAGTTTTACATAAAAATGCTGTTACTGTCCCATTATTTTGTCATAATGGGGTACTAAGAGAAGATTATTAAAAAAAAAAAAAAAGAGTTTAAACGATTGTAGCATCAGGCTGCAATATAAAAAAAATAAAAAAGTGAGGGATCTGAATACTTTCTGAAGCCTATATATATATATACATTGCAGCAAGGAGTTTTTTTTTCCCCTGTTGCAGTATACCAAGCCTAACAACACAAGAAACAAAGTTTCAAATATATTTCTAGTGGTAAAGTCTGTATCATTTTCACAAAAAATGGTTGTAGTTCATCTTAATTTTTAAATAAAGTTTAATCAATGTATATTTTACATGCTAATGAGTCTTAAATAACTTACATGCCTTTACTTGTTGCTTTCAGCATATCATTTATCTCAAGTGATTTTCTGCCCTGCTTTTTTAAACAGTATTGTCTTTAATGTACTAAAACCTTTTTTGAATCCTACAGAGATGAATTTTAAGTTTGTGGTAACTCTATTGACTGGGTTGGTAGAGTGCATATGCTTCGCAGGAGTCACCTTTGGATGGGCATCTCTGGTGTTTGTGCTCAAGAAGGAAAAGTACTTTCAAGATCTGTGCCCAGATACTGCAAATCATACTACTAATTCAACTGACAGTAAGTATGTGTAAAAACCTATGTTTGCATGCTAATTGTTTTTTTAAAGCCTAGTAAACTTCTTTCAGGCAAGAATAATATTAAGAGTAAACTAAGCAACAAAGGAGGGGTTCTGCTTGTGGTATTAATCAGTGTAATATTTACTTCATATATTAAAGCAGATCCATCAAATCAAAACAAAAAAATAAATAAATACAGCAAAATGAAATCACAATAAACATATGTACCTACCGTATTTTTCGGCGTATAAGACGCACTTTTTCTTCCCCAAAACTGGGGGGGAAAAGTGGGTGCGTCCTATACGGCGAATGCAAGTTTTAAAAATAATTAAAACCGGTAACATACTTACCCGATACCGCGATCCCGCGATCCTGCGTGCTTCTCATCTTCTCTCCTCTCCTCCTGGCTGCAGCGCGTGTCTCCGCCTTCCTGCAGACCCAGCGAGGAGAAGCCTGCACACGCGATCCTGGAAGCAAGCTGGGAGAGCAAGCATGCCTGCCACCGCGATCCCGGAAGCAAGCCGGCGGAGAGAAACGGACCGGTAAGTGGGAAGGGATGATCAGCAGGGGATAAATAGGCAAAGAGTGGGGAATTTATCCTCTTCTGATCACTCTGTGCCAATTTATCCCCTTCTGATCACCCTGTGCCAATTCAACCCCTTCTGATAAATTGGCACAGAGTATCCCCCACAGAGAAGGGGATACATTGGCACAGAGTGATCAGAAGGGGATACATTGGCACAGAGTGATCAGAAGGGGATAAATTGGCACAGAGTGATCAGAAGGGGATAAATTGGCACAGGGTGATCAGAAGGGGAATTTAAATTGGCACAGGGTGATCAGAAGGGGAATAATCTTTCAGAATCTTTTTTTTCTAGATTTTCCTCCTTTAAAATTGGGTGCGTCTTATATGCCGGAGCGTCTTATACGCCGAAAAATACGGTAAATAACAAAAAAATCAGGCCAGAAACTGACTCTAGAAAAATTTCTAGTTCAAATAAATATACACAATATATATACTACTAATATTAGGTCCAGATTGGTCTGTAATTGGTGCATAAATTAATAAAACAACCAACAGTTGTTATTACTATAGTCACAAGTAGTTCAAAAAAATCAAAAAGAACATAAAATGTTGTCAGATAATAATAATATGAAGATAATATGAGTGAATAGGATGTTGCCATATGTATAAAATGTAGAAACAGAGACACTAGTGTGCCGTGGCACAGTGGTTGAAAATCACTGGTCTACACTGTATCTTTTCTGTCTAGCCCCCGCCACAGGTACATACTCTTATTGTTGATTCCTAGTTTACAGTTTTTGTCTGTCCCCTTTTTAACTTCATCCTCTTTCTTCCTTCATTCTTTTCTAATCATTTTGAATGAAACAACTTTCATGGGCACTTATAGCTAGCTACCCCAATTTATGTACCTTCTCTGTATCACACAAGGTCAATTTTGTTTCACCCTGTATCCACACACAAGGGTCTTTTACATCTGTTTTTCATCTGCCCATTACAATCTTCTTTACAAAACAGTTTTTCCATCACTTTATCTCTGTTTCTACATTTTATACATGTGGCAACACCCTATTCACCCATTTTTTCATTACTTTCTATTCACCATTTTTCAACAGGTATTTAACAAACCCTTTTATCCCCCCTTCATTCCTCTAGTGCATTGGTGTCAAAATCAAATACACAAAGGGTAACCTTAAAATTTATTGAAAAAATTGAGGAAATTTTTCTTTCTCATAGATAAAAACCCTTTTCATATGGAAACAAAGAGGGTCTTTAAAACAGTACAATGCGGGGCCATGCATAGGCAAAGAGCCCTCTGGTCTATAGACCCGAGTGATGCCAGGAATTGTAGTAGCGGGACAGCTCCAGTTCATATTTTGGATTCCTTTGGGGGCCAAAAAAAGGATGTT
This sequence comes from Pyxicephalus adspersus, assembly GCF_032062135.1. NCBI lineage: Eukaryota > Metazoa > Chordata > Amphibia > Anura > Pyxicephalidae > Pyxicephalus > Pyxicephalus adspersus. The sequence continues at coordinate 51,470,998 of NC_092867.1, forward strand.
GGGGGCTAGATTTGGCCCCCCCATGCCATAGTTTGACACCCCTGCTCCAGTGGGTCCTATCAGTACCTCTGCACACCAGCACAGACAGGTAGTTTTCCATCAAGAAAACATGTGAGTTCCACATTTACTACTACCTATATATTTCTGGATACTAGTTCTTTTTATTACTGGCAAATTGTTCTAATAACATTCATTTGGTCTAGTTTTCTTAATTCATATTATCTGACAACATTTAATGTACTTTTTGATTTTTTCTTGAACTACTTGCCACTATAGTACTAACAGCTGTTGGTTGTTTTATTAATGTATGAACCATTTACAGTCCAATCTGGACCTAATCTTGGTAGTATATATATTGTGTATATTTACAGTTAGGCCCATAAATATTTAGACAGAGACAACTTTCTAATTTTGGTTCTGTACATTACCAGAATTATTTTAAATGAAACAATTCAGATGCAGTTGAACTGCAGACTTTCAGCTTTAACCCAGTGAGTTGAACAAAAACATTGCATAAAAATGTGAGGAACTAAAGCCTTTTTTTTAACACAATCACTTCATTCCAGGGTCTCAAAAGTAGTTGGGCAAATTAAAAAGCTGAAAATCATAATACTTGGTTGAGAACTCTTTGCTGGCAATGACAGCCTGTAGTCTTGAAATTATGAACATTACCAGATGCTGGATTTCCTCCTTTTTAATGCTCTGCCAGGCCTTTACTGCAGCGGCTTTCAGTAGCTGTTTGTTTGTTGGCCTTTCTGTCCGAAGTTTTGTCTTCAACAAGTGGAATGCATGGGTCAGTTGGGTTCAGATCAGGTGACTGACTTGGCCATTCAAGAATATTCCACTTCTTTGCTTTAACAAACTCCTGGGTTGCTTTGGCAGTATGTTTTGGGTCATTGTCCATCTGTAATATGAAACGCCTCTCAATCAATTTGACTGCATTTAGCTGGATTTGAGCAGACAGTATGGCCCTGATTTATCAAAGCTCACCAATGCTGGAGAGGATACACTTCCATCAGTGAAGCTGGGTGACCCAGCAAACCTGGAATGGAACTGGTCCAGGATTGAAAACATTTGCTAACAAATAGCAAATGACTTTTAAGAAATCCGTTCCAGGATTGCTGAATCACCCAGCTTCACTGATGAAAATGTATCCTCTCCAGCCTTGGAGAGCTTTAATAAAAAAGGCCCTTTGTCCCTGTCACATAATCGATAAACACTAGTGTCCCAGTGCCACTGGCAGCCATGAACGCCCAAGCCATCACACTGCCTCCGCCATGTTTTACAGATGATGTGGTATGCTTTGGATCATGAGCTGTTTCACGCCTTCTCCATACTTTTTTCTTGCCATCATTCCGGTAAAGGTTGATCTTGATTTCATCTGTCCAAAGAATGTTTTTCCAGAACTGTGATGGCTTTTTTAGATGTTTTTGAGCAAAGTCTAATCTAGCCTTTCTATTCTTGAGGCTTATGAATGGCTTGCATCTTGCAGTGCACCCCCTGTATTTACTTTCATGCAGTCTTCTCTTTATGGTAGACTTTGATATCGATATGCCTACTTCCTGGAAAGTGTTGTTCACTTGGTTGGCTGTTGTGAAGGGGTTTCTCTTCACCATGGAAATTATTCTGCAATCATCCACTACTGTTGTCTTCCGTGGATGTCCAGGTCTTTGAGTCAATTGTCCAATTACTTTTGAGCCCCTGAAATGAAGTTATTGTGTATAAAATGGATTTATTTCCTCATATTTTTATGCAATCTTTTTGTTCAACCCACTGAATTAAAGCTGAAAGTCTGCAGTTCAACTTCATCTGAGTTGTTTCATTTAAAATAATTGGGGTAATGTACAAAACCAAAATTAGAAAAAAGTTGCCTCTGTCCAAATATTTATAGACTGTATGTGAATCTTTCATGATTTTCATAAACTGTTTTTCAACATTACCCTCAGTTGACTATAGGGTGAATGCATACTCAGTCATGTAACTATTTAGACTTTTAGATATTTCACATTATGACTTTTATTCTATTGTTATCATTTTAGACTATTTCCAGTACCATCTTTCACAAGCGTGCCAATACCCCTGAGGAAGCCTTACTTGGCAAAACGCTTCGGGTATCATTCTTGCGACACGCATGCTACTACCTAGTTATAATTGCGCTGGAGCAGAGAGGCTGACTAACCAGCCTCTCTAATAAATAATAGTCAGCTGTTCAATGTCTAGAGCCAACGTTTAGCCTTTTTGACTTTGTATTTTGTAATTTAGAGGTAACAGTTTTGAGCCCTCCAACCACTATTTACTTGCCAATTGCCTACTGTCTAGAGCCAGCTTCTGGCCCGGTTTTTTGTTATTTAAGTACATATGTTTAATTTGATCTAATTTTGCTGTATTTCCCTTGGAGTTGGCATTAGAGATATTGTACTCAATCTTTCTAATATCGCTTGTTGCCCCCATATGGATTGAACATGCAGGCATGTATACCTCACACATGAGGTCACTATTACTGGTGATAATTAGAAAATAATGAAACATTCCATCCAAATCTTACATCTTATAATCTTTAATTATATCTTGAGGTATATAAATATAATCTCCAGGTGTAGGTAAATGCTTAATTGACCAATTTACCTATGAAAACATGTAAAACATATTTTACATGAGGACACAGTGCCATTTAGTGGTGTAACACAAATATAAACCAATATTATTTTTATAATGGTATTATTATAGGCAACATGAAAGCTTTCCTCTGGACTTATTTATATATTTATTTTTCTCCACAGGCTGTTTTCCACAGGATGAACGTTACTCACTTATTTTTACAGTGGCTGCTTTCATGAATAATTTAATGACCCTTCCATCTGGTTATATTTTTGACCGTTTTGGAACCATGGTGACAAGGTTTATCGGCATGTAAGAATACATTTATACTTTCCCTTTATATTTGTACAATTTGCCTCATAGAAGAGCTATATGCTTCCAGGTCTATATTTGCGAACAGACTATATGGGCATAGGCCACAGTGGCTAGGAGTGATCCAATGTAACTTGTTCATATATCATGAACAATATTTTTTTTTTTAGCTGTCCAAACACTGGTTAGTTTGTTATCAAGGTGGGGGGGTTGGACCAAACTCCAACAAAACAGCTGAGCCCAGTCGTGTAAGGTCCTTCTTCAATAGACAGCCTGTATGTCTGTTAGGAGGTCCAGAGACTGAAGAACAGGCCTAGAGGGTTTGGAAATGCCCTTATAGTACAGCCAAATAGCTGAAATTGGGTAATAAGAAAAAGTTGTGCGCCTGAAGTTGCTTTCCGCCCAGAGACAGCGAATCCTGAGAAGTTGTCTAGACGTCTAGGTATTCCAACATCTCTACTGAAATTTTCATCCAGGGGGTCAGAGGTCCTGTTTTACACAATGTAAAAGCAATGCCAGTGAATTGTCATTTGATTTGCCTGCCTAAATGGGACTACAGAATCAGATACTGCTAACTTTTCAGCTTTTTTGTTTATGTTCTGCTATGGTTGGTACTGTTCACAGTCTATTGTCACATGTTTGCAATTATATTTGCGCATGTGGGGCAATCATATGTATTTAGTACATATACCGGCTCTTTCTAATCCTAATCGACACAATGTTATGTTTTGCTAACCTTTTCATTCAAATTGACAACTGACATGACAAACACCATGGGGTCATATGGTCTGTTAGGAAGCAACAACCTTTCTGCAGTCTACAATGATGTCAAAGCCCAAAAAATGCTCCTAGTGGTCAGAGACTATGAGATTTCACCTTTTGTTGTTTAAAATAAATTGAGTGTGATAAGCACACAATTACAATTATTGGTAAGTGTAGGCATTTTGGGTTATGAAACTGAAACCCTATTTTAACTTTTCAGATCGTGTTATACAACAGCTACCCTTTTTATTGCTCTGTCTACACCAGGTAAGCATGTTTCAAAATCTTGTTCATGTCAAACCAATATTTCAGAAACAAAACTGTTTTAGAATTGCCATATGTCTTATCTTTTAGGGACAGCACAGCTTTTGAGGATCTATGCATTTACTCCCTAAAATGCCAATTAAAATCGTCAATATGCTTTAGGAATATCTAAATGTATGAATAAAGGAATGTATTTCTAAATGGAGAGAGATAAAGTTTGTGTGTAAATGTTTTAAATTTTTTTCAATTTAAAAATTATTTCTATGGACCAGATTATAAATAATAAACTTTAATATTTTACATTTTAAAATTTCTTTTTGATGTATGTATGAATAAAGATATATACATATATTTAACAAAATGTTATAAATTTAGAAACGAGAAACAAAATCACATTAATCCAAGCTACTATGGTTAATTTACAAAAAAAATCACAAAGAAAGGTTGACACCTTATGGGATTGGCTTTCTACAATGTCATTGTGAAGCAAAGAGACTGGGACTGGATGCAAAGGTATGTGAAGATGTGCAGATGGCAAACCCAGAGGTGGCAGCCCTAGAGGTTACCGCTACCACTAAAAGCTTGGAGAGCTGCCCATCTAGTAGGGGTGTGTAAGGCAATGCAGCAAGGCATAGACAATTGGTTGTCATAGGGGATTCTATGATTGGGAGGACTGATCCCTTCAACTGAATGGTTTGCTGTCTCCCTGGTGCCAGGGTTTGGCATGTGGTGGGCTGAGAGGAGAAATTACTTTTAGGGTTCGGGCGTGACCCAGCTGTCTTGGTCCATGTTGGAACCAACAACAGGCTATATAGAAGATGGAGAATCTTTAAAATTAAGCTTAAAAAACTAGTTTCAAGTTGAAGGGAAGGACCTTCAAGTTTATAATCTCTGGAATATTGTCTGTGCCATGCTCAACACAGGAAAGGTAGCAGGAGCTTAGACAGCTAAAGACATGGGTTAAGTCCTGGTGTAAAAGGGAAGAATTTGGGTTCTTAGAGCACTAGGCTGACTTCTCATTGGGGTACAGCCTATAAGCCACATATGGTTTGCACCTAAATGGAAGAGGGTCTGCCGTGCTGGGGGAAAGATTTATGGGAATGGTGGAGGCATATTTAGGCTAGGACTGTAAAAGACGGAAAGGTAAAACGAAAGGTGGTTGTGTCTGTCTGTATGTTAGAGGTGACCTAAAAGTGAAGGTGAAAGAAGAAATTGTTGATGGAGCATGTGATGAGGTTGAAACATTATGGGTGGAGTTGCATATAGGGATGCATAATACACACATAATTATTGGACTCTGCCATAGGCCCCAAGTGCTCAGATCCTGTTCCATTTTTGACTCCCCCAAATGTATTTCCCCTAGATTGTATGAAGAATTCATGTTTGTTAGCCCCAAAGTCCTTAACTCTTCATTTATCAATATTAAAGAATGTCTCGGGGTTGATAACTGGGGATAAAGAAAAGGTAAATTTACTAAATACTTTTTTAGCTTTGTTTACACAAAGCAAAATGGCAGAGCTCATGTCCAAATTGCTAATAGCAATGCCACTGTCTTAAACAAGCCACAATGGCTCAAAATTTAAATGATTAGGAAACTGTTGGATAAAATTAAAGTTGATAAAGCACCAGAACCTGATGGATTACATCCATGTGTCCTCAAAGAGCTGAGCTCAATTATTATCAAAGCCATTGTTTCTACTTTTTAGAGACTCTTTAGTCACTGACATGGTACCAATGAATTAGCGTAAGGCCAAAGTAGTTCCTATCTTTAAAAAGGAAGCAAAGTCATTACCAAGTAACTACAGAAGGTAAGTTTAACTTGTATAGTTGGAAAGGTCCTAGAGAGTTTGATAGAACTACATTGAAGAGTTTCTGGTAGACAAATATTATTATATGTGATAATCAGAATGGATTCAAGAAAGACCAACCAAGTGGCAAATTACATTTAATATAGATAAATGTTATGCACAAGGGGGCTAACAACATTAATGCTTCATACTTACTAGGGGGAATACATTTGGGGGGGTTAGAAATGGAAACGGATTTGGGGTTTCTGGTACATCATAGACTTAATAATAACCTGCAATGTGAAACTGCAATTTCTAAAGCTAGCCAAGTACTAGTATTAAAAGAAGAATAGACTGCAGAGATTGAGACATAATCCTGCCTCTGTACAAATCATTAGAAAGACCACATCTGAAATATGCAGTGTAGTTTTTGGCACTAGTTCACAAAAATAGTATTGTGGAATTGGGGGGAGTGCAGTGAAGGGAAACTAAACTATTAAAAGTAATGGAGGAGCTCAGCTATGAGGAGAGATTAGCTGAACTGAACCTATTGTTCCTTGAGAGGAGACGTTTAAGGGAGGATATGATCACCCTATATAAATGGTCCATATAGAGAACTGTCTTCCCAATTATTCACTTTAGGATAATTACAATGGACAAGGGGACACTATTTGCATCTGGAGGAAAAGACATGTAATCTCCAGATAAAGAAGCGATTCTTTAAGCTACGTACACACGTCAGATTTTTATCGCCCGATAATCGGCATCGGCCAATTATCGGGCGAAAATCTGCCGTGTGTACAGTCTGCTGTATGTACAGCACCGTTCATGCATCGTGCACTCCCTTGTCGTTGGAAAGGATCGTGAAAGATCCTTTCCAACGACAAAAATTGGAAGTGTGTATGCAGCTTTACTGTAAAGACTGTAAAAATGTGGAATAGGCTTCCTCAGGAAGTAGTTTTAGCAAGTACTATAGATTTCTTTAGGAAAAATCTGGATGGTTTTCTAGAAGCACATAATTTACCTGGGTTATAAAGTTTAAAAAGAAAAGATAACAGAGACTGTTATTTCAGGGAACATCCAATTGGCTCATGGAATCAGGAAGGAATTTTTTCCCCTGTTGAAGCAAATTGAACAAGGATTTTTTTGCTTTCCTCTCGAACAACTGAATATTGAATATTCTTTGCTGTTTTTAAGGAAGGAAATGTAGGCTGTTAGGAAGATCACCTGGTAATTTTGGGTTAAAAGACAGAATAAAAAATATGTGTGCATATATAATACTGATTGTTGATCAATTGAAACAGAAATTGCATTTTTTTTTCCTTTTATTATGGGTATCCAAATGGTTTAAACCTGCCTATCCTGGTCTTTGGATCACAAGAACAACATTTTGCAAAAGAAGCTTATGCCAGTTACAAGTCATTTAGTTCATTGATCATTGGTTCATTGATCCATTTTTTATGTTCATAGATACTGGTTTGCTGTTGTTTCCTGCCCTTTCCCTCCTGGCAACTGGTGGAATTATCTTTATTTTGACAAATATGCAGGTCAGTATTTGCAGAAAAACAAAAGCATTTTACAGCAGTAAACTAGCATCCCATTAACCCCCCTGGTGGTAATCCCGAGTGAGGCTCAGGTTGAATTTTAATTATAAAAAATGGTGATTTGAGGGCTTACCTGTTCCTCATGAGCCCTTGGTGTCCTCTAGCGATGCCGGCTCGGCATCTGTGTGCACTTGGTGATGCCCGACCGGCATCTACGTACCGTTGGCGATGCCCGGGATCTGTGTCCCCTGGCCTCGCATCCCCACAAGTGAACATTGGAGACAGAAGGCTAGGGGATGCAGATGCCGGGCAGGCATGCGACGTGTGTGTGGGCAGCGTGCATGCGCTGGGGGTGGGACCGGTGGGTTAAAATTAGAAGTATTTTAAATATATCATACTACCAGGTAGGGTTACCTCTCCCTATTGCATTCTAGAAATTTACATAAGTTCACACTTTGCTTATGTTCAGTCTGTGTAAAACAACATTCTCACTCTTAATAGGTGGGAAATCTCTTTGGTGGTCAACGCTCAACAATCATAACTTTTTACAATGGTGCCTTTGACTCTTCTTCTGTTATATTTCTAATAGTTAAGGTAAGAATTTAGTTTTGAAATTTACATTGTTATGCATAAATTTATATAGATTTTTAGACATTCCAGTGGTGAAATTTCTTGCAATGGTCGTTAACTCTTCTTTTCTAACAGAATATTTGTTTACTCCTATATTATGGAAGAGTGCTAAAATATAAGTTTGTTTTTGATGTGCTATAAAAAAGAGAGTAGATAAATAGGGTCATAATGAAGTTTGTTTTAGGAGTGGAAATAAACAGGTCAATATTTTTCATAATTACAGTATTATAAATATCAAAAGTCAAAATTTAATTTACCTGTTAAATTTGTTGCAGGATAAAATTTAACAGTTTTCTGGTTCTCCTATGTTACCCTTTTACTTCAGGGCTGAACCTTTACTGTCTCTAATAGCTGAAATAATAACATGGATCTTAAATAATACGATATTTATTAACAGAGAAAACAAATAACACATATACAATTATTATTTAAGATGGCTAAAGATTGATTACAAAGTAAAGTGATACGTTATGCAAAGAGTGCATACTATATATCCTATAACTTGGCTGGGCTCCAAAGATAGAGAGAGTGTAAGAGAGTATGTAAGAGTGTGAGGGCAAGTCTCTTGACTCAGCTGAGCAGCTAGTCCAGGCTCCTTTTGTCATCAGATAGTAGTTCAATGCTATCTTCCTTTCTAGTTCCTTGGTTCAAACCTTCAGCTGGAGTTACCTGGCTAAATTTGTCCTCAGGAGCATTTCAAAGTCAACCCCCACCATGGCTTAACAATAGTCCAGTCTGAATTTCCCATCTTAGGTGGATTAAAAAAATGTTGATTTTATATGACTAAAGTTGTGCAAGAGTCTATAATGGTTATCCATAGTACACAGAATTCAATAAGAATCCAAATAATCTTTACATAGCATATCAGTGTAAAAAGCAATGTTACAAATATGACAGATTTGACAGATTGAAGCATTGACACATCACAATAAAACCTCCCAAATGAGTATGAAGAGAAACCAGTTAGGAAGACAAATTCACAGGAAAATGAGGAAGACAAAAAAGGAGCAGGGAGATAGTGAAGTAATGAAATTTCAGGGGCTTTGATGAATGAACTTAGAGTAAATGCTAAACCAATAAACAGGTAAATGTAAATTTCTGTCCTACTGTAAAATAAATAGAGATATTTCAGTGTTTGATACCTGTTCCTATTTACCAAAGAAGACCATTTGGTACAGTTAAATTTCTGGCCTACTGTAAAATAAATACAGATAATTAAGTGTTTGATATCCAACAAAAGAGTCATTGAACTCAATTCACATCTAGCCAAACTATTGGCCTTGCGGCTACTGCCGTACAGCATTGTGGATTTGGCTCCCTTCCATGGCCTGATGGCCTGTGGCGAGCGGCAGTGGAATATACCAAGCAGGCATTACTTGTCCCAAACAGCTGTACCCAGTTTACATGGACATGTAATGGATAACATCTCCCGGGCATTGGCATTCTCGGTGTCTAGGTAAATCCACGTCACCATGGACAGTCCTTCACTGCTCACTGGGTGGTCTTGCATAGCTCATTGGGCGGTAGTCTGCAAGAGGCTGTTACCTGTTACCCCCACCGAGGGGTGTGGTGGGAAAGCATGGGCCACCCCAGTCCACTCCCTCCTCCTCCTCCTGCATTCCTTCTATCATCAACCCATCTCTTTTCGATACTCCTCCTGAAAGGCCAGCAGCAGAGGCACTACGGCTCCCTCAAGCACACGCATTGCCAGGCAGTGCTGAAACTGGTGTCCTTGGGAGAGAAAAGTCACAACGCCAGATAACTCCTTTCCGCTTTGCACAGAGAGGTTGAGGCTTGGCTGACGCCCCCCCCAGCTCAGAACAGGCAACGTAGTGTCGCCAACCTTGTGGCTGCGCTGCGCATGGGCCGCAGAACACATGTGCTCTGTTTTGTGCACGTATTGAACCTGGTGGTGCAGAAGTTCCTCTGCATGTACCCAGGACTGGCGGACTTACTGAGACAGGCTCTCTCCATCTGCAGCTATATCCACCAATCCGCTGCGCTAAGCAGGATCCAGCGCCAACAGAGGCTGCCACCGCATAGACTGATTTGAGACACTGTGACTAGGTGGAACTCCACCCTGCACATGCTCCAGCATGTGTGTGAGCGAAAGCTAGCTATCCACCATTACTTCGTCAGCGTGGTGCATGGAGGCAGCGGGGCCCTTGGTACAGCCAAACAACTGAGCTATTTTACCACTGACCAGTGGCTGCAGAAGGAGATGCTGTGCAAGGTACTGGCCCCCTTTAAACGGGCCACAAACGTTGTGAGTCAGGAGCAGTCAGGCTGGAATGCTGTCATACCCATCATCTTTCTGCTTGATAATACCGTGTGGCCTGATGGAAAGTGGCGATGGCAGAGGAGGGGAAGAAAGGGGGGAGGAGGATGAGGGTGACATTACATTCCATACCGCACAGCCAACATCAGGAGGGGCAAGAAGGGACACTGGCCAGCATCAGGAGAGGAGGAGGAGCAGGAGGAAGATGATTATGATGCTGATGATGAGGGAGACCATGTTGGAGCTGCTAGACAAGACCCATCCAACCCACATTTGTGCTGTCACGTCCCAGGCACTGTGGGGGTGATGGAACAACAGGAACTGCTGCAGCTTGAAGAGGAGGAGATGGGTGATGAGGAAGAAGATGTTTTGGCGCCAACTGAGGAACAGGAGGAGGATGAGCCCAGGGAACCCCTCTTTCATGTGTCTGTCCACATGTTGCGATGCCTATGGAGGGACCCTCGCATTTGCAACATAATACGGGGAAAATTACTGGCTGGCCACCCTTCTGGATCACCGCTACAAAGACAAAATGTCACAGTTTCTACCCAACCTGGTGCAAGAGAAAGAAAAGGTGACCCGCCTGAGCAGACTACTATGCGACCGGCTGTGTGAGGACTTCTGCACACCACATTCCACACAGGGCGCTCAGGCGGACACTGCCTCCACCGTATTCTCCTGTAGCGGCAGCAGCAGCAGTAGTGGCTGCAGGCCGCACACATCCAAAAGTCTAGACCAAGGCGGGGGGGGGGGGGGTTCTGGATGCCTGGGGAAACAAGTAAAGTGCGGAGGCATAACCATCAAGAACGCATGAAGCTCATGGCGCACAATTACATTGGCTCTTTTCTGGCTGCTGGTGGTGGTGTTGACGACAGCAGTTATGAGGAGGATGCCTGTCCTGACAGTAGTGACGCCATTATTTTTTGGGTCAACAGGCTTGAAATCTGCCCGCAGTTGGCACAGTATGCCATCAAGCTTCTTTCGTGCCCAGCATCCAGTGTTCTGTCCGAAAGAACCTTCAGTGCCGCTGGCGGAGTGGTAACGGATAACCGATTATGACTGTGGCCAGAAAATGTCAATCACCTCACCTTTTTTAGAAAATGAACGAAAGGTGGGTTACTAACAACTATCATACCCCCACTGCAGATGTCACTGATTGACTGACACAAGGACACACTGGCCAACCAAGATGCCTCTGTGAACCCACACTGCTCCTGTGTTGAGTCTGCGGCTGGCTATCACCAACACCCTGTCAGTTAAGCCTACCTCTGTTGAGTTTTTCCGCTAGTTATCGCAATGTACAGGGGTGCCATTCATTGCCCATGTCATGCTTACCATTGTGCCAGCTAGCAATATACTTTACATTTCTGCTGTTTCCGGGAGGCTAACAAACTGCAGAAATACCCCAAGTACTGCCAGACTGATAGGTACTATAGCCTTTGCCTAATTTTTCAGCTAAATATTGTAAGATTGAGGGTTGGCATTCATGTCATCCACTTCATGATGCAAATTAGCAATATTGTCTACCTTCCTACCGCTTCTGGCACCACAGCAACAGTGCTGGCGCACAAAACATCTTAGTCTGGCCACCACAAATTCACAAATTTCAGATATTTGTATTACACACTTTTGGGTGGCATTGATGATGGACTACACTCAGCTTTAGATGCCAGTTACCAATGCGGTCCCCGCTCCGTCCCAGGGCCCACCACCTCCTCCTCCTGCTGTTGCTGCCGTCTGTCAGTACTCCATTAACAAAAAATGTATTACACACTTCTGTGTGGTATTAATGATGCACTACACCAGGGAAGGCAAACTTTTTGACTGAGAGGCCACAATCTGAAAAAAAATTTGACAGAGGGGCCGGGCTGATGGGAGAGTGGGTGGGGTTATGCCATCATGATGCCACTGAATGTGACGTCATAATGGCATAACCCCGCCCACTCTCCCATCGCAGATCTGAGCCTGGGCGAGAGAATGGGCGAATTGGGTCACTGCACACAACCCGCCCAATCTCTCATCACAGGCTCAGATCTTGGGGACGTGTTGCGCGGTTCTGGACGGTGAGCCCCAGCCTCGAGGGGTCCTTCTCCTAGCCCTGCTCGGGGTAGCATCGCCCAGGGCCAGAGAAACATCCCTATTAGGCCATATTCGGCCCACGGGCCGTAGTTTGCCCATGCCTCCAATACACCCAGCTCTAGATGCCAGTTACCAAAGCAGTTAACGCTCCGTCTCAGGGCCCATCGCCTCCTGCTGCTGCTGCTGTTGCCGCCTGTCAGTATTCCATTCAACAAAATTGTATTAAAGACTTCTGGGTGGCATTGACGATGCACTAGACCCAGCTCTAGATGCCAGTTACCAAAGCAGTTAACGCTCCGTCTCAGGGCCCATCGCCTCCTGCTGCTGCTGCTGTTGCCGCCTGTCAGTATTCCATTCAACAAAATTGTATTAAAGACTTCTGGGTGGCATTGACGATGCAGCTCTAGATGCCGGTTACCAATGCAGTCCCTGCTCCTTCTTAGGGCTCACCACCTCCTCCTTCTGCTGTTGCTGCTGCCTGTCAGTACTCAATTCACTAAAATTGTAAAACACACTTCTGTGTGGCATTGAACATGCTCTACACCCAGCTCTAGATGCCAGTTACCAATGCGGTCCCTGCTCCGTCTCAGGTCCCACCGCTACCTGCTCCTGCTGTTACTGCAGCCTGTCAGTACTCAATTCACTAAAACTGTATTACACACTTCTGTGTGGCATTGACGATGCACTACACCCAGCTCTAAATTCCAATTACCACTGCGTTCCACGCTTCTTCTCAGGGCCCACCGCCTCCTCCAGCTGCTGCCACTGCCTGTCAGTACTCCATTACTTAAAATTGTATTACACACTTCTAGGTAGCATTGACGATGCACTACACCCAGCTCTAAATGCCAGTTACCAATGCCTTCTACGCACCTTCTCAGGGCCCACTGCCTCCTCCTCCTGCTGTTGCTGGCACCTGTCAGTACTCCATTTCCTAAAATTGTATTATATACATCTGGGTGTCAGGTCTCAGGGCCCACTGCCTCCTGCTGCTGCTGCCACTGCCTGTCAGTATTCCATTCACTTAAATTGTATTAAAGACTTCTGGGTGGCATTGACGATGCACTACACCCAGCTCTAGATGCCGGTTACCAATGAAGTCCCTGCTTCTTCTTAGGGCCCACCGCCTCCTCCTCCTGCTGTTGCTGCCGCCTGTCACTACTCCATTCACTAAAATTGTAGTACACACTTCTGTGTGGCATTGGCAATGCACTACACCCAGCTCTAGATGCCAGTTACCAATGCGGTCCACGCTCCGTCTCAGGGCCCACTGCCTCCTGCTGCTGCTGCTGCCGCCTGTCAGTACTCCATTCACTATAATTGTATTGCACAGTTCTGGGTGGCATTGACGATGCACTATACCCAGCTCTAGATGCCAGTTACCAATGCGGTCCCTGCTCTTTCTCAGGTCCCACCGCCTCCTCTTCCTGGTGATGCTGCCGCCTGTCAGTACTCCATTCCCTAAAATTGTATTACACACTTCTGGATGCCATTGACAATGCACTACACCCAGCTCTAGATGCCAGTTACCAATGCATTCCCCGCTCCTTCTCAGGGCTTACCGCCTCCTCCTCCTGCTGCCGCGGCCTGTCAGTACTCCATTACCTAAAATTGCATTAAACACTTCTGTGTGGCATTGAAGATGCACTACACCCAGCTCTAGATATCAGTTACCAATGCGGTCCCTGCTCTTTTTCAGGGCTTACCGCCTCCTCTTTCTGCTGTTGCTGCCGCCTGTCAGTACTCGATTCACTAAAATTGTATTACACACTTCTGGATGGCATTGACGATGCATTACACCTAGCTCTAGATGCCAGTTACCAATGCGGTCCACGCTCCGTCTCAGGGCCCACTGCCTCCTGCTGCTGCTGCTGCCTGTCAGTATTCCATTCACTAAAATTGTATTAAAGACTTCTGTGTGGCATTGAGGATGCACAACACCCAGCTCTAGATGCCAGTTACCAATGCGGTCCACGCTCCGTCCCAGGGCCCACTGCCTCCTGCTGCTGCTGCCTGTCAGTATTCCATTCACTTAAATTGTATTAAAGACTTCTGGGTGGCATTGACCATGCACTACACCCGGCTCTAGATACCGGTTACCAATGCAGTCCCCGCTCATTCTTAGGGCCCACCACCTCCTCCTCCTGCTGCCGCTTCCCAGTACTCCATTTACACACATCTGGGTGGCATTGACGATGCACTATACCCAGCTCTAGATGCCAGTTACCAATGCGGTCCCCGCTCCTTCTCAGGTCCCACCGCCTCTTCCTCGTGCTGTTGCTGCCGCCTGTCAGTACTCAATTCACTAAAATTGTATTACACACTTCTGTGTGGCATTGACCATGCACTACACCCAGCTCTAGATGCCAGTGACCAATGTGGTACATTCTCCGTCTCAGGGCTTTCCGCCTCCTCTTCCTGCTGTTGCTGCCGCCTGTCAGTATTCCATTCAGTAAAATTGTATTACACACTTTTGTGTGGCATTGGCGATAAACTACACCCAGCTCTAGATACCAGTTACCAATGCGGTTCCCGCTCCTTCTCATGGCCCGCCGCCTCTTCTTGCAGCTGCTGATGCTGCCTCTCAGTATTCCATTTACTATAATTGTGTTACACACTTCTGTGTGGCATTGACGATGCACTACACCCAGCTCTATATGCCAGTTACCAATGTGGTCCACGCTCCGTCCTAGGGCCCACCCCCTCCTTCTTCTGCTGCTGCTGCCGCCTCTCAGTACTCTCAGTACTCGATTCACTAAAATTGTATTAAAGACTTCTGGGTGGCATTGAAGATGCACTACACCCAGCGCTAGATGCCAGTTTCCAAGGCGGTCCACACTCCGTCTCAAGGCCCACCGCCTCCTCTTGCTGTTGCAGCCACATGTCAGTACTCTATTCACTAACACTGTATTACACACTTCTGGGTGGAATTGAGGATGCACTACACCCAGCTCTCCATGACACTTACCAATGCGATCTCCCTGGCGATAGCTGACCATAGGCCATACACTGCTACTGCTCTCGCTGACCCACGCTCCATCTTTGGTCCTCCATCTTTTTGCCTATTGTCCCCACGCTACTTCTCCACAATATGAGTGTATTTATGTATAGGTATTTATGAGTGGCACTCCTAACACATGTCATTCAGGTCATGATGCAAGCTAGCAATGCGGTCTCCTGCTGTTTTGAGGGCAGAGACTGCTGCTAGTCAGTTGAGTTCACACGTAGCGCCACCTTCTCTCAATGTCCTAATGTTTATTCTGCCTTCTGTACGCTGTCCATCATGCAAAAATCCTATTTCCCGGCTGTCACTTTACCTGTCATTTTCTGGAAAACCACAAAGTCTTTTGGAACTTTTGTATTTTTCCCTTGCCACTGTTCACCTACACATACCTAACATATTTGGTGGTTATAACATGTATAGGGGCTTTGCTATGAATGTTTAAAATCAGCTTATTGACTTTAATGGAATTTGCGAAATTGGTTCGCCAAAATTTTGCGGACCCAACGGATGTTCAAGGAAATTTTCTCGACACCTTCTCGCTCATCCCTGCTGCAGACCATTATTTTGATACTGACCCATAGTGTGGGTTTTCAATATATAATCTTTTATTTTAAGGGGATCAAAGCCAAAAAAAAAGATGAACAAAGTTCAAAGGTGTTTTTATTAAAAATTTTCCATGCCCACTTATAGTAAAAGCAAAATCACAAAACACACAAAGCAATCCAGGGTTTTCCCGTTGCATGGTATTTGAGTCATCACAGAAAAAAGGGTGACAAGAAAAAACACAAATTTAGCTTTCTGGCTCACTCCCCTAATTGGTCTCACAGACCTAAACATTGCAAGATATCTTCTAGCATACAGGCTGCACACAGCCTGTCTATCTGAGCCACCTGGCCTCATGCTCTCCAGCTCCCCCTCCCAAAAACAAGTGCCTTTTTATCATTAGCCAGGTGCTCCAGACTTACTTATGTAATTATTTGTGTAATAATGTTCATAAATCATTGCTCATTTTAATATTTTATATATTTATTCATTTTTTTCAATAATAATTTATATTTAGTCATTATACATGTATAATTTCCAATGTTCCCCTACAACCAGAATGCTTTATAACCTATTTTTTATCATAGGTTCTGTACCAAAATGGAATTTCACTGAGAACACTGTTCCTATTCCTTTCGTGCTGCAGTGCTATTCATATTTTGAGAACACTTTTTCTACTGCCCAAAGGTCACATTCCATACCCTCTGCCTGAAGGGTACCACTATGGGTATGTATATTTAGTAATATTTAAAAACTGCTGAAGGTATAGTGTATACTAGGCTGACTGAATGCTCCACATAACCTTTATTGGAGGATTTTATTTCCATGTTTTTTCTATTTGGATTTGTGTCTCGCATCCTTGCATCCTCTTGTGCTGGAGTACATAATAACCCCTGTACTAACAATTATTCATCCCCTTTCTTTGAACAAATTTTCTTTCACCAAGAACACTTACAGCAAAAGTATATGTCACTTACATTATCCATCTCTTAAATATTTCTTTCTTATATGTTTTGTTTTTGTATTTGTAGTTTTCTTGAACTTCCAGGCAGAGGGGCATGCACTGTTGCAATTACAACCCTACTGTAGTGCAATACTGTGCATCGCTTTATGTACTGCCATGATAACTCCATGCTTGTGCACCCCTAACCTTAGAACTTGCTACAGTGACGTTGCAAATGCCCACCCCTACTACAGAAATTACGTAGTACCAACACTGTGCATTGCAGCACAACACACCTCAATCGCAAGCAAAAGCTCTAGCGCTATCATAAAGGTAAAGGTCCCAACACTGAACCCTGGGATACACCACTAATAACCTTAGACCATTCAGAGTATGAATCATTAATCACTACTTTCTGGATGTGGACCTTAAGCCAGTTATTTATCCATTTACAGATTGAATTTTCTAAACCTTTAGACCTTAACTTGCATATTAAACATCGGTGGGGTACAGTATTAAATGCTTAAGCAATGTCCAAGTACACTATATCAACTGCTACTCCACTGTCTACCTGTTTACTTATGCTAGGGGCTTTATCAGGGGTATTGTAATGTTTGGCGGTACACTGTAGTATGCTGTAGGCAATAAATATAAACATAATATTAATACTGGCAAAATACAGTAACATTACAGCTCATCTCATAATACCATGAAATCAACTAGCCTTATAACAATGTTGTGCATATATTATATAGTCATACAGTAAAGTGAACATAACTGATGTCAAGAAACTAATATTTGCATAAAAAAGCAATTCATTATGGAAGACAGGATTAAAAAATTTAGATAAAACACAGGATAATTACATTTGTAAGGAATAAATCTTTTTATATAAAAAGAAAAAAAGTAAAGAATAATAAAAGAAAATATACATATTAGACTCACAGATTGCAATGATGACTGATTGATTGTATGCTTGTGCATGTTTTACGAAGAAAACAAGGGACCCAAATGACTCCCAAATGAAGATGCAAGCATATATATATATATATATATATATATATATATATGTATATATTGGCCAAAAACGTATATATGTACTGAGAGAACCACTAAAGTTCATCAGTGTTGATGAGTAGTTCAGGCCATTGGTTGTGAAAAGAATGCTGAGGGCTTAACCACGTCCCCATATATAGAGAGTGAGGGCAGAAGTAATGTAGGAATCCCTGTGGAACTGCCCATGTCTCCTGCATACTAGTTAAACTAGTGTGTCTGACAATATAGCAGAAAATACTGTTAGGAAACAGTCTATGTGATATATGCAACAAAATAATTCCATATACTAGTGCTTCACAGTAAATAGGAAACAAAGCATCTGATAAGATAACAAAGTGTAGCAATAAATGTAGTTATAAATTATTGATATGTATCATTGCTGACATCCTGTAAATTGCAGACTGCCCATCTGAATTAGGGAAATCTATAGGATGAAAGAATACATATGAATAACTGTAATAATAACAGCCATATACATTGATAGACATAAATTTGGACATATTTACATTATCCAACTAAGTGCATACATAAATACATTTGCTATGTATAACGTATTTATATACAAAATCCTGTTATAATGACATAACAAAGTAACTAAAAAGAAAAATTTTTAATATGATTTATTCATAGAACTTAATATCTGGGCTGGTATATCATACCGTGTTTCCCCGATTTTAAGACATCCCTATTAAATAAGCCACCCCCGATTTTTGAAAAAATAATTTAAATAAGACACTCACCCGTGAATAAGACATCCCTCGATATTTGATCCTGTGTGTGTCTCCTTGATGCTGGCTGCAGCACGTGTCTGCTCCTGGCTGCAGTGCAGAGTGAAACTGAAAGTAACAAGCCGGCATTCTGCACCAGGAAGCAAGCTGCTGATTCCTGCCCTAACAGAGATCCCTGCCCTAACGGAGATCCCTGCACTTAATTACCGGTAAGTGATCAGAAGGGGACAATCAATGGCATAGAGTGATCAGAAGGGGACAGTCATTGCATAGAGTGATCTTAAGGGGACAGTCATTGCATGGAGTGATCAGAAGGGGACAGTCAATGGAACATGAGTTATCATGAGTGACTTTCAACAATAAATGTGTACTGTAGTCTTCTTCATGGAAAAATAGGACATCCCCTGAAAATAAGACCTAGGGCATATTTTGGCATTTCAAAAAATATAAGACAGTGCCTTATAATCGGGGAAACAGGGTATATTGAGTAAATAAATCATGTATATTTAAAAAAAACCCTACAATGATAATGACATAGCATAATGATTAAAGAACAAAGGTTCCAACATTCCTAGGTCATGAAACTTCATCTGGACTGCTGCGGCCTACCTAATGTATATATAGGTCGACAGTCCTGGGCATTACAATGACATCAAGGTTCAGTTAGAGAAAGGGTTTAAAGCTAAAGACTTCATTAAGTCCTGGGGGGTACTTGGCTTTAAAGGTAAAAATCCATTCGCATTTTAGCAGTCTTTTGTCCATATCTCCCCCCTGGGATTGGGAGTGATGCATCATATGTACATTCCATCTACCCTGATTCCATGATCTTCAAATCTTGGTGGAGTTGTTCATCTTGCTCATCACTGACTGCACCAAAGTTTTCCGGGAATTTGGAAAGATGGCTATGCAGAAAAAGCACCTTTATGCTCACATTGCAACCAAGCATTTTGTAGCTCTCCAAGAGTTTCTGGACAATATCTGTGTAATCATTTGCTCCTGTGTTTCCAAGAAAGTCACTGACACTGGCTTTGAATGATAACCAAGCATTCTTTTCGACTTCTGACATTGTCCTGATGAAATGTTCATCTTTGATGACCTGCCAAATCTGTGGATTATCATATACACCGGCCTTTATTTTTTCAAATTACAAGCTAGGTAATGCCAAAATGAGGTACTTGAAACAGTCTCCTTCAGTTGGCAAAGCTTTAACAAACTGCTTCATCAGACCCAGTTTCATGTGCAGAGGTGGGAATATAATATTCTATACAGATGACCCAATTGTGTTGGTGATATTCCAACAACTCAATGACTCCCTTTATGTCTGCATATTCCTCACATAGAGAAACTGAATTGCCAATCGGGACTGACCCAAATATACTTCCATTGTGAAGGAGGACACATTTTAAGCTCCGCTTTGAGCTTTCGATGACTGGTCTCCATTCAGTTGAGTTATAGATTGGAATTCCCAATTCCTCCATTAAACCAGGTATGTTATGGCAATACATAAAGCCACTGTCAGGGCTAAAGTACTGCAGAAATGCAATTTCTCTGGTTCGCAAGTCTGGTACCTTTGTTCCTTTTTCAAGTTTTTCTCATGCAGTCTTGATGCTAGGAGTTCTGAAGCCTTCTTCTATAGTCCCAAATCATGTGCCAAATCACCCAACTCATGCTGATCAAATCCCTTACGAACAGAGTCATCTTTTATTTCAAACTCTTCATCATTGTTGTCACCTAGTTCATCACCATATTCATGTTCTTCAAGAGAAGGTAGTGTGACGAAAACCGGCACTGGGATTTTATCTGAATGAGCCACTGGGTGTATTGCCAATGGTAGACTGGTATTCTCTATGTTACATTTTTCTTGCTATCACTAGGGATGAGCGAGAATGCTTTTGGCATTCTCACGAAAATTCCCCCGAGCTTCCGATAGGTCGGCGAAATTTCGGCGAACAAATTTCGCGAAACCATCAGAAGATTGAGGAATTCATTACAGGATTCTCAGGGCTGCATTCATTCTTGCAGCCCTGGGAATCCTCCTGTTTGCTATCCCCGGGCACTAGAGGTTTATTAACCTGTAGCGACCGGGGATCACAGTGAAACTGCAAATAAACTCTCAATAGAGTTTCTCTCAGAGTTCATCTACAGTTCAGTTCCCACAGTCACTGGGCTGATAAGTACAGCCCGGTGACTGTGGGAACTGAACTGCTGATGAACTCTCAATGGAGAAACTCTATTGAGAGTTTGACTGCAGTCACAGCTGATTGGAAGCACTTGTGTGCCTCCTTCAATCAGTCGTGACTGCAAAGTTCCCATGGTCCCCAGGCTGTACTTATCATCCCAGTGACCGTGGGAACTGAACTGCAGACGAACTCTCAATGGAGTTCCACTGCAATCCCCTGGCACTAGAGGATAATTAAACTCTAGTGTCCCAGGATCGCAGTGGATTCTCAGGGCTGCAATCATTCATGAAGCCCTGGGAATCCTCCTGTTTGCGATCCCCAGGCACTAGAGGTTAATTAACCTCTGCATTCGTTCATGCATCCCTGGGTATCCTGTGTGCGATCCCCTGGCACTAGAGGTTAAATGGGGACAAGTCTCCCCATTCAAAACCTCTAGTGCTCTCTGATTGACTGAGGAAAGCTTTCCTCAGCCAATCAGAAAGCACTACAGATTTAGAATGGGAGACTTGTCCCTATTTAACCTCTAGTGCCAGGATTGCACACTGAGCTGATCAATTAATGCAGTCGGCACTGTATTCATTGATCAGCACAGCCTGCGATCTCTTTTTTTTTAAAAAATGTATTTTTTAAATTCGATCTCGTTTGGCGAATTTACAGTGGCTGTTCTCACTTACAATTTCGGTAAGCGAGAACGGCTGAATTCACTGTGATATTGAATCTTAAAAACTTGTTCGCTTATCCCTAGTTTCACTATACAAAAGAAACAGTCACTAAAATGATATCCTGGCTCTCGCCAAATTATAGGTATACCAAATGGTATCTTATCACGTGTTTCCTTTGTCCACATAAACCCTTGACACACTGCCCCTGATTCATCAATAAAATCCGCGCTCGCTGGAAGCGCGAAAGTACGCGCGGCCATCGATCGCGGTTTACCGCGGTCCGGACTCGAGTGTGCGCGTACACTCGCCTCACTGCCTGCCGGATTCCTGCCTTTACAATAATAAGCAATAGGGAGCGCGAATCTGCCAATTAAGGCGATTAGATTAAGGAGGATCTGTTAAGCTCAATGGTGAGATCATAGCAATTAATTAGCGCACACCTGCTCTCTGTTCTGTGCTTATTTACAGTCCTTTACAGGTCAATTAGAATCTTTAATGCTTCATTAGA
>NC_092867.1:51495827-51499503 GCF_032062135.1 Pyxicephalus adspersus
AGTTTTTTCAGTTGCTGAATAGCGCGATGGCGTACGATTTCGGATCGCGAATACGAATGCGCGAGCGATCATCCGATTCTGCTTGATGAATCAGGGGCACTGTTTGCACACCTTATCAGGAGCCCAAGACTTAACTTTGAAATATGCCAAATAGGCTTGCTCTACAAATGTGCCAATGTTCGCTATGGATGAGCGAGCAAGATATTTAAAATCGATCTCGCGGCGAATCGGGCCGTTTTCGCTTACCAAACATTTAAGCGAGAACGGCCTTGTAATTGGCCATGAGGTCATGTTCATAAGGGAAAATGCAGGGGGCGGGAATGGCGACTATTTCTGGTAGAAATGGCGCAGCTGGGAGCGCATCATTTGCTCCCAGGATGCACAGCCAGGCCCAACAAGCCCATCCAGGAGAGATTTGAGCACAGGCATATATACAGGGAAGGAGAGAGGGGTTAGTCACTCCATCTTGTGTTCTGTGTCAGAGAAAGAAGCAGGGAGAGAAGTGCGTTATGACTTTTTTGCCCAGAAAGAAGAGAGCCAGAGTTATGAAATAACACATTTATTCAACATATTCCCCCCTGAGACTAATGCACTTGGTCCAGCGTAGTTGCGGCTTTTCTAGACCATTCAAATAAAAGTCCTTTGGTTGGGCTGTAAATCGGCTCTCAGCAGCATCTTTGATGTCAGAAATGTCCTCAAAACGTTGCCCCTTAAGGTGTTTCTTAAAAATTTGGGAACAGATAATAGTCCGAAGGGGCCAGGTCAAGTCTATAGGGGGGATGGTGGACCAATTGGAAACCCAGGGTGTTCAATTTGGCAGCCACAACATTGGATGTGTGCGCAGGTGCATGGTCCTGCAAACAAAAGGATCCCTTTGGTCAACTTTCCACAGCGTTTTGTCTGAATTGCCTCCTTCAGCTGGTCCAGGAGGTTAGCATAATACTGTCCGGTGATACTAGATCCCTTAGGTAGGTTGTCCACCAACAAAATACCATCTTTGTCCCAGAAAATGGACACCATGACTTTTTTGGTTGATTTTTGGGTTAGGAACTTGTGGGTTAGGAACCCACTTTGGCGTCATTCCTTTGACTGTTCCTTAGTTTCAGGAACCAGGTTTCTTCCTCAGTCACTAACCTAGCCAAAAAGTTTTGTGCAGCTTCAAAATGGGCCAAAATGGCTTTAGATGCTTCAACTTGTTCCTTCTCCTGATCACTGTTCAAACATTTCGGCACCCACTTCACTGAAAGCTTGCGCATGTCTAGGATAGTGGTGATAACAAACCCAACATACTCTCATGGGATGTCAAGTATCTAGGCTACCTTTTTTGTAGATATTCCCCGGTTCTCAATAATCAGCTCATGGACAGCATTGCAGGTTGCTGGGTCAGTTGAAGTTGGGGGGCGCCCACTGCGGGTCTCATCTTCAATGGTGAAATGCCCAGTAGTGAAATGAGATATCCAGGTTTTGACAGTGCTGTAGTAAGGACACTTCTCGACCAGTGTTTGTGACATCTCATTGTGAATGTCCTTTGCTGACTTTCCCTGGAAAAACAAAAACTTCATGACGGTCCGTAATTAGTGTTGGTCGAATAGCTCACTATTCGATTTGTCAGCTATTCGCTCGAATTGAGCAAAATTATTCTGGTGGTCGATTGTCAAAGTGTAGAGTAAAAGTGTAGAGCTTCTACAGCCTCCAAACACATGCAAAAAGATACATTATAAAAGGATATATAAAAGGATACATTATAAAAGGATACATAAAAAGATACATGACACTATTACATACCCTTGTACTTCACATGAATATTAAAGAGCACCTGTCACATCAATATTAGGCTAAAGCTAGGTACACACTTGAGCCTTGTCCTCATTTAACTCCTAATGCCCTGCGATCCCTCAATGTCAGGAGGAATCCCTGGGCTGTGCTCATGTCATGATTGCAGCCAAGGGAATCTTCCTGTCATTGGGATAACCTGAAAAAAAAGTTTAGTTACACAAACACACATTTAATAATATAATTTAACATTAAAGCCTCGTATAATTTTTTTACACCTATTTTAACCCTTTCAGGGAATGAGTAAAGGGTTTTATGTACCCCTGTTCTCATTCCCGAAAAGGGCTAAAAGTAAAACTTTTATTAATGCTTATAAAAAATTGTGGCAAACTGCGGCAATTCACGGTAAACCACGTCATAGGCGTTTGTAAAAGTATTTTAGCGTTTTAAAGTTAAGCTTTAAAATGCTTGTAAAGTGCATAAAAACGCATATAAACCTGGTAGGAACGTTTATATGCTTTTTTAAAACCGTTCATGTAGACCCTGCCTTAAACCTGTCACATGAATATTAAAGACCACTGTCACATGAATAATCAAGGGGACCTGTCATATCAACATTAAAGAGCACCGGTCACATGAATATGAATGAGCACATGTCACATGAATATTAAAGAGCACCTGTCACATCAGTAATAAAGAGCACCTTTCACATTAAAATCAAAGAGCACCTGTCACATCAATATTCTGCTCTTTAACCTCCCTAGCAGTAACCACGAGTGTGACTCGGGGTAGAAAAAACTTGCTAAAAGTGGTAACCCCGAGTCACACTCGGGGTAGATAAAGCAGCGATAAATAAATGATAAATAAAGACTTACCTTATCTGCCGGCGTTCTACTCCATTCTGCTTCAGTGATCACATCTTGCAGGCTCCTCTCTTCCTGTCTTCCCCTGCAACAGCGTCTCTGTGTCTCTGTGTCTGTGTCTTGATGAGTCACCGGAGAAGTTTATTGGAGACGTCTGTGCATGTGCCGGGGGCGTGGCCAGCAGGAAATTCAAATTTTTTGTTTTGGATTCAATACAAATAACTGTATTGAATCCAATACAAAGTAGCCAGTATCTTTTGATTGTGATGTTGCACTCTGTGTTGTCCCTTGTTTCAAAATATATCACACCCGGGATGTTTATTAGTTGTTTATTAGTTCATGAGAAAAATCCTAAAAACCTCAGATTTTTGTATTTTTTATTTAAAGTTTATTATTAAATTTAATTATTATTATTATGACATGATTTTGTGTTTCAAACTTTATTTTACACAGAATCTCGTTAGGACATATTCTGGTGAGTTATGCCTAAGAATTACAGGCCTACAATGAAAATTTCATGAAAAAAATGTATTTTTGACAATTAAATCCAAAAAGAAATGAACCGGTAGGGAAGTTAATATTCATGTGACAGGTACTCCTTAATATTCATGTGACAGGTGCTCTTTAATATTCATGTGACAAAAAATACAGATATTTTATTCTGAACCCACTTGCTATCAAAAAAGCCAGAAAATTTTCTTTATTTCTCTCCAAAAAAATACGGATATTTTATTCTGATACCACTTGCTTTCTATCAAAAAATCCATAAAAAATTCTGTATTTCTCTCAAAAAAATACCCATATTTTATTCTGATAGCACTTGCTATCTATCAAAACAGCCATAGAAATATCTTTATTTCTCTGAAAAAAATACAGATTTTTGCAAATTTTACAAATTTTATTCTGATCCAATTTGCTATCTATCAAAAAAGCCAGAACATTTTCTGTATTTCTCTCAAAAGAATACATATATTTTATTCTGATCCCACTTGCTATCTATCAATAAAACCAGAAAAACTTCTGTATTGTTCTAAAAAAAA
>NC_092867.1:51500453-51574219 GCF_032062135.1 Pyxicephalus adspersus
GAAGCCAGAAAAAAAATCTGTATTTCTCTCAAAAAATACAGATATTTAATTCTGTTACCACTTGCTATCAAAAAAGCCATACAAATATCTTTATTTCTCTCAAAAAAATACAGATATTTTATTCTGATCCCATCTGCTATCAAAAATACCAGAACATTTTCTGTATTTCTCTCAAAAGAATACAGATATTTTATTCTGATCCCACTTGCTATGTATCAATAAAACCAGAAAATTTTCTGTATTTCTCTCAGAAAAATACAGATACTTTATTCTGATAACACTTGCTATCTATCAAAAAGCCATACAAATATCTTTATTTCTCTCAAAAAAACACAGATATTTTATTCTGATCCACTTGCTAGCTATCAAATAAGCCAGAAAAATGTCTGTATTTCTCTCAAAAAAATACAGATCATTTATTCTGATCCTACTTGCTATAAAAAAGCCAGAAACATTTCTGTATTTCTCTCAAAAAATACAGATTTTTCATTCTGATAGAACTTGCTATCTATCAAAAAATTCTATCAAACAGATATTTTATTCTGATCCCACTTACTATTGAAAAAAGCCAGAATTTTATTTTGTATTTCTGTCAAAAAATACAGATATTTAATTTTGATTCTACTTGCTATCTTTAAAAAAAACAGAAACAATTCTGTATTTCGCTAAAAAATAGAGATATTTCATTCTGATTTCACTTGCTATCTATCAAAAAAGCCAGAAAACATTTCTGTATTTCTCTCAAAAAATACAGATATTTCATTCTGATAGCACTTGCTGTCTATTTAAAAAGCCATACAAATTTCTGTATTTCTCTCCAAAAAATACAGATATTTTATTCTGATCCCATTTGCTATCTATCAAAAAAGCCAGAACATTTTCTGTATTTCTCTCAAAAAAATACAGATATTTTATTCTGATCCCACTTGCTATCTATCAAAAAAGCCAGACTTTTTTGTATTTCTGTCAAAAAAAACAGATATTTAATTCTGATTCCACTTGCTATCTTAAAACATTATGAGTCAGGAGCGGTCGAGCTGGAACGATGTCATTCTCATCATCTTTCTGCTGGATAATACCCTGTGTGGCCTGATAGTGGCGATGGGAGAGGAAGGGAAGAAATGGGGGAGGAGGATGAGGGTGACATTACACTCCATAGTGCACAGCTAGCATCAGGAGGGGCATGAAGTGACACTGGCCAGTATCAGGAGGTTCAGTGGAGGAGGAGTAAAATGATGATGATGATGATGATGGAGACCATGTTGGGGCTGCTGGACAGGACCCGTCCAACCCGCATTTGTGCTGTCACGCCCCAGTCATTGTGCGGGGGATGGAACAACAGGAACTGCTGCAGCTTGAGGAGGAGGAGATGGGTGATGGGGAGGAAGATGTTTTGGCGGCCTACTGAGGGACAGGAGGAGGATGAGCCCAGGGAATCCCTCTTTCTTATGTGTGTCCACATGTTGCGATGCCTATGGAGGGACCCCTGCATTTGCAACATTAAAAACTGGGATGATTACTGCCTGGCCACCCTTCTGGATCACCGCTACAAGGACAAAATGTCACAGTTTCTACCCAACCCGGCGCAAGAGAATAAAAAAGTGACCGCCTGAGCTTAATACTATGTGACTGGCTGTGTGAGGAGTTCCGCGCACCACATTCCACACAGGGAGCCCAGGCGGACACCACCTCCACCGTATCCTCCTGTAGTGGCAGCAGCATCAGCAGTAGTGGCAGCAGGCCACACACAACTAAATTGTAGGCCGAGGCAGGGGGGATTTTCTGGATGCCTAGCAAAACTTGATGCAGCCACCTCAAACAAGTTAAGTGCAGGGGCATAACCATCGAGAATGAATGAAGCGCATGGTGCACGATTACATTGGCTCTTTTCTGGCTGGTGGTAGTTGTGTTGACGACAGCAGGTATGAGGAGGATGCCTGTCCTGACAGTAGTGATGCCATTCATTTTTGGGTCAACAGGCTTGAAATCTGCCCGCAGTTGGTACAGTATGCCATCAAGCTATTTTCATGCCTGGCATCCAGTGTTCTGTCCAAAAGAATCTTCAGTGCTGCTGGCGGAGTTGTTATTTTCTCCGCAAGTTAGTGCAACGTCCAAGTATCATGCCTCCCATTGTGCCAGCTAGCAATTTACTTTACATTTCTGCTGCTTCCAAGAGGCCAACAAACTGCCTCCTCCTCCCCCTGCTGTTGCTGTTGCCACCTGCCCAGTACTCCATTCACAAAAATTGTATTACACACTTCTGGGTGTCATTGACAATGCGCTACACCCAGCTTTAGATGCCAGTTACAAATGTGGTCCACGCTCCGTCTCAGGGCCCACGCCTCCGCCTTTTGCTGTTGTTGCTGCCGCCTGTCCGGTACTCCATTCACAAAAATAGTATTACACACTTCTGGGTTTCATTGATGATGCGTGGGTTCAAGCGTTGTGCAGTCTGCAAATACTGAAGATTCTTGTGATCTGTGTAAATGGTCACTGGATGTTGAGCTCCCTCTAGCACAGGGGTGTTAAACTCTGGCCCCCAACGTCTTTTTTGGCCTCCAATAGAATCCTAAATATGAACTGCAGCTGTCCCGCCGCTGCATCAACATAACGTCGCTACTACAATTCCTGGCATCACTCGCGTCTATAGACCAGCGGGCTCTCTGCCTATGCGTGGCCCTGCATTGGACTGTTTTATAGATGCAAATAATCCTGGGAATTTTAGTAGTGGCGCTATTTCAATGAAGAGAGAGTTTCAGCGGCAGGCCAGTCATAAGTTTTAGCTCCGCAATGGTCGCGTCCGGCATTTCTAGCACTCCCCCTCAGCTGTACTTTTACTTGCTACACCAAGGCATGGAATTGAATATTGTTATTATTATTGTTAGCTTCAGCAAAACCTCTTTGTTTCCATATGAAAAGGGTTTATATCTAATGAGAAGGAAAAATTTCAATGTTTTAAATAAATTTCAAGGTTTGAGCCAGGGAAACCCAACCGGGACAGGCTGAAAGGAGATGGTTTCAGTGTATACAGCCCTGAGCGTCATAGTAAGTGGCACGGTGGCAGGCTGAATACTGCCAGACAGGACTGTTCTGTTCACCACGGAGACCACTAAAGGTTTTGATAAGGGCACAAGCGGAATACTGTACTGTGACACCAGTTAGTGGTTTATAAAGTTCTCAGCTGCGCCAGAGTCCAGTAAGGCCTGGGACCAGAAACACTGACCCTTGAATGAGATCTGTACCAGAAACATATTCTTGGTAGGTGGAGAGGAGATAGGTTGCCTAGGGGACCCACTCCCAATCTCTCTAAGCACTGGCATTTGGGGCCTTTTGTGGGCAGTTTGACTTGACTGTCACCTCTGGCGCAGTACATGATTTTGGTTCTCTGCGGCAAGTACGTTGTTCTAGGGACAGTCGTGCTTGATCTATTTGCATGGTTTCTATCACTGGAGCAGGAGGGTTCTGGAAATTAGGAGCCAGTTTTATAGGACACCAGACTTTTTGAGTCTCCCATGCTTGTTCTTGGAAATTGATGTCCACCCGAATAAAGAGGATACCAGGTCATCGAGTGTAGATGGGAGGTCTCGACCGGCAAGTTTATCTTCATTATGACTTGCCATACCAGAACACTGCCACAAAAGCTTAGTTATTCAATTCTGTTGCCAGTGTTTGAAATTTTACTGCATACTGTCCAACAGAGAGAGAGGCCTGATGTAGGCGCAGGATTTCTGATGTCGCTGAGAAGGCTCGGCCAGGTTTGTGAAATACAGTTCTGCAGAAAGGTGTTGAAGTCATTTAGAACAGGATCCCCCTTTTCACAAAGTGGCAAAGCGCATGCCAGGGCCTCCCCTGTCAGGAGGGAAATGAGAAAGGCCACCTCAGATTGTTCTATGGGGAAGTTCCAGGGCTGCAACACAAACTGGATTTGACATTAATTAATATATCCCCAACAGAGCTTGGGGTCGTCGGAGTAGCAAGGAAGAGTGGGGATCCGGAGCGTGGAGTAGGGTGGCATTAGGGCTGGGACTGGATCTGGAGTTACAGGAAAAAAAGCTGGAGTTGCAGGAGCAAAGGTAGGGGTCTGATCAATGGCCAACTGCAGTGCATTAAGACTTTCTTCATGCCTTTGAAGAAAATTCATCAGCCTTATTTGCAAAGACTTCTGCTGCTCTGTCGCAGCAAATCTTGCATTAATTCAGGGAGCTGATCGTCAGTAGGGTCCATGGCCTAAACAAACTGTCACGGTGCCACAGGGCAGGATGGTGGACCCTCTGTGTCCCCCAGCTCAGTTGGCACAGATGTGTACGGGGCACAGAGTCAAAGCAGTTGCCCGGTCTTCACCAGAGCCTCCCGATTGTGGCCCCCGTGCACGCAAAGGCAGGTGATTGCTGACAAACAAGAATCAAGCTAGGTGCAGGAACGTAAGACTGAATCGAGGTCAAATAAGCCAGAGGTCAGGACAGGACAGTCAGCAAGCAGGAGTAGTCAAAGATCAAAGCTAGAGTTGGTACAAAGGGAATCAGTAGCTGAAGGTGCAAGCAGGAGTCACAGGAACCTGGAAAACAGCCTTGTTCAGGCAACTTCCTGTTGGCAGTCACTTCCTTTTAAAATGAGGATCTGGTGATGGATGGGAGCCATGCGACCAGCTGGCATCTTTCCCTACCACCAGAGGGAGTGCTGGAGATGAAAGGTAGGTGGTGTTCACATCCCCACCAGCAGGGGGAGCGTGTTTGTGGAACACTCTAGTCCTCTGAAGTAAGGGAGCAGCTGACCAGGTGTCATATGATCTGGACCAGGAAGTGAGCCCAGTAGATAATTTCTGAGCAGAGTTTGTGCAGGCAGCAGGGAAGGGCAAGGTCTGTGACACAGTGTTTTTGTACATAATGACATAACCCTTATCTGTCTGAGGAAGTCCATACTTTCTGGAGTTGCCTTTCTCAGTTTTTTTACCTCTAAAAAGCCCTTAAAATAATTTTCAGGTCTTTGGGGATCCATTAATAAAATAATTGGGGGGATAGGAAAAAATGTCTTTAAATTGGTGGACATTGTAAAGAATGTGCCCCATCAGTGGTGGCTGGAATAACACCTATATACACCTATGACCCCTATAAACATCAGTTGAGTCATGCAGCGGTTATATCATTTGGTTTGACCCCAAAACCAAGCAGGCATCATCAAATGAGAGATTACTCAGTCACAGTTGGGGAACCCCAGGAACCTCTTCAACCTGAACCCTGGTTGAGAATGGCTGGTCTAGTGTCTCATCAGATAGGAAGAGTTAATGTAATCAGACACAGGGACACTACAGACCCTGATTATGGTCTGTAGAAGAGGTAATCTGAAACTAAGTAGTAGGGTTTTTTCTTTCTTTTCTGTAAACACATTGTTTTCTTAAAAGCATGAATGGACCTATTTTATGTAAGTGGCTCATTATCATTTTCTTTTATGTGTATTTTATTTACTTAAATGAAAAAAATACAATATTCAATATTGAATGATTATCTTCTTTTTTGATCAGTATACTTTGCATGGTTAACATCCTGTATCCATAAGATTAAATTTATACAGGTTATACCTGGATTACATACGAGATAGGGACTGTAGGTTTGTTCTTAAGTAGAATTTTAGAATAGTAGATTAGAATGTAAATTGGAACAGGTACATT
Organism: Pyxicephalus adspersus; assembly: GCF_032062135.1. Taxonomy (NCBI): domain Eukaryota; kingdom Metazoa; phylum Chordata; class Amphibia; order Anura; family Pyxicephalidae; genus Pyxicephalus; species Pyxicephalus adspersus. The sequence goes on from NC_092867.1 coordinate 51,506,119, forward strand.
ATTTTAATAAATGTAATTAGGACAGATGTTTGTCTCAACATATTATTAGGCAGCATGTTGTCGGTTATTGTATAAAATCCTCACTGTAAACTAATCACAAACAAAGCAAAAAAAAACTTTATGGAGCCTAGACATTTATTAACTTCTGGAGCAAGCTGTGCTTTGATGTGCAAAAAGAAACAACTGCAGAGTTTGTCTTGGTCATTATAGTTACAAGAGTCTGCGTAAAGAGCTCATCCCCCCTAAGATCACTCACAACCTCAGCTGTGTTTAGCAAAAACTTTCTTCTGCAAGTCATGCAAACCGCCCCTCTTCCCCCTCCAAGCCTCCGTCCTGCACAGGAGCGACCAGGGAAGCCCTGTTCTTATCTTGGAGTCATCTGTGTGTCGGATGTCCTTAACCCGGGGACAACCTACTTTATATATTTGACCAAGGTGCTTGGAGTTCAGTGTTAAAAATGAAAATCCGTAAATTATTTAAAAGTCACACTTTAGGGAAATAATTATCTAAACATTACAGGTTAAAGTGATATATTTAAGTACTGCTTAGTATATTACCATTTTGAGTTCATGCATGAAACACACTGTTCTGAGCTCATAAAGCATAGACAGAAGCATAGCTGCAGATAACCTAGAATCTGGCTACTATGTGTATGTACCATTTATGTGTTACACATTATTATTGACTGTTTATTGTTTTTGTGTACCTTGAGCAGGCTGTCCCCATATACATATATAGCTATACTGGTTTCACACATTTTAAAAACACCCCTATATCTTTATAATTTAATATTTTCAGGACATACATTTTTTATTTAATATGTTTTAAATGTCTTCTAAAGAATTACTGTGCATTACAAAATACATGTAATAATACATTAGTTAGTTCCTATGAATATATTTATAAGAATTCTTTGGGAGCTTACCATATGACATATAACCACCCACTTCCCATTATTACTAGTCATTTAAGTTAAATTCCCCTTTTTTCTTCCCTAGCATAAAATGTGAAAAAGACGTTCCTGAAAAAAAAAAAACGTTGGGCTCTTCAGAACTACCTAATGATGGACAAAAAAGCAAAGAAGCAAAGGATTGTGTTGGAGAACCTTTTTTAAAAAGTCCAATAAAACAGGGTAAGTACCACATATGTTTGTATTTATGCCGTGTACACTGTACACTTATGCCGTGTAGTAGCCAAATCAATCGCTGTTTTAATTTTTTAAGCTGGCTGCTAGATTTTTACAAAATCGTCTCTATTACCTTTTATGTTATTGTAGCCCTATTTTGACCCACTCTGCAGGCTACTGATGTGTTGTGGAGCAACCTGTGTGACATATATAGGAGCAGAGCCTTTACTTTATCTGTGGAAACAGGATGAAATCTCTCATAAACGCAGTGCCTCCACTCAGTTGGGTCTTGTGAGTAACAAGTGCAGTACCAGTTGAGAATAGTATACTGATAGACAATAATCCACACTGTATTAGCAGAACGAGTCTCTGTATTGAATAGTAAAAACATATGAAATCCAGTGTAACATCCAACTTTGCAATCTTCAAACAGCAGCAGAGTAAACAAGTTAAAGTCCTTTCATTATGTCTCAGTGAGGGGATTGTACCATACTTTACAGTCTGAAGTTATACTTTCTATGCGCGTGCAACAGAATCTGAGTCTTCCACGCTCCAGACCGTGTCCTTCTCAAAGGCTTACCCAAGAATCACTGCCCCAGGCTAGGTCAGTACTGATGATCTCATCCCAAAAGTGCCGAGGGCACAGCAGCCATCTTGGAACATGGCAAAACACACACTGCAGTAATTACCATAGAATACATTAATGCACAAACAGACAGTGAAATTACTACATTGCTACAATATCAACAACCAGTAATCTGATTTGCCATCATAAGTAGTGACTAAGGATACTAATGGCCTTGAGAATGCACATTCAATAACAAATCCCTAGTGAAATGTTTCTGTCTTCACTTGCCTGTTTTTTTTGCCTCCAAACCAATTTGTTATTTTTTTATACAGAATCTATTTACTTCAATTTTTTTCTTTGAAATCTAACTTTAAAATGGGCATTTAACCACCTAGCCGGTATGCCCGTACGAAGGTCGGGCAAAAAAAAATTGCTAGGATGGTTAACCCCGTAATTTTGTCACAGCCTTACCTCCATGGTCCCGCTGTGCACATCCAGCGGGACCATGGAGGTAAGGATTCCAGCGTCGTTTTCCTATTCCAGCGTCGTCCTCCGTCCATCGTCGTCCGTCGATCTCCCTCTCCAGCGTCGGGTGCCAGCGGGACCGGTAAGATGCCGGCCGGTATCTTGTGTTCCGCTGCCCGGCATCTTGCGTTCCGCCGCCCGGCCGGCTGAACACAAGATCCCGGCCGGTATCTTGTGTTCCGCTGCCCGGCATCTTGCGTTCCGCCGCCCGGCCGGCTGAACACAAGATACCGGCCGGCATCTTACCTGGTCCCGCTGATCGTCCACGTCCGTCTTCGTCCAGCGCCGGATGATCTCTGCAGGGAGAAGCCGTCCGGCGGAGAAAAAAAACCGGACGGCTCCTCCCTGCGTGCGTGATGACGTCGGCGCGTGTGTGGGAAATTCAAATAGAAACTCATTCATTCATTTTGTATTGGATTGAATACAAACTCCTGTATTCAATCCAATACAAAATAATTCAAATAAATACAAAGTTTGTAATTGGTAAATTCAAACTGTCATTTTGTATTGGATTGAATACAAACTCCTGTATTCAATCCAATACAAAATAATTCAAATAAATACAAAGTTTGTAATTGGTAAATTCAAACTGTCATTTTGTATTGGATTGAATACAAACTCCTGTATCCAATCCAATACAAAAAATAAAAAAAAATAAAATAAAAGTAAATAACTTGGAAATTCAAATTTATATTTTGTATTTGATTGGATACAAACTTGCGTATCCAATCCAATACAAAAAATAAAAAAAAAAGTAAATAACTTGGAAATTCAAATTTATATTTTGTATTTGATTGGATACAAACTTGCTTATCCAGTCCAATACAAAATAATATAAAATTAATACAAAGTACATAACTGGTAAATTCAAACGCTCATTTTGTATTGGATTGAATACAAACTCCGGTATCCAATCAAATACAAAAAAATAAAATAAAAGTAAATACATTTTTTATATTCATATTATCTACTAGAACCCCTGTTCGGACATATTTGTGTAAGTTACAAGTCTACAATTTAAAAAAAAAATTTCATAAAAAACAGTGGATCACTTTTGGTACAGAAATCTAGACCTCAGTGTAACGCTCAGGTGGTTAAGGCTGCATTACTGCAAGAAGTTCTGAACACGGCTTTAAAAAGTAGTTACACTTTAAAGGTATTCTTCTGCCCCTCAAAATCATAAGATATTTTTTTCCAAGACTTGTATTTTTCTTTAAGTCTTTTGACTTGGAGGCATATACAATTCACTTCCAAGTCGTCTCATTCCACTGAATCCAGTTTAAATTACTATCAGCAAACACATTCAAGGAAAGAGTGACAGAAAGAAGAGACCTGTATTTAAAGAAAACACAGTTTTCTGATATTGTGCATTTGGGAGTTGTGTCTGATTGTCAGTTTTTGTTTTAAAAAGATTTTTTTCCTTTTTTCTTGCTGACCTCTAAGGGGGCGTGGTCAAGGTTTCACAGGTGATTTAGGTTCTGGGCAGACTCACCTTGAACTTGCTCACTCTTGGCTTGTGACACAAGTGGCTGGGAATTAAGGGGAGTTAGAAAACACTGTTTTTTGATATTGTGCAGTTGGGAGTTGTGTTTGTTTGACTGTTGGATTGTGTCTGACTTTAAGTCTTTGTTTTAAATAGCTTTTTTTTCCCTTTTCCTTTCTGATCTCTAAGGGGAAGGTTTCACATGTGATTTATTGTCTAGGCAGACTCACCTTGAGCTTGCTCACTCTTGGCTTGTGATACAAGTTGCTGGGAATTAAGTGGAGTTAGAAAACACAGGCGTTTGGAAACAAAAGGGGTTGACTCCTTATGGTAACCACACACCTCAAGTAAACTTTTATAACTCCTTGAAGACAATAAACATTGTAACTGGGAAAATGAGTAATAGCAAGGTGGAAGGTTTTGTTCAGTGCAGTCTGCCATATGTATGCACAAATGGAGCAACAGCTTCTGGGTCAATACCGCTGTGACAGATGTGAGCAAGTCGCCCTTCTAGTATCTCGCATTGGAGAGCTGGAGAAGCACATTGCAACACTAAGACGCCTGTTCTTTGTAATGATCTCAAAGGGAATATTGAGTTTTCTATATGAACCATTTATATATTTATACATGATGATCATACCCCCCTTAAACGTCTCTTCTCAAGGGAAAATAGATTCAGTTCAGCTAATCTTTCCTCATAGCTGAGTTCCTCTATTAGTTTTATTAATTTAGTTGCCCTTCTCTGCACTCTCCAATTCCACAATGTCTTTTTTGTGAACTGGTGCCCAAAACTGTACTGCATATTCCAGATGTGGTCTGACCAATGCTTTGTACAGGGGCAGGATTATGTCTCCATCTCTGCAGTCTATTCTTCTTTTAATACAAGAAACTACTTTACTAGCTTTAGATATTGCAGCTTGGCATTGCATGCTGTTATTAAGTCTATGATCTACCAGAACCCCCAGATTCCATTTCTAACTCCTCCAAATGTATTACCCCTAGACAGTATGAAGCATGCATGCTGTTAGCCCCCAAATGCATAACTTTACATTTATCTGTTTTAAATTTCATTTGCCATTTGGCTGCCCAATGAAACAGTACATCCAGGTCTGCTTTTAGATTATAGACATCCTATATGGACTTAATTCCATTACATAGTAACGTGTCATCTGCAAAAACAGAAATGGTACTTTTGATCCCAAACTCTATATCATTTATAAAGATGTTAAACAGTAAAGGTCCCAACACTGAATCCTGGGGTACACCACTAATAACCTTAGACCATTCAGAGTATGAACAACTTTCTGGATGCAGTCTTTAAGCCAGTTCTCTATCCATTTACTGATTGACTTTTCTAAACCTAATGACTCCAACTTGCATAATAACTTTCTTTGGGATACTGTGTCAACTGCTTAAGCTCTGCAATTTTCCTTTGTGTACATAGAGCTAAAAAAAGTGTTTTAGTAAAGCTGCCATTTCTTTATTCCTGTTTACCAATCCAGTGACATCCTTTAGGGCGCCTACATGTTCAGATCTGATCTTTTTGCTAATAATATATTTTTTAATCAATTATTACTTTTGCCTTACTTTTATTTGCAATCTGTCTTTCATTTTGAAGTTTTGCACATTTTATCTCCTTTTTACATCTTTTGTTATATTCTTTGTAGGTTTCAAATGGGAAGGGGTGGGGAAGCCAATGCAGGAAGACATAGACAGTTAGTTATCATAGGAGATTCTGTCTTTAGGAGGACTGATAGAAAAGTTTGTTGTCTGGATCCCTTCAACCAAATGGTTTGCTGTCTCCCTGGTGCCTGGGTTCAGCTTGTGGTGGACCGAGTGGACAAATTAATGAGAGGGGCTGGGCATGACCCAGCTGTCTTGGTCCATGTTGGAAGATGGAAGATCCTTAAAAATTAGTTTAAAGCACTAGGTTTCAAGTTGAAGGATAGGACCTCCAAGGTTATGTTGCCTTTACCATGCACAACACACGAAAGGCAGAGGGAGCTAATGCAGCTAAAGTCCTGGTGTAATAGGGAAGGGTTTGGGTCCTTAGAGCACTGGGGTGACTTTTCATTAGGGTACAACCTATATGCCAGAGATGGTTTGCACCTAAATGGAAGGGGCTCTGCTGTGCTAGGTCAAAGATTTAGGGGAAAGATGGATGGATATTTAAACTAGGACAGGTGGGGTGGGATAGCTCAATAAAGTAGCAGGAGGGTCAGGCAGGGTTCAGACACTAGTGGAGGGTGGATTGGGGATAGTTGGGGGGAGGGTTTTGGATAAATATATAGAGCTTCCCATGTTACGCACAAACATTGCACAGTACTATTTGTATTGAAAAACAAAATGATTTGGCAAACAGTGCTGGTAAATGCAGCAATGGTTTGAAGAGCCTGTTCACCAATGCTAGAAGTCTGTCAAACAAAATAGGGGAGTTGGAAGACCTAATGAATGAAGAGCATTATGAGTTATTTGGGTTTGCTGAATCTTGGCTTTGTTCTTCACATGACTGGGCTGTCAACATTTATACTCTATTCAAACTAAAGTGACTCTCTATGTCAAACTAAAGGGTGGTGGTGTCTGTCTGTAAGTGAGAAGTCATCTAAAAGTGAAGTTGAAAGAATAAATTGTTGATGGAGCAAGCGATGAGGTTGAGGCATTATGGGTGGAGTTGAATGTGGGGTTGAATTACACACAATTAATTATTGGAGTCTGCTATAGCCCCCCCCCCCCACTGCTAAAGGAGAAATAGAGAATCAACTACTAGTACAGATAATGCGAATTTTCTCACGCTTCGTGGTAACGAATAGCAATTTTTCCTAAAATGACGGCTATGTTGGTGGCTGCACGTATGAGGACATGGGGCAAGGAACTCTGGGAAGGCAGGATGACCCATAATGCCATGCATGCAACCAATCAGCAGCCAGCCCTGTGATGTCACAGCCCTGAAAATAGCCTCAGCCATCTTGGATTAGGACATTTTTTGTTCTAAGTGCAGGGAGAGACATCTGCAGGCGCTAGGGAGAGTGATAGCAAAAACCTCATTGTGAGAAAAAAAACTGAAAAAGCGATTTATAAGTGCAGGGAAAGGATAGGGAGGAATCTTTCACAGCATCTTAGTGCAGGGCGAGACGTCAGAAGGCGCTAGGGACAGTCCTAGAAAAGCGATTTGACAAGTGCAGGGAAAGATTATTTGGGGATCCAAATAGCCATTATACAGCTCTGTCATTCCAGCAATTTGTTTCTGTTATTGGGGTGCAAGTGCTACGTTGAAAAGCTTTTAGTGGCTTATATCTGTGGAAAAAGAAAAATATATATCCATTTCACTTCTGCAGTTATATGTGGTGAAAGAGTTTAGTGGCCTATTTCAGTACAAATAGAAAAATATATACGCACTTCACTGTTACAGTTATTTGTGGTGAAAGCGTTTAGTGGCCTATTTCAGTACAAAAAGAAAAATATATACACACTTCACTGTTGCAGTTATTTGTGGTGAAAGCGTTTAGTGGCCTATTTCAGTACAAAAAGAAAAATATATTCCCAGTTCACTTCTGCAGTTATATGTGGTGAAAGCCTTTAGTGGCCTATTTCTGTACATAAAGAAAAATATAGTTGTCGCTTTTAGGGGTGTTTTAATTTGCTTTTAATTTATTTAGTTTAGCTAAAAGTATGTCAGACAGAGAAGTGCCAGGCCATGCACAGAGGAGTGGCAGAGGCCTAAATGTTTCTGGCACAGGCAGAGGTCGCACCAGAGTAAAGGGGCATGTCAGCAGGAGTTGCAGCGAGAGTCCTGAGCTCCCGGTGTCATCTAGCAGTCGTGTCCTGACCAGCAACCCAGCGATTCTTGATTGGTTACCTCGGTCATCCACTTCATCCCAAGTGACATCAGACACCCCCAGCCAACAGTCGATGGGTTCGTCAGACACAACCCTTAGTTGGCATGGCCTGGGAGCAGGCCCTGTGCCCTCACCTGTCCTCAACCTGCCTCTGTCCTTTGCTGTTTCCTCAGCCTCAGAAGGATGGTATGCTGTGGGCTCAGCTCCACTATACAGCGAGGACGAGCTAGTAGAGGACAGTCAGCAGCTACTGCCCAGCCAAGATCTGGAGGAGACATCCGCCGCTTCCTCCACTAGGTGGGCAAGTAGTGATGAGGAGAGTGGTGTGGGAGGTGGTGTTGCGAGCGGTCAGGCTCCTGACCCAGAGACCGTTGAGGAGGACATCACTGACGTGCAGACACTACTCAATGATGATGAAGCCGATCGCACTTGGGAGCCGGGTGAAGAAGGGGCTTCATCATCATCAGGAGAAGAGGGTGGCAGCTTGCCCGTGAGGCAGCGGCTGAGCCAGCAAGGTGGTAGCATGGCTGGGCGTCAGCAGGGTGGCAGCAGTGGGAGGTCAGGAGCCAAACATGCCCGGGGTAGACCACCTGCTTCTCAGAAGCCTACCTACCCGGGCAGTAGTGATGCAGGGGTTCACGGAGGCAGCGTCACCATAAAGTGGCCTGGGAGAACCGTGGCTCCGATATGGTGAACCAGCCTGCCGCAGCAACGGCTACATCACCCAGTGGCACGCACGGGTCTCAGGCAGTCAAGGCTCCACCACCTCACCCGAAGGGAGCTGTATGTCATTTCAATCTTCTGCTGGTCCAGATGCTCCTGCTCCTCCTCCTCCTACTCCTCGTCAGTCATTCTGTCAGCAATCGATCACTGAAGCGATTGCCAAGAGACAACAGTATGTGTGCACTCATCCAACTGCGCAGAAGCTGAATGTGCTCATGTCCAAGTTGCTGGTGCTGCAGTCCCTCCCTTTTCAAATGGTGGACTCTGCATCTTTCAGAGAATTGATGCTTTGTGCCGAGCCGAGGTGGAGAGTCCCAAGCCGTCATTTCCTTGCGAAAAAAGCAGTACCAGCCCTGCAAAAATATGTAGAACAGAAGGTGGGCCAGTCCTTGAGCCTGTCGGTGTCTGCCAAAGTGCACGGCAGCGCCGATGTGTGGAGCTGTAACTACGGTCAGGGACAATACATGTCCTTTACCGCCCACTGGGTGAATGTGGTTCCTGCACAGCCACACCAGCAACTTGGCCAGGTAACACCACTTCTGCCTCCACGTTCTCACGCCGCTGGTCCTGCGACAATATCCGCCTCTGCCTCCTCATCCTCCAACGTGTCCTCAGCCTCCACTGCAGGGACAATTCACAGTGCCCCTCCACCATACCACATGTGCAGGGCACAGCGGTGTCATGCTGTTCTGCTGCTGCTGCTGCCGCCACCTCCACACTCTGTTATTGTGCTACTCTGTGGCCTCCTGATGCTGCCGCCACCTCCACACTATGTCATTGTGCCACTCTGTGGCCTCCTGATGCTGCCGCCACCTCCACACTATGTCATTGTGCCACTCTGTGGCCTCCTGATGCTGCCGCCACCTCCATACTATGTCATTCTGCCACTCTGTGGCCTACTCTTGCTGCCGCCACCTCCAGACTCTGTCATTCTGCCACTCTGTAGCCTCCTGCTGCTGCCGCCACCTCCACGATCTGTCATTGTGCCATTCTGTAGCCTCTTGATGCTGTCGCCAACTCCAGACTCTGTCATTGTGCCACTCTGTGGCCTCCTCCTGATGCTGCCCCCACCTCCAGACTCTGTCATTGTGCCACTCTGTGGCCTCCTGATGCTGCTGTCACCCCCACACTGTCATTGTGCCATTCTGTGGCCTCCTGATGCTGCCGCCACCTCCATACTCTGTCATTGGTACACTCTGTGGTCTCCTCATGCTGTTCTCCCACCCTCCCCACTCCATGACTGGGCCACTATTTTGCCTCTTTGGCCTGGATGACACTACTACACTACTACTACTGTAAGGCCTGTATGGTCCCATAAGAATTTGATTATGATTTGGTAGCCAAAAGCAGGAGTGGGTACAAAACACAGAAGACATGCAAATATTCCATTCACGTGTCATCTCTGTTTTGGATCCACTCCTGTTTTTTTGGCATTAGCAATACTGATGGATTATTGAGCAAATGCTGACCGAGTGAAGACATATGCTCCACAGACAGGATCCGTTTTTTGTGGGTTATTGTTCTGACGGATCAGAGAAAGAGCAAAATAATCAGGGACATCAACACAAACTTACTGCTGACACCCTCTCCACTCTGTCGGGGGGGCTCTACTTGTATAAGCGGTTAATAGAACAGGTTCTGTAGACATCTATGTGGAATCAGCTGATGAGGGTGTAAAAGGAGTGCGCTTCTTCTTGACGCTAACATGGACCTGTAAGGCTGAGTTCAGCTTTTTGTGACTTGAACTGGGAAACAATATTGTCCTCAAAGAACACAGAACAGAAATGGGAATATTTCAAGTCTGTTTTACAAAAGCACACTGAAAAATATATTCCAATTGCTAATAAGTTTAAGAGGCTAAAATTAAAATTAAAATGTGTCTATAAAAAATATACCAAAAGATGTAAAAAGGAGATAAAATGTGCAAAACTTCAAAATGAAAGACAGATTGCAAGGGAAAGTAAGGCAAACCCCCCAATTTTTTTAAATTTATTAATAGCAAAAAGATTAGGTCTGAGCATGTAGGCCCCCTTAAAGGATGTCACTGGCTTGGTAACTGGGGATAAACAAAAAAGGCAGATTTACTAAACACTTTTATTTGCTCTGTGTACACAAAGGAAGACGGCAGAAGTCCAAATTCATAATAGCAATGTCACTGCCTTAAATGAGCCACAAGGTTGACAAAGCACCAGGACCTGATGGATTACATCAACGTGTCCTCAAAGCAATTTTTTCTAATTTTTAGAGTCTCTTAAGTCAATGTCAAGGTATAAGGCCAATGTGGTTCCTATCTTCAAAAAGGGAGCAAAGTCATTACCAAGTAACTAGAGACTGATTAGTTTAAAAATATATTATAAATGATAGCCAGCATGGCTTTAACCACCTGGGCGTTACACTGATGTCTAGATTTCTGTTCCAAAAGCATTACACTGTTTTTCATGAAATTTTGTTTTTTAAATTGTAGACCTGTAACTTACAGAAATATGTCCGAACAAGGGTCTAGTAGATATCATATATCAAAAAAAAATGTTTGAAACACACAATCATGTAAAAAAAAAAAAAATACTTTTAATAATATTAAATAAAAGACACAAAAATCAACTTAAACAAGAATACATAAATAAATGAAAAATACTGAAAATGCGATAATTCTGTATACTGTATAGTAATATATTTTTCTAAAACACCTCCCTAGTGTCCGTCACATACCTATAGACAAAACCACATAAATATATTTTCTATTATTTTGGATTGGATTGGATACAGGACTTTGTATTCAATCCAATACAAAATGAGAACAAAATTCAAACTCTCATTTTGTATTGGATTGAATACAAACTCCTGTATCCAATCCAATACAAAATGAGAGTTTTAATTTACCAATTACATACTTTGTTATTATTTTGAATTATTTTGTATTGGATTGGATACAGGAGTTTGTATTCAATCCAATACAAAATGTGTATGAATGACTTTCAATTTGAATTTCCCGCACACACGCCGACGTCATCGTACGCGCCGACGTACACGCTACGGAGGAAGAAGAAGCCGGCCGGCTTCTTCTTCTCTGCCGGCCGGCTTCTTCTTCCCGGAGAGGGCACCTGACGCTGGAGGACGACGCTGGAGGTCGACGCTGGATCTCAGCGGGACCAGGAGTGATCGATAAACCCAAACTTTTCTCACTGTATTTTCATACAGTGAGAAAAGTTCGGGGTTATTGATAATTGTAATTATTTTATTCCCGAACCAAGGTCAGAGTTATCGCTCGGGTGGTTAAGAAAGACCAAAGTTGTCAAACAAATTTACCCTCTTTTTATGAGGAAGTAAGTAAACGGGTAGACAGTGGAGTAGCAGTTTATGTAGTATACTTAGACTTTGCTAAAGCATTTGACATTGTACCCCACAGACGGTTAATATCTAAGTTAGGGTCAATAGGTTTAGAAAAGTCAATCTGTAAATGGATAGAGAACTGGCTTAAAGACCGCATCCAGAGAGTTGTAATTAATAATTCATACTCTGAATGGTCTAAGGTTATTGGTGGTGTACCCCAGGGTTCAGTGTTGGGACCTTTCCTGTTTAACATCTTTATAAATGATATAGAGTTTGGGATTAAAAGTACTATTTCTGTGTTTGCAGATGACAGCAAACTATGTAATGGAATTAAGTCCATACGGGATGTCTATAATCTACAAGCAGACCTGGATGTACTGTTTGATTGGGCAGCCAAGAGGCAAATTACATTTATTATAGATAAATGTAAAGTTATGCACTTGGGAGCTAACATACTGTCTAGGGGGAATACACTTGGGGGAGTCAGAAATGGAAAAGGATCTGGTAGATCATAGACTTAACAACAGCATGCAATGCCAAGCTGCAATATCTAAAGCTAGCCAAGTACTTTGTATTTGTATATAGAGGAATAGACTGCAGAGATGGAGGCATAATCCTGCCCCTGTACAAATTATTGCTCAGATCACATCTGGAATATGCAGTCCAGTTTTGGGCACCAGTTCACAAAAAGGACATTGTTGAATTAGAGAGAGTGCAGAGAAGGGCAACTAAATAAATAAAAGGAATGGAGGAGCTCAGCTATGAGGAGAGATTAGCTGAACTGAATTTTTTCTCCCTTGAGAAGAGACGTTTAAGGGGGGATATGATGACCCTGTATAAATATATAAATGGTCCATACAGAGAACTCTCTTCCCTATTATTCACTGTAAGATCATTACAAAGAACAAGAGGGCACTCTTTGCGTCTGGAGGAAAAGAAGTTTAAACTCCGGATAAGGAAGGGATTATTCACTGTTAGGTCTGTGAAAATGTGGAATCGGCTCCCTCAGGAAGTAGTTTCAGCAACTACTATAGATTGGTTTAGGAAAAAGCTGGATGTTTTTCTGGAAGCACAGAATATAACTGGGTATTAAGGCTTTAAAGTAAAAATAACAGTGGAACACCCAGGGAACACCGGTTGCCTCATTAAATCAAGAAGGAATTTTTTCCCCTGTTGAAGCAAATTGTATCGGGTTTTTTTGCCTTCCTTTGGGCCAACTATGTCTTATAGGGTTTTATATCTGGGATATGAATATTTCCCTAGTGGTTGAGCTTGATGGACTTATGTCTTTTTTCAACCTAACCTATTATGTAACTACTATGTAACTATATATTCTTGGGGGATTTGAAGTCCCGAAGACTCTGTGGGTGGGGGGGGGGGTCACTGGAGCTGGAGTATGAGGCTGCATAGAGGGTCTTACAAGAGAGGAGGCCACTGGAGTATGCCTGGAAGGGCCCGGTGTAGTGGAGCCCATCCCCTTAATACAGATGATTAGATCAGATTGAATAGATTAGGTTTTAATTGTGCAATACTTGAAATAAAGTCTACAATCATGAAGGCATTTTACGACTCTTTCTAAAAACTTGAAAGCTAGCCACATAAATTGTCACACTTACCTCTTCCTTGCTAGAGTGGGCGTGCCTGCTCTTCTAAGTTTTATCAGTTTCGCCCACTCCACCGGCCAATCAGGAAATAGCCTCTTAATCATCCTTTGCTTTTTATCAAGTTCAGAAACAGCACTCAGTGTTCATTCAATATGTCTAAACTAATGCTGAGCCCCCTAGATCTGCTGAGGCTTTCCGCTACACCTGCTGTTTAATTCCGTGCCCTCACTTTCCAGCTCCTGTGTTAACCCCTTTTTGCCCAGTCTGGTGTTTACCTGCCTGTTCCCTTGTGCTGTTCCAGTGTTCCTCTGTGTCTGCAGTATTCCCTGAGTCTCCCGTGTCACCTGTACCTTCTGTCGCTTCCTTGTCTCCTATGTTTACGTTGGCACCCGTGTCACTGGTGTCTAATTCCTGGATTTCTGCTCCTTGACCCCTTGCTTGCCCCTGACCTTTCTTGCTTGCTGTCTGCCTTGACAATTCTCTTGCCTAATGATTTGGTACTGTGCATCATTCTGCCCACCCTGGTGTGACCAAGGACCACATCCTGGCAGTAACCGGCAATGCAACATCCTCACCACTAGAGGCTCTGGAGAAGACCTGGTTACTGCTTAGACTCTGCGCATTGTTCCTTTTAAGGGCTCACATCCCTGTGCAAGCCGTAGCGCCCCCTAGAGGCCCTATCTCCACAAACAATTTACATCTCCACACAAATAGACAATTAAAAAGTTATCCATAAATGAAAGATGACAAAAATATATCACAAAGCCTAAAGGGCATAAAAAAGTATTCTTTCATGTATTTTAGCCTGTCAGTTTGGCCTTGACTCTTGGTTGATTCTTGGTTTTGATATGCTGTGAAATAAGCAAATCATAGATATTTGAATGGCTGTGTACACAAATCCAGACAAAGTGATGGGAGAAGAATGTATAAAAACAGCCCTTGGGGCTCACCTTATATCATAATTAAAAAACTGTATTTCATTCATCCCCACATTAAAGTGGAATTAAACAACTATACTCACCTGTTCCCATTCTGTCACAGGGCACTGCCATCTTATTTCATGTTTTCCACCTTGTGATCTTTGGCCATTTTGATTGGGCTAGTTTGGGTGATGTAACTCCCACATGCCTGTTCATTCAGTCCTAGCAAATGCAAGGGAAGCAATTGGAGAGCAATCAGGCAGGTAAGAATGATTTTGGCAAAAGGTAGTTTAGTTTAGTTTGGCAACTATAAATAAAGCAAACAATCACCCAACAAGGCACCAAACTTATAGTAGAGCATACAGGCAAAGTCAGAAAGAACAAGCAGGCCATGTCAGATAGAGTTAGGGTGTGGGTTGCTGCTGAGGGACTCTCAATGCATGGAGCACTGGAGGAGTGTCTAGACCAGGGGTGGGCAAACTTTTGACTCAGGGGTCACAATGGGTTAAAAAATTTGGCAGAGGGGCCTAGGCCAGGATCAGATGGATGGAGTGCTGAGACGGGTGTCACTGAACGTGACGTCATGATGGCATAACCCCGCCCACTCTCCCATCGCAGATCTGAGCCTACGATGGGAGAGTGAATATTTTATTGGCGAATATTAACTAGTTACATCATTCTGGCCTGACCAAGATTGCTGAAAATCCGGAACCTGGAAGAGGACCGGAAGAAGATGATGGTACATGTGACAGAATGGGGACAGGTAAGTGTAATTATAAAATTGTTATACAGGCAATTCAATTTATTTTATTGCAGAATGGACATTGCCTGACTGCTCACAGTCATTTACTTTTAATGTCATCTATTCACCAATAGTGCCCTGAAAATCCAACTCCCTCCCCTCTTACTTTTTGAATGTGATCACACTTTCACCCTGTAACCTCCTCCTATTTGAAGGAAGTAAGCAGTACTTGTGGTACTGATCAACAGACTAGTAGGCTATACAGAAATCAGCATGAAATTTTTTATAACTGTCAGTGTTTGTCACAAGTTCCTTAGGTAAGTACATTACCATAACAAAATAATTAAAAGCTTGAGTTTAATAATAAGATGACATCCAGATACATTGGGTCATTAGGGGTAGCTTGGTATAATTACTGTGATTATTTAGTATTGTTTTTGGACAGCAGTATCACTATCTGCGACTAAAGATGCAAAAAATGAGGAATTGAGAAACACATAATAATGTAACTTACCAAAACCCAAAACAGCTTGAAGTTTTCTGTGACATAGAAAATCCTGGCAGCGATTCTCCTTTTGACCTGTCCTGACTAAGCATGCGATGGGAGAGTGGGCGGGTTGTTCCGCCCACTTCCCCAAGCCTAGGGTCTGTACAGGGGACATGGTCCGCGGCTCTGGCTGGTGCGGCCCCCCAGTGGGGTCCTTCTCCTGACCCTGCTCGGGGGGGCAATGGCCAGAGCCGTGGACAACAGAGAGAGAGTTCAACGGGCAGAATAAAAGAGCCTAACGGGCCGTAAATTGCCCGAGGGCCGTAGTTTGCCCATGCCTGGTCTAGATAGACCTCTTATTGAGATGTTTTTTTTAAAAAACATTCTTTATTTTTAGATTTTCAATTAAGGAAAGAACAATCGGGAAAAGGTATTACAGAGGAGTAACCATATAAATAAAAAAAAAACAAAAAAAAAGAACAAACTACAGGAGTATATTACTAAACCAATGGGAAATAACCATGGATATTTACAACAGTACACATGTGCAAACAGAATAGGAAGCGTAGATAATTATGTAACAAATAACATTATTGGTATAAAACAGGTAGAAGACCATTTGACTTTGTAGCAAGGTTGCGTTACCAAAACAGTTTATACATTTGTAATTAGTCAAGCAATCCATCAAATGCCATCTTGTATATATCAAAGGACCATAACAGTTGTGAATAGAGTTACAGACTCAGTTAGGTCCATAAATTTTTTGGACAGAGACAACTTTTTTCTAGTTTTGGTTCTGTACATTACCACAATTATTTTAAATGAAACAACCCAGATGCAGTTGAACTGCAGACTTTCAGCTTTATTCAGTGGGTTGAACAAAAAGATTGCAAAAAAATTTGAGGAACTAAAGCCTTTTTTAACACAATCACTTCATTTCAGGTTTCCTCCTTTTTAATGCTCTGCCAGGCCTTTGCTGCAGCGGCTTTCAGTTGCTGTTTGTTTGTGGGCCTTTCTGCCCGAAGTTTAGTCTTCAACAAGTGAAATGCATGCTCAATTGGATTCAGATCAGGTCACTGACTTGGCCATTCAAGAATATTCCACTTCTTTGCTTTAATAAACTCCTGGGTTGCTTTGGCTGTATGTTTGGGTCATTGTCAATCTGTATGAAACGCCTCCAATCAATTTGACTGCATTTAGCTGGATTTGAGCAGACTGTATGTCTCTGAACACCTCAGAATTCATTCGGCTGCTTCATTCCTGTGTCACAACATCGATAAATACTAGTGTTCCAGTCCCACTGGAAGTCATGCACGCCCAAGCCATCACACTGCTTCCGCCATGTTTTACAGATGATGTGGTATGCTTTAGATCATGATTCACGCCTTCTCCATACTTTTTTCTTGCCATCATTCTGGTAAATATTACTATTTAGTGAGAGGACTGTACAGTGGACTTATCTCATCAAGACAGGCCCAGGTAGCGACTATATTGCACAGAAGTGGTAAATTAGGACCACTAGTACCAAGTATTGAAGAATTTCCTACTCGATCCCCACATGGAGGAGGTCAAGTTCTACATATAATGGATTTTTTTGACTCTCCGCAGCCACAGGTGAATCGGTGGGAGGTCAGGTTTTCTCCAATAGATGGAAATGCATGAGTTTGTGACAATAATATGTCTTTACTCCAAATTTTTGTAAGCTTTCTGTAAGAAGGAATTTTGTTGTAAAAGGAAGAAAGCAGGATTATTCAGGATTGGGGCATCTGTCATCCTTTGGACAATGTTCCTGACTGTTGACCAAAAAACTCACGGCATGGACATTCCCAGAATATATGAAGAATGGAGCCTACCACTGTCAGACATCGCCAACACTGATCAGTCACCTTTGGAAAAAGTTTGTGGAGTTTTTGGGGAGTGTGGTACCATCTTAACACTATTTTAAATTTGGACTCTTGAAACCTGACACTGATGGACACTTTATGGGTCCACAGTAGCATCTTCTCTCTCTGTTCTACCATTATGGTGATCCCCAAATGGGATTCCCAAGCTTAAAAATATATTGGTAAATAGGATGGGGGCGAGTCCTGTAGAAGGGCATAAAGAACTGATAGGGTATGTGGTTTTCCCCCCTCGCCTATTAAAGTTGTTCCAAGGGTGTGAGGGATCTGGCCCTCACTGGGGTGTAATGTACGGAAATAGCGAGCAAGCTGAAACGCCCTCCAGAATTCTAAGAAAGTGCTGGGCTCTACAAATGCCCGCTGATAGCCTCATGAAGACTGGCTCTTCCATTCCCAGTGGAAAGGCAGGGTTGCCAAGGACAGGGAATAGGGGTAAAGGTGAGAGATCCAGTTTGTGGAAATATCCAGCACATAAATCCTATGTCCTACGGGAGGGTGCAGTTTAAGTCCTGGAATGTCAGAAAGTGGTAGCCATGGCAGTAGATTTAAGGGAGTTTGGGAGAAGGATTGTTCCAGCAACACCCATTTTTTAATGTTTCGATTACGGCACCAGTCTACTACTCTAGCCAGATGTGCTGCTAAATAAAAAATGGAAGAAGTTGAGTCCCAGTCCACCAACAGTTTTAGGTCTCATTAGCAAGGTTCTACTGATTCTAGGATACTTGTTTTGCCATATAAAGTTTTTTAGAGGAGAGGGTTTTAAAAAATGAGCTTAGAACTTTGATAGGTAAGGTTTGAAAAGTTTTAAGAAATCTTGGGAGTACGTCCATCTTGATTATATTAATGCACCCCATCAAGGAGAATGTCTTCTTGTCCCATCAATTTAAATTGGATTGTAAACTACCAAAGAAAGGGAGGTAGTTATTGGAGAATTAATTATTATTATTGGAGACTTTGTTAAGGTAATCCGTTATTCTGGTGCCTAGATATAAGAAAGGAGATATTTAACGCTACCTGTTTTGAGTACTTTATTTTGAAGTTTGACAGTAAGCCATACTCTTCCAGAGCTTTCAATAAGTTTGGGAAGGAAACAGTTAGATTAAAGACTGCAAAAAACAAATCGTCTGCATATGCAGTGATCTTTTGATGTTCTAGGCCATCAATAGCCCCTGAATCCCGTATGGTGCTGAGCAATTTCTCTATAGTCAAGATGAATATCAGAGGGGATAGGGGGCATCCCTGTCTTGTGCCGCTGGATATGTGGAATGGAGTGGAGTGTACACTATTCACCCACATGGTGGCAGTGGGGTGTGAATAATCTCCCTAATTCAGGAAAGCATTTTAGGACCTAGACCTATATGAGTGAAAGTTTGGTCCATGAATTGCCAGTCGACGGGGTCAAAGGCCTTCTCTGCATTGGTGGACAATAGCTTGATGGGGATCTGTTTAGCCTGGGCCAAGCCCATTTCTTGAATTTTTGTTTGGTTTTTGCAGGTGAGCAGCCAGAAATCACAATCTGGAACTGTGTCTTCTCATCCCTTTTTGGCTGGCACTTAGTTTGGCTTTCTTTTATGCAACTCAGGCACTACCTGTTCATTGGAACCCTAAATCCCACCATTACTCATCTGAGTGGAGGAGACCTGCACACAGGTTTGTACTGTGTACTTTTGTATAGGTAAAAGTTATTCACTACTAAATATTTCTTTGTTGAATCATGAATATTTTAGTGCACAGCAGTTTTAATATTGGTGAATCGGACCATTCTCACTTACAGAACATGTAAACAAGAACGACCTGTGTAAATTCGGCCGTTAGGATCAAATTTTTTGGGACCTGCAAGAACAATAAGATTGGTCTTGCAGTCCTGTAGTATGTGTTCTTGGATAGAGATTCACTATCCAAGAACACAGGAGTACCGCGTCTGTGCTCATCATGAATGAATACAGCTGTGGGAATCATCCTGTGATGGTTCCTATGGCTGCATTCATTGATGAGCACAGCCGCGGTATTCAACAGGAGGAGTACCGCGGCTGCATTCATGATTGCAGCCACGGGAATCCTCCTGTGTGCGATCCCTGGGCACTAGAAGTTAAATGAGGGCAAGCCTTATTGGCACACAGGAGGATTCCCACGGCTGCATTCATGAATGCAGCAGCGATACTCCTCCTGTCAGTGTGCGATCCCCGGGCACTAGAGTTCAATGAGGGCTTGCCCTCATTTAACCTCCAGTGTCTGGGGATCGCTCACAGCAGGATTCTAACGGCTGCAATTATGGATGCAGCTGTGGGAATCATCCTGTAATGATTTTCTCGATGTTCAGATGGGTCCACGAAATCGCTTCACCGAAACTTCGCGGACCCATCAGAAGTTCGTGGAAATTTTTGCGAGAATGTCAGAGGCATTCTCGCTCATCCCTAAACTACACTTAGTGGGCCTAAATACCCTTCCTGATCACCCATAAAAATTTATTATATAATATATTATTTATTATTTATTATATATTTATTATATATTTAATAAATATAATATATAATATATATTATATTATTTATTATTTATTATATATTTACCTGTCCATGCTTTACTAAATCTGCAGTACATCGCAAACCTCATCTTCAGCATCTTCAGTGTTGCAATGTGCACATGCATGCTTTCATTTTACCTCATTCAAATCTGGAGCTCATGGTATCAGCTAGAGATATATACATACAAAAAAACCATGTTTTTTTGCTTTAAATATTCTTTTAATTATTTTAGTATATACCCTGTTTCCCCGATTATAAGGCATTGTCTTATATTTTTTGAAATGCCAAAATATGCCCTAGGTCTTATTTTCAGGGGGATGTCTTATTTTTCCATGAAGAAGACTACAGTACACATTTATTGTTGAAAATCACTCATGATCAATGATCACTCATGTGCCATTGATTGTCCCCTTCTGATCACTCATGTGCCATTGATTGTCCCCTTCTGATCACTCATGTGCCATTCATATTCCCCTTCTGATCACTCATGTGCCATTCATATTCCCCTTCTGATCACTCATGTGCCATTCATACAGGAGAGATGCATCTGGAGAACAATGATTTGTCTGAGGATGTAAAGGAAAAAATGAGCAAGTAACAATACTGCCACTCTCCCATCCTCCCCCTTTCTGTGCCCACAACACCTTTCCCCCCTAATGTACCCCCTGTACTCCTAGTTATTCCCTCCCCCTTTGTTTTTGTTTTTTTGCTCTTTCTTGTTAAAAATGAAAAATCAGCTCTATGGATAGGGAATACACTGTGAAATATTAAAATCAATATACTGAGACTGAGAGTTTTATTCTGTTTTGATTTTGTAAATCTATGTTATGCTAATCTGTACTCTGCAGTGATGTATCATGATGCAGTGTTCTCCTCCTCCGAATTTTTTTTTCAGCTAGGTGGGAGGGGGGGGAACTGTAGCAGAGTGGTTACAAAAGTGTGCAGGGCAAGACACAGCAAATTTAGTGATCCCAGTGATTTATGCCACTGGTATCCAGTAACCTCTTCTATTGTGTTAGCAATCTACCTACCCCCTATACTTTGTTCCAACTTTATAATGCCTGGCTTGTTAGAATGTCCACTTTTTTTGTAATATGCCCAAACTGTTCAGTGCTGTGTATTTTATTCCAGCTGCCTGGGGTTCCATGTTGTAATAGTGTAATCCTTTGTAGTAGTGTAATATTGTGATCAATGTGGCGTAACAAGTTAGGCTTAGTTCAAATTAGCAATAAAAAACTGACTACTAGGCAACTGCTATGGGTTGGTAACAGGCAGTAAGTGCTTTGGCTTTTTTTGGCTAAGCAGTTTTTCAAGCAGCAATTATTCCTGGCAAAGGGAAAGTGAGAGGTAAATGCAGCAAATGCAGCCTGACTTCAGATGTCACCTTCCAGCGTTATATCTAGATAACACAAAACTTTTGTAAAAAAAAAAATTTTCACTTCATCTGTCCACAAACTGAGCACAGCTAGTCCCACACTTGCTCAGCTTCCCTCTTCTTTCCGATGCTCACCGTTCCATCAAGTGCTGATCCCATTGCGCATGAGTGAGATTGAGCACTTTTTTTACATTATAGGAAAGCCCCTGATGATACATTCCCAATGTCGAACATGCGCAAAAGGAGCAGCCCACAGCCACCTGGGATATGTCACACAATTACCCCAGAAGGCTGCAGATTTGCCTTGCAGTCTTTACCACCATGGCCATTTTTCTATTATAAAAAAAGAGGAAAGTCACCCTTTATATCATGTTAAAATGTGGTGATGCTTTAAGAGCATAATGCATGTGATAGGTACAGGACAGCCAGCGTCCCCCTTTCATCACTGCCCATATTCTATGGGCAAAGAATCTGCCTGTGAAATGTATCCACCCACAGTGCAAAAGCTGTGTGTGTAAAGGCTGGTTGTCATATTCTGCAGCCTAACAACTCACTGTGTTCAATCCTTCAGATCTCCTAAATTGTTAATTGTAATGACTTGAAAATTTTAGGGTACACAGGGGACTCTTATAACAATTAATAACCAAAATTTCTAAAATTTCTAGAAAAAGAATTTCAAGATATGGGGATCATGAGTTTAAAAAACTTTTGAGGATTGAACATTTGGGTTGCTGTTTCAAGAAAGTGCACCTAGAAGCCCAAAATTGAAAATGCAAATTAGGGACCTCCAGGGGCCACTTACATAGCAAAGAGCATTTAAAATTTTTTTACCTACCTTTCACAAAACCATAATTGTAATATTATGCTACACTTTCTGCTTCTGCTCTTTGAATTCCAATTTATCTGGAATGGGGAGGTGCAGGAAACTGAAACTGTAGGTTCAAGTGGGGACCAGATGTATAATCCCCTCTCAAATTTCATTAGCATGGCAACATTAGAACATAACAAACCCTGGCCCATCAAACTGTCTGCTTCTCTACCCTGAACCCCAATTTCTCTAGAACAGAGAGGTGCAGGTAAACAAAATATATATTGTTTGTTTTTCTTTCTTTTATGCATGTCGATAATTTTTTATTCTCTATATAATTTTCTTTTCAGTGAGTACATACACAAATGTCTTTGCAGTGTTTCAGTTTTGTGGTGTTTTGTGTGCACCTTGGAATGGGCTCATCATGGACAGACATAAAAGGAAAAACAAAGGTAATAACTACAGAAAGCTTTCAGGTGCTTTCCAAAGTCATGTATCCAAAGAGACTATACTTATCAGTTCAACCAAAGTGCTTGTTTTAAATTGCTGTTGCCATTCATTTTAAAAATGCAAAGTGCAATAGAAATGTAAATTAAAAAACATTTGTCCATTCCTAGTTCCCTTTTATGTACAATTATTTTAAATGAGAATGGGATTCTTTATTAAACTACTATTAAAACACTGTATCTGTACAGTTGTCCATGTCTATCTAATAGCTTTTAAATACATTAAAGCAGACCTATCACCAACATTTTTACTTTACATACAAAATAAAATGTAATTTATGGAACTGGATATAAACATCATGTCAGCATTTGTTCTTTTTTGTGGTTTTTTTTTTGTGACATCTTATTACACTTTGATTTACAGAAATGCAATAAATTGTCAACATTGACACTGTCATTTTTTACCAGATACAGGGAAGCACGATGACCTCCATTCTTCTATCTTATCACTGACCTTGACGGCTATTCAATGTATACTGTTTTCAGTGTGTGCTTCCATACCCCTTCTCCCTGTACTTTATCCAACGTTCTTCCTCCAAGTATTGAACCGATCCTTTCTATATGGAGGCAATGCAGCATTTCTTTCTATAGCGTAAGTGAAAATAGTTACATAAACATCTAAAATGATCCATGTAAGTTTTGTGCTTATCTAGCATTTAGAGAAAAAGTGTTTGGTTTATTTTTCTAGATATACAAGTTATTGGGTTAAGGTAAACAATTGATGTACAGAATTTATGTCAAAGGCAAGATTCATTCCCTTTCCAAGCAGTAATATGTTGAAAAAGGTGCATTTTACAATTAACTATTCCAATGCATGGACATACAAAAAAAATCATTTTTAAGGGCACCATATGTGGACCATTTTGCACATTTTGATTTAGTAACAACTGTGATCTAAGAAATAGACGCCCTGGTTTATTAAAGCTCTCCAAGGCTGGAGAGGATACACTTTATTCAGTGATTGTGATTAGTAATCGGTGATGAAGCTGGGTAAAGCAGCAAACCTGGAATGGATTTCCTAAAAGTCATTAGCAATTTATTAGCTAATGTTTTCAATCCTGGACCAGTTGCATTCAAGGTTTGCTGTATCACCCAGCTTCACTGATGAAAGGATATCCTCTCCAGCATTGAAGAGCTTTAATAAATCAGGACTAGAGAGGGAGAATAGCAAGTATAGGTGGTCCTGGCATTTTACTGCACAATCTACTTAAATGTATGCGCAAAACAAACTACATGCGACACAACTGTTTGCTATGTTGCATCATTGCTGTGTTGCATGATTGCCTTTATAATAATTGGCATACAATGCTTGTTGTGGCTACTAAAAATATTGTACATAGTATGTAGTTAATTTTCATCTGCCTAGAAACTGTAGGGTTAGGGAAATAAAACCCTTCAAAAATTAAAGTGGATGTATTACTGCAAGATTTACTTACTGTCTAGGAACACACTTAAAACAAGCATGTGGTTAACTGCAATATAAACTATGCGACGATCAACTAAGCTGCAAACACATTTGTGTTCAGTGATGCAGGAAAATCAGAATAACCTTCAGAATAAAATATTAGATGAGCTGTATTTTAAAATTATGTCAGAAATAGCAGATTACATAATCTGCAAGTGATAGGTCTACTTTAAATAAATGTATTTTAGGCAGAGTTGCCCAAGTTCCATGAGAATGTGTAAAGCTTGCTTTGCTGTATACACTGTTGTATTTTACATTCATTTAGCTTTGTAAGTTTTGTAACAATGAGCATAAATAGTTATACTGAATTGTGCCTGGAAAAGGATCAGAATATTTAAAGTGTCTTTTTCAATACTTTCAACAATTACTGCAAAGGACATTTTGGCTACTTAGCAAATGACTAAGGTCTAGAAGTGCTCTTGTTTAGTGGATCCTTCAATATATAACCCATTCTATAAAGGTACAGAATGCTGCTGCATTTCTCCAATACACAGTACTTGAATTGTGAAGAGAAACAGCCAGGTAAATATCTAACCACCCCTTGTCCAACAGCATTACAATAAATAAACCAGAAAATTGTGGTCCATGGGACACAAGTTACATGTATGAGAGCTAAGGGTGTTTAGTGGTTTATTATTATTATTATTTATTAGTTTATTATTATTAATCTTAGTGGTTGGATGTGATTTCTCTGAAATTAAATAATTAGGAAATTTGTTTTTGATATGCACTAGATTTCCAGCCAAGCACTTTGGAAAACTCTACGGACTGGTGATGTCGCTGTCTGCGGTCATATCTCTTTTACAGTATCCTGCATTTTACATAATTCGAACACATCTCAACAAAGATCCCTTATATGTACGTAATCAGACCTAAAGCAAATTAGGATCTTATATTATTGGAATATTAATAAATATATATTAATATAATATTAAAATATTGGAAATTGAACAATATACTTTCATAGAGAACTATATTCCTAAAAGAAGGGGGCTTAGACACTTTTTAAGGCATCATATCATGCCAGCAATACTTTATTTTAGTACAAAAGTTAAAATCGCATGTCTCCAAACATAAATATATCAGCATATCTTCTGATATGCCTTCTTTCTGATCCCTTAAGGCAATCAGATATTCCTGGATAAACAATCTCAGTTGTCAATACTAATAAATGTAATACTCAGTTAGGCTATGTTACTTTAGAAATAGATTCAGCTTTTTTCAAAGAATCCACTGAGACTTCCAAAACCACTTTTTAAGGGAGTATGGAATTTCACATTTTTTCAGAACTTACGTGAAGAATTCCTTCTTTATGATTAAACTTCTCTGCATAAAGAAAAGGATTTCTATATTGAGGAATACCATGGACCACATGGGTAGATTATGAGGCTGACAGGCTAATAAGACTGAATCATGCTCCAAGAATGACAGGGTACAGTGCAACTTACCTAACATCTTGCACATAAATATTTTCAGTACAAAAGAGAGCAGGAAAGTATTGCTTTTCATTCCACTAAAAATGATAAATTAAGCATTGAGAAGTGAATGAATTAAGTGAATGATTTTACTCTTTTTGTTTTCTTTTCCTTGATTTGGGAACCTCATTCTTACAGAGCATTTTAATTTGTTTGTAGTGAGTTTCATTGAACTAAAAATAAGGTAATTCAAGTAGATTTCTGACACAATCAGTGTTTTATTGCATGACGGATGTTCACAGATTGGTTTTAGTTGTTGCTTAAAATTGTTCTTTAAAACTGTTTTTTTTTTAACAGGTCAACATTTTTCTTGCCATTCTGATGCTGGTGACATTTGCCCACCCAATAAACATTTTACGTATTTGCAGAGAAGACAGAAAAGCAAGGAAGGCAGCAGATTCCCATACTTCTTGAGCAGCATGTGGGGTTAAGGGCAGGATATTATACCATTTCAAATACTCAAAAAAGAACTTACTATTTATTATTAGCTCAGTGGTTAGCACTCTCGCCTTTGCAGCAATAAGTCACAGGTTCAAATCCCAGCCAGACCACTATTTGCAAAGAGTATGTATGTTCTCCCTGTGTTAGTGCGGGCTTCCTCCCAAAAAACATGCATTTAGGTTTACCTCCTGGGTGGTTCATTTCTGTCTGGATTTATATGTCTAAAAGCAGTATATTGTTTACCATGAAAATTTATTTTACAGTATAATAGTATGAGTATAATACAGTTTGAAACACAAAATAATGTCAAAATAATAAATTAAATACATGAAAAAAAAAAATTTATACTCATACTATTATACTGTAAAATAAATTTTCATGAAAGACAATGTACTGCTTTTAGACATTTAAAATCCACTGTATTGCATTCAATACAATTATTTTGTGCGAGAGGACAGGGATTGCAAAAAAGGATGCCAGTGGACCAGGTAACGTAGTATTTATCATTGCTCGGGGTTACCGCTGGCAAAGTTATTCAGCTTTCCCTCAAAAATTGTCTTTAGGCTATATTAATGACATTTGACTATGGTAGGGACATTGTGATTGTGAGGGACAGTTAGTGATATGACAATGGAGTTTGTAAAGTGATGCGCTATTTAAATACTGGCTAATAATAAAACTGGTGACCACTTTTGTTTTTCCTATATTTTCACATGATGATCCAGCCAGTAATCCTCTTTGCCTTAGGTTGACAACAATATTATTGAAGGTTAGAACTACAGAATTTCTTTTTCCTCATCTAAATACCATAGTGAAGATGTTCTGTTGTTAAGGTCAACTAAACACTGCTTAAGATATCATTGTAGAGAGCTCAGGATGTAATGCACATCCTGAATTCGAACAGGACCGACAAACCTCCTTTATTTAAACAGGTTTATCAATGCATTTTCAATGTTATATTTAACAGACCATAAAAAGCATAAAAGAGAAGCTTATTGCTTAAGTTTATTGATAAATGAGACCAAGGAACTTTTTGGACACAATTCCAAAAGGTATGTTAGGCACAAAAACAACACTTTGCAACAATTATCATACATTTTTTTCATATTTTTCCCCCTAACAGATTTGTTTGTTTTTGTATTGAATTGTACAGGTTATAGGTCACATTAAAGGTAGGTAACAATTTAAATGATTTGTTGTGGTCTTATGTGAAATGCCAGGTACAAAAATCTAGCATTTTAACTGGGGTGTGTTCACTTTTTATCCACTGTAGGTACAGTACTAATAAGAAAAAACAATTGAGGTTTTATTTAGAATAAATGTTACAAAGTAAAAGATAGTAACAGATAAAGCAAAGCACACATATGCAGAGACCCAATGGCACGACCAGATGGTTTGACTACTACTACTTCAACTAATGGAGACAATTAATGGAGATAATTCTTACAAATATCGCAATCGATTTGGTCAAGGTTGGATGATAACAGCTACCATTACAAACACAAATTCCAAGAATATCTAGAACAGACACTGGCAGTACCAGCGACTCCTCAAACCACTCTAATAAGAACCAGTATTCTATTAGCTAAAGCATATAAGCAACCCAAATCAATAGTAAAATCAATAGAATATATATAATAAATAATTTTCTTTATCAGTACACACAGCCAACCGTTAACTTTTTACTGAATATACATGAACTTATTCTGAAAAACTGAACACTTATCTTAAATTTAATGAATTGTAGACTAGTTAGGGAGGATATAGTTAACCACCTAAATCCCTAAGTCTTTTTCTCTCTATGGGCCTGATTTAATAAAGCTCTCCAAGGCTGGAGAGGATACACTATGCCCAGTGAAGCTGGGTGACCAAGCCAAATCAGACCCTCTAATCCTATGGAGTCCCAAAGCATGTACTATATTTTTCACAACCTATTCACAAGAAAAAAGGTTTATGGATATGTTTTTTTATGGATGGAGCTCTGCATTAAACTAAACCTAAAAAGGATAACTGTTAAATTACTTTGATCCAAAATGCAGTTTCTTTATTATAATTATCAATAGATATATATACTACATATTTGTTTATTTTAATAACACTGTCTACTGTATATATCTACTATATAGGCATATAATATTGTTAAAAACCTTTGAATTCTGTTTTGTATTTTGTGATTATAATCCACTATTTGCAAAATTTGAAATAAAAAAAAAAACAGTGTCTATTTTAAAAACTATGTTGAAGTATAGCTACATTTTATTTCTATGTATGCTATCTAGCTCTCTTAACCACCCTGGCAGTATTCCGGAGTGTGGCTCAGGGTGAATTGTATGTACCAAATGCGGTAACCCCAAGTCACACTCGGGGTAGCATAAAAAAATCCTACCTGCTCCTTACGATCCAGCGGCGTCCTCCAGTTAAACCTAAGCCGGCTTCTGCATCACATCCTTGATCGATGTGATTCGTGAAGTGTCGCTATGCTGAGGAGGAGTTTATTTTTTTATTGTACCATTGTTTGGGCAAATTTAAATTTTTTTAATTTTTTTAATAAAATTTTGAAATTAAATTTATTGTTATATTATTTCATTATTTTTTGTAAATATTATTTAAATTTATTTATTTTATTATAATTTATGATTTGTGTTTCAATCTTTATCATACCCATGAGTTATTCATAAGAAGGCCTAAAATAATTAACAACAATTTTCCACGCAAAACAATGTACCGCTTTTGACATAAAAATACTGACATAATTAGACTGCCAGGGGGGGGTTAAGAAATAAAGTGGTCAGTTTGTAAATGTTTTCACCTAAGATTCATTTAGACGTTAATAGAAATTTTGACTTGCAATCTGAAATTGACCTGGAAAATCCTGCATGTTTAAGTTAGTGAAATCTTGTAAGACCAGGAAGTCCCACAATTTGCCTGCTTAAAACAGTGCCCCCCCATAAACTGGAGACAGGTGAAAATCACTTACTGGCTGTTTACACATATTCTGGCGGTAACACATAATAAACTTATACATTGGCATATGTCCTAATAACACATAATCAGTAAAATAAATAATCATTTATAACAAATATGGCAAGTTTGGGCAAACAGTTAATAGGGTTTTAAGCAGTAGCCGTAGAAATGCACCCAGTAAATAAAATGGAAAATGGTTATCTTACCATAAATAAAATTATTTTTTTTGACTCCTTGTGTTGATACCCAAATGGGATACCGACAAACAATGGAAGAATGATGTCTCAGTGTTTGGTGATTTTCATAAAGCCACATCCCAAAATATAGGATCAACATAGGAGAAAAATCTTTTTTTCCTAAATCTAGGAACTTTGCGTGGCCATGACAAGTAAACATATCTCAGACTTCATTTTTGTTTAAAACAACATTATAAATATTTTATTAGTAACAAAACACAAAAAATAAAAAGGCCATGGCCATGACAAGTAAACATATCTCAGACTTCATTTTTGTTTAAAACAACATTATAAATATTTTATTAGTAACAAAACACAAAAAATAAAAACAAATTTAAAACTTAATTATACACATGATTCCAATAGTGATAACAAAACCTCCTAATTGTTGTAATTAATCCTCAAAAGCCTGATCTTTCAGGGTAAGGCTCTTATACAGGATAGCATATTCACATGCTTATTTACATTCTCCAAGCGTTTCACAGGTACAAGTCTGCTTCATCAGGAGTACAGGAGGTAAGTTTTCTATACAAACAAAAAATACATATACACATGCATCAGAATTGTTTGGTAACATCCATAAAGACTACATCTTTTCAACCTATGTGTATCAATGCAAAACTTACATTGAATAAAGTTACTAAATCAGCACAGCTGTAGATCCTGCATTTAAAGTGTCAGCATCACAGGTGGAAAAGCAGGAAAACAACGACTAGCAGCATAATTTACCTCTCTAGGTATCAATTGACACCAATAGAAACCAGGTTTTACCACTTGGTTTAAACTTTTGTCCATACGGAAATTTTAACCAATTTTCACTAATAAAAGACATACATTTAAAAAGTTTTTTTCAAGACATGGTTTGCTAAGCCAAAAAGTTCAAACTCTTTTTTAGAATTAGAGCAATTTAAATCATATACCATTAATGATTTTGAAGTTTTAATATATTTAAACAAACTAGCACATGAAAACTACACCAGTGAAACTTTCACACAAGAGGAACACAAAGATCCATCAGAAACATTGATGTTGGAAAAAGAAATAACAGAAATTCCAAATTTTCATTTCCATGCCAATACTGTCAGCTTTTGTAAAATCAAGTGACTAAACAGATTATGTGGGTCTAATTATCTAAGGAGAAGGGTTTTATCTAAGGACAAGGGTTTTATGTGGCTCTAAGGAGGACAGGGGAGGTAGGTGACCATTCTGTAGAATAGTATAAACAGGTCTCTCCTCATCTGCTGTCCACATTAGAAACTGGTCTACCCCCATAGCTGGTGGGAATGCTGGATTATCAAAAATTGGAGTCATCGGGCTGACGGATGACGGATGAGAGAGCTTTTAATCTCAACAGGGAGTCCCACAATTTCAAGAGATCAGAGGTAATACCCGGCAATGGGTGTCTAAAGTGGAAGGTAGATCTATTAACCCATGGAAATGATTGAAGCTCTATTGGGGAGAGAGAATTCCCAAGAAGAACCCAACTTTTTTTGTTTCTATTTTGGAGTCAATCAACTAGTCTCACCAGAACTTTGGTCCTGTAATAGGAACCAATATTTGGTACGCCGACTCCACCTCTTGATTTAGGTTTAGTGAGGCATTTAAGAGCTATGCGTGGACATTTCTTTTTCCATATGAAGTCTCTACAAAGTTGTAATTTACGAGTGTAGGAGGATGGCAAGTGTATTGGTACCATTTGAAAGACATACAGTAGCTTAGGTAAAATATCCATTTTAATTGTGTTAATCCTGGTGAACCAGGATAAGGGGAGGGTGTCAAATTTTTGGAGGTCTGTGTGTAGTTTACTGACAAGCAGTTTAAAATGATATAGAAGCAGTTTTGTCAGGGTCTGACGTAATGTAGACCCCTAAGTATATACGTTTGTCAGCTCACAATATAAAAGATGTGTTATCTTTAGTAGTCTGAAGGTGCGAATATGTAAGGGATATATTGAGTATTTCAGATTTGTTAAAGTCAACTTTAAAGTTGCCAAAGCAACTAAATTTTTCAAACTCCCTCATTATTAAAGGTATGGAGATATGTGGGGACATAATATATAATAATAAGTCATCCACTATTAAGGAAAGTTTATAGTGGCAAGCGCTTAATATATGCTTATATACCTCATATATTTGGTTTCTGTCTTAATGCGACAGCTAAATGTTCCATGACTATTGCATATAAGAGTAGGGATAGGGGACAACCCTGTCTGGTTCTATTGTGTATGGGGAAGGATTCAGAAAGGGAACTCTTAACCCTTACTTTAATTTGGGGGGCAGCATATAACACTGAAATACGTGCTAACATTGAGGGACCCATTCCAATTTAACGCAAAGTTTGGTGCATGAAATTCCAATTTACTCTGTCAAATGCTTTTTCAGCATCTACTGACAGGAAGCACATGGGGATTGTTTGGCAGTCTTGGAAAAAAGAATACCTTTGATTGTGTTGCCCTTTGCTTCTCTACCATATATGAACCCTACCTGATCACTGTGAATCAGGGCGGGGATATACGGAGAGATTCTGTTTGCAATCATTTGGAGAAAATTTTCGCATCTACATTGATTAGTGAGATCGGTCTATAATTAGAACAAAGTAAATAGTCTTTTACAGGTTTGGGAAGGACCGTTATGTGCGATTCCAAGCTTTGCACCAAGAAGTGAGTGTAATCAGTGTTAGCCCTGCAGGTCGTGCCGGTGCCGCTGCTCCTAATTGCAGGCACGGGCGCCTGGTCCTATCAGGTAGGTATCAGGTAGAGTAACCCCAGTACCTGTGTTCCATGCCAGAGTTTTCTTCCTGCTGGAGACTTGCACTGGTGTTTGAGCTGGTGTGGGTGTGTCTCTCTTCATTTTTGAGGCAACACATACACGCCCTCTGTTTCTACAGCCTATGGCTGGATCTCTGCTAAAATTTAAAGGCACTTCCTACTACAGGAAGTTGCCTAAACAATCTCAAGGTTTTAGCTTGTCTAAACTCCTAGTGCAAAGGTGCTTCTTCTGTCTACTTTGCTGTGTACCTTGTTTACTAACCCTTGGACATTGCCTGTTTGTCACCTGACCCTGACCTCGTATTATGTTTATGGACTTTTGCCTGATTGCTGCCTGACCCTGACCTCGGATCTTGTTTTTGGACTTTGTCTGATTGCCACCTTCGTCTTGGTCACGCATGCCCCCTCGGTGCTTGCACTGAAAACCCTGACCCCTCTGGTCAGCTGCCACTGACCCGGGGATCGCTCTGGAGTGGCACCTGGCAGCTACCCTGCAGCCCAAGTCTATCCTCACCATCAGAGGCTCTAGTGAAGACCAGGTAGCGGCTTAGTTACGCCCCTCCAGAGCATACCCAGTCAGTGGCACAGTGGGTCCACACCCACGTGCATTACAATCAGCAATACAGGAAAAGATCTTCGTTAAAAAAGGTACGAGGTTTGATGAGTATAATTTGTAAATTTTGGGGTAAACCCGTCCGGGCCTAGGCTTTTGCCTGCAAGCGTGATTGGAATTGCCGATGCCACTTCCTTCTCTGTAAAAGGTGCTTCTAGACCAGCCACATTATCTACATTTAATTCTGGTGGAGCTGTATATGTAATGTAATCCTGCAAGGAATAGGGTGACACGTGTGTCTTCTGTAAGTTATAGAGTTTCTTATAGTATTGTTGAAATACCTGTAAAATGTCACGAGGTATGGAAGTGGGATACCCTTGTACATTCCGTTTAGTTGGTATGTAGTGCTAGATCACACGTAGCAACGGGGGATGTTTCAAACTGGAAACAGGGCCAGCAGGTAAAAGTGCATCAAGGGTTTTATTCACTAATTCTATTTTCACAAAAAAACAAGCAAAATAAAGCCTGCCCACCTGGCCATTAACTGTTAGTTCCCTTTACTAACAATCCAGCCCAACCTAGTGCTGTGCAGGACTCTAAGGCCCTAACCATACAGCTTTTCCAACAAAGTCTGTGTCTTACTCACAGTTCACCTTGGCCCGCCTCCCAGCTCACCAGCCAAGACACAGAAAAGAGCAGGCTGGGAGTTTATATCCCCAGCCTAATTTCTAGGATGGGTTTTAGCGGAGACAATTACACTGTAGCTCCCTGATCTGGCCAAGAAGCTTATTGTCATTCAGCCTGGTACTTCAGCAACCCGTTCAGGTCAAAAGGAAAATTGTCAGATTAAACAGAAAAATACTCTGCATATAACCTGTATCTGGGGCAAATGTACCTATCATCCTGGATGAAACCCGGGGTCTTCGTTGGCCAGCTGTTACAGTAGGTACTATGTGTTCTAGGGTGGAGCCCTCTGGCCAAGAGTCTGCCACACATATCGCCATTTTGGTATGACATTCTATGTTATTTGTCCCTGTACTTTTGGAGGTGTTTCCTCGCTTCAGTCAGTTCCACAAAAATGTCAAAGGACATGTTCTGTTTGTGTAAGCACTCCAGGGATCTAATTTTACCTGATGTAGCAGCAATATCCTGAGCTCTAATCTTTTTAAGGCACACACCATGTTATATCAAAACCCCACAGTGAACTGCCTTAAGAGACTCCCATTGATTTAGGAGAAAGATGGTATCTGACACATGATCTTGGAAAAAATTAGATATAGTGTCCGCTATGGCACGTGCACAAACAGAATCTTTGAATATGGAATCATTGCATTTCCATGTCTACTCCCTGGGACCTGCCATCGGCACCTGAATAGTATCTGACACAGAAGCATGAGCAGACCAAGGGCAGCTGTCTATGATGATACAGAGTTGCAATCCATAATGCCATGGCTCACAAAGATATAATCTATATGAGAATAGGTGCGGTCTGGGTTGGAGAAAAAAGTAAAATCCTTGTCTATAGGGTATAGCGTATGCCATATGTCTAATAGGTGGAGTTCATGGAGTTTGGTTTTAAATGCATTGAGCTTGGAATAAGGAATAGGGTTTTTTCCTGAGTATGAGTCCACACGTGGATCCAGGGCACAATTAAAGTCTCCCCCAAAGATAAGGGTTCCCTTACAAAAATCTCTCAGCAGGTGTAAATACTGAACAGCTGCCACAGTAGGTTGAAGAATGGGTGCATAAATAGATGCAATTGTATAAGTCTTGTCCCACAGGGAAAACTTAACAAATAAGTATCTGCCCTGTGGGTCTGGGCGTGTGTCCAGTACCTGAATTGGGAGGGTTTTGTGAAAGGCAATGGAAACTCCTTTAGTTTTTGCGTCTGGGTTGGGGCTATGTACCCAAGTTGTGTAGTATCAGATTCGAATAGAATGTTCATTTTGGGTCTGAAAATGTGTCTCCTGCAGTAAAAAAATATCTACCTTGGATTTATGCTGGCCATTGAGAAGTTGGGATAGTTTCATTGGGCTATTGAGCCCTTTGTCATTGAGGGTGAGGACCTTGATAGAGAGATTGCGGGAACATGGTAGATCGAAAAAAAATTCCCCAGTGGGAATTTTTTGAGTGGATAAAATGTAATAAAAAGAGTGAGTTATTGTATAAAAAGGGGAAGACTAGGGAAGTAGGGTGTGAGTAGGGGGGACAGGGGTAAACGGAGTTATCACACCTGTTAGCAAGAGAGTATTTGAATAAACCGGTGAAATGGTTGGGCTGAGACAGAAAGGAGGGGCTGAGTCCCAACCACCTATAAAGGTGCTAAAGGGTATAAGGATAAACCTTATCTTCCGCCTCCAACGGCGAAGTACCTAAGTAGGGTAAAGTGATGGCATGGGGGGGGGGTACTCTCAAAAGGATGTTAGGAACCATCAATATTGATAAACATTAAGGCAACCTGAGCATATCACAGTGACAACAGCATAGAAAACCGTTTAACATTTAAAACAAATCAGCAGCATTACCCACTGAAATATCTGAGCAGTTAAGTTTGCCTCCTCTACTCTGGAGGGATCCGGAATAAAAATGTATCCAGGAGAGGGTCTCCCACCATACTGTAAGTCAAGGCTCAGCAGGTCAGCATATGGATTATATGAGACCAAAGAGATGAAGCAAGAACCAACCGGGGCCCTACAATCAATGGGGACCCCTACACATATTGTGACAAAGCATAGCCTCTCACATTTGGTA
This sequence comes from Pyxicephalus adspersus, assembly GCF_032062135.1. Taxonomy (NCBI): domain Eukaryota; kingdom Metazoa; phylum Chordata; class Amphibia; order Anura; family Pyxicephalidae; genus Pyxicephalus; species Pyxicephalus adspersus. Next base: position 51,541,230 of record NC_092867.1, read on the forward strand.
CCCTGGCCTTAGTGAAACATGTGTATGCGTTTTGTTCCCTCTTGGCCCCGACTCCAAGCTAAAATATCATGAACATGCAAAAACATTTCCAGTATCTACTGTGTACTGGATGTGGGTATAAACCCTTCTAGAGCAAGCTAGGTCCCACCCCCGTGTTCCTTATACGAACCTGACCACACTCGGTAATTTTTTCCTATGGAGAAGCAGGGTGTAATACGAGCATGGAGGGAGTCCCTCTATTCACAGCATTGGTGGGATGTTTCTTTTTGTAGAGATTGGTTGTGAGGTACTTAGATATATAAAGCCATATGGTTGCTTGGAGGTCGGAGACCTTGATGCGCATCCGGAACAGGGTTAACCATAGGATGAAGAAAACCATATCTGTAGATTACCTGGATCTTGACTTCTTTGGTGGTAGGGGAAAAGTCCCGAAGCCAGCGACATAAGGTAAACAGAGAAATCTCAAATACGAAGAGAATGGGCCGCAGGTGGTTGGCCTCCCCCCTGTACGATAGCGAGGAACATTTTTGCCATTTCCCTCTCATGAGATGATGGTAAAGGCAGTTGGGTATGCTAGAGAACCATATAGGAAAACATGAACAAAAAGCTGAGGTAAGTACTGTTGTCAATCTTTAAAGGCACTGTGGTTATTGCATGAATATGGAGAAATCAGGTTAACATCTGGAGTTGAAGCAGGGCATAGGTGACATCCTGGAGTGAAGGAAGCAGCGGCTATGGTTTGAGAACAGGGCGCAGGTGGACGAGGAAAAGCCTGAGACATGATTGAGTTGCGATCAAGAAGAGATGGAGCAGATGGTCATTCAGGTAGTGTAACATTGGGTCGTTGTAAGCCTGCCAAAAAGGAGGTAGATCTTGGGGTTCTCTGAAGATACACATTTTCCCCTCCTTGCGGATGATGAGGTCAAACGGGAAAGCCCAAGCGATAAGGGATATTTCTCGTAGAACTGTGAGCAGCAGTTTAGGGGCCCTATGGAGATCCAAAGTGTGGGTAAAAAAATCAGGAAGTAGCTGGATTTGAGCACTTGTATATTTAATGGCATTGGCTTTGGATGGCTGTGAAAATTTAGGCCCCTGCTTATACAAAGGGGATGCAGTAAGAAAATATTGAAAAAAGCCTATCAAAAAGAGAGACAAGAGTTACTGGTAAATATAAAAAGAACCTAAAAGGGATAACATCATTTTATACAAGGGATCATACACAGTCAAAATAAATTTGCTTAAAATATTGGTCGATTCTTCAATGCAATCCAATAATTTGTGAATTTATCTCAGAGGTGCCTGAATTTGTATATAAAAGGGCACCTTCGCTGAAGGACAAACTAGTAAAAAGCTGCGAGAACTAAAGGTCCTTACCATATTTTTGGCACATACAAATGCAGTTATTGCACTCAATGTAAATGGATCTATGATGAAAAATATACAACTTTCCAAGGTTCTATACCTGTACAAATTACTCAGATATTTTGTAGATCATACGTTTTGTAGATTGTGCCACGGTAGGTGTATTCTACTTTTTTAAATGTGGCTGTTACTACGTAGGCAAAACTAAAATACAACTAAACTAAAATTTAGAAAACATGTGTATGCATATATTTATATAATTTCCAACTGTAAAATTGTAACTCCTTTAGGCCGGCATATTGCATTCAAACACAATTTTGATTTGAATGCAATTAGATTTATCCCCCTGGATTGCATACATGAGTATCCAACAGGAGGACATTTTGATAAACAAATTTTACAAAGGGAAACTAGATGGATCTTTGAGCTAAATGCTACAGACGTCCCTGGCTTCAATTAAACCATTTCAGCCATTTTTGTAAATTACATATGCAAATATATTTTCTATACATTATGTAGTGTGCAGAAAGTTTCCACAGCTGCTTCATCGTGGGACTCACGGGATTACATGGCCAGCAATAGCCTATTTATTTCCCTGCTAATTGTCTCCGACTATTTTCATCCCCAGTCGGAACAGTGGCATTGATATAGAGACTCGGAACGCATGCATTAATTCCAGGAAGTAGATATGATAAGTTTAGATCCACCCTAGAGGTGGATCTGCAATCTAAGTTTTTTGCCTCCCACTCTCTTGATTTACTTTCTATCTGTCTGACTGGTCCTTTCAAGTTTCTTTCAATGGTAAATCCTCCTCTCCCACTCTCCCACCCGGTTACTGTTCCCCAAGGGTTAGTCCTTGGACCGGTTCTCTTTTCTCTCTACACCTCCTCACTAGTCTCATAGCCTCCTTTGGTTTACAGTACCATCTGTATGCTGATGACACTCAAATCTATCTGTCCACCCCTGACTTGTCTCCCTCAGTCCTAGACAAGGTTTCATGCTGCCTGTTGGCCATCTCATCATGATCCAGTCATATTCACCTACGCAACATCTCCTAAATCTGCCCCTACCTGTCCCCAGAGACCACCAAACTCCTTGTACACGCTCTTATCATCTCTCTTCTGGACTATTGTAACATCGTCCTCTCTGTTATTCCACTAACCTGACTCTCTCCTCTACAATCTATTATGAATGCTGCAGCCAGACTCATCCATCCTTCCCTCCGCTCCTCCTCTGCCGCATCTCTTTGTAGTTCTCTTCATTGGCTTCCATTTCACCTGAAAATCAAATTCAAGCTCCTGTGCTTTGCCTTCAAAATCTCTCCACAGTTCTTGTCCCACTTACCTTTCTGAACTGGTAAAAAAAAAATACTCCCCTAGTCACTCCTCCAATGCCCCACTACTGACTTCCTCACTCATAACCTCCTCACATGCAAGACTGCAAGACTTTTCTAGAACCACCCTGACTTTCTGGAATGGTCTTTCTCGTCCTATTCGGCTGGCTCTTACTTTCTGCTCATTTAAAAGAGCACTCAAAACCCATTTTTTCAAATCTTGCCTACCCATCTTCTGTCTCTTAAAACCTCACTACTTCCCATCACTCCATATCTTCCCGCTTATTGTGTGAGACTTCCCCCACCTCCTAGCTTCTAAGCTCTTCGGGGCAGGGTCCCCTCCTCCTCCTGTGTCACTGTCTGTATCTTTTGTCCATTTGTTTTAGCAATGTTTGTAAAAATTTTCATTATCTAGCCTACTTAATAATATGAGATATCATTGGGTATTCTTAAATTAAGTTTGCTGTTTGAATCATGAAATCTCTCTGGTAACCAACTTTGATATATATATATACATTGTCTTACTTGGCTTATAGAGCAGTAAACCCTTTTGAGGCTGAACATGATAGAGCTCTTTTAAATAATTGATGCTTCATAATCATTTTTTAAATGCTGCCAAGGGACTCTGTTTAATTAAATTAAGAATGTCAATCAATCTAAGAAAGATAAGAACCTTTAGCTAGGTGTTAAGTGATTACTTTTTATTTTTTACTCTTTTGTATTCAGCTTCTGAGCCATGTTCACTGTTCATACACTCTTGGGATGAAATCTGGGATGGTTTAAACAACATTAGAACCTACTGGTTTAATCTGTCTCTTGCTGCTAGTCATTGTTTTCCTGCTTTTCCACCTGTTGTCTGTGATGCTGACACTTTGATTGCAGGATCCACAGCTGTGCTGATTGAGTAACTTTATTCAATGTAAGTTTTGCATTGATACACATGTTGAAAAGATGTAGTCTTTATGGATGTTACCAAACAATTCTGATACATGTGTATATGTATTTTTTGTTTGTTTAGAAAACTTACCTGATGTACTGATGAAGCAGACTTGTATCTGTTAAACGCGTTGAGAATGTAAATACGCATACGAATAAGCTATCCTGTGAAAGAGCCTCATCCTGAAAGGTCAGGCTTTTGAGGAATAACTACAACAATTAGGGGGTTTGTTATCACTATTGGAATTATGTGTATAACTACTACTAACACTAGAATTAGGATAATGGTGGAGGGATATTAAACTAGTACAGAGGGGATGGGACAGTTAAATAAGGTGGCAGAAAGGTCAGAGAGGGGTCAGACACTAGTGGAGGGTTGATAGGGGATAGTTGGGGGGGGGGGGGGTTAGAGATAAATAAATGGTAAATGCAGCATTGGTTTAAGCTGCGTACACACGTGCAATTTTTGTCGTTGGAAAGGATCTTTCACAATCCTTTCCAACGACAAAGGACTACAAGATGCATGAACGGTGCTGTACATACAGCACCGTTCTGCTCTATGGAGAGGGGAGGGGGAGAGCGACGGAGCGGCACCCTGCTGCGTGCTCCCCCCCTTCCCTTGCATTAGGATCGGTCGTCGGTGAGGTGGTGGTGTCGGAAAGGTGGTGGTGTCTGTCTGTATGTGAGAAGTGATCTGAAAGTGAATGTGAAAGAAGAAAATGTTGATGGCGCATAAGATGAGGTTGAGACAATATGATTGGAGTTGAATGTGGGAATGCATAATACACAATTAATTATTGGAGTCTCATTTAGGCCCCCAGTGCTAAAGAAGGAAATAGAGAATCAACTACTAGCATAAATAGAAACAGCTGCAAAATCTGGAAATGTTTTAATCATGGGAGATTTTAACTACCCTGACATTGACTGGAGTAATTGCACTACAGGAACAGAATAAGGGAGGAAATTTATGTACTGAATACAAGACAATTTATAGAAGGAAAAACTGGAAATGAAAAGGGCATTCCAAAAATATAAAAATGAAGGAAACTATAAAAAATTTACCAAAATATGTAAAAAGGAGATAAAATGTGCAAAACTACAAAATGAAAGAGAGATTTCAAAGAAAAGAAAGGTAAACCCACAAATTCTTTTCAAATATAATAATAGCAAAAATAACAGATTTGAGCATGTAGGTCCTTTAAAGGCTGTCTCTGGGTTGGTATCTGGGGATAAAGAAAAGACAGATTTACTAAACAATTTTTTTTGCTGTACACACAAAGGAAAATGACAGAGCTCAAGTCCAAATTTATAATAGTAATGTCACTGCCTTATGGCTCAAAATTTACATGATTAACTTCCCAAGCGGTAACCCTGAGTGTGACTCGGGGTAGAAAAAAAGTTGCTACAAGTGGTAACCCCGAGTCACACTCGGGGTTGGAACACCTAGGGAAAGTTAGTAAATAGAGCGCTTACCTGATCCGCTGGGGTCCCGCGCCGTCCAGCGTCGCGATCTCCGTCTTCTTTCTTCTTCCTGCTTCTGCATCCGATGGGTCACCGGGGGAGTTCCCGGTGACGTCGGTGCATGTGTACATCCCAGCCGGTCGGGGCAGGATATTCAAAATCTAATTGTATTGCATTCAATACAAAATAACTGTATTGAATGCAATACATTGGATGTATAAAAGCAGTACATTGTTTTCAAGAACATTTATTTTACAGTATATATAATAGTATAATATGTTTTTTTTTAATAAAAATTTTTTTTTTAATTGAAATTTTTTTATTTACTCATTTTAGTGTTTTTAAATGATTTTGTGTTTCAAATTTTATTATACTCATACTATTATATTATACTGTAAAATAAATTTTCTTGAAAAACAATGTACCGCTTTTAGACATATAAAACCGGAAAGAAATGAACAGCTAGGGAGGTTAAGAAACGGTTGGACAAAATTAAGGTTGACAAAGCAGCAGGACCCAATAAATTACATGCACGTGTCCTGAGCTGAGCTCAATTATTTCAAAGCCATTATTTCTAATTTTTAGAGTCTCTTTAATCACTGACATGATACCAATAGATTGGCGTAAGGCCATTGTTGTTCCTATCTTCAAAAAGAGAGCAAAGTCATTACCAAAGTAACTACAGACTGGTTAGTTTAACGCCCATGATTGGAATGTTAGAGTTTGGAATTAAAAGTCCAATTTCTGTGTTTGCAGATGACACCAAACTATGTAATGGTATTAAGTCCATACATGAATTAAGTCCATACAAGCCATACAGGAATTAAGTCCATACAAGCCAAGGGGCAAATCAAATTTAATATAGATAAATGAAAAGTTATGCAGTTTGGGGCTAACAAGATGCATGCTTCATACTGTCTAGGGGGAATGCATTTGGGGTAGTCAGGAATGGAAAAAGATTTGATTTGGGTTCTGGTAGATCATACACTAAATAAAAGGATGCAATGCCAAGCTACAATATCAAAAGCTAGTAAAGTACTTTCTTGTAATAAAAGAGGAATAGACTGCAGAGATGGAGACATAATCCTGCCCCTGTACAAAGTATTGGTCAGACCACATCTGGAATATGCAGTCCAGTTTTGGGCACCAGTTCACAAAAAGGACATTGTGGAATTGGAGAGAGTGCAGAGAAGGGCAACTAAACTAATAAAAGGAATGGAGGAGCTCAGCTATGAGGAGAGATTAGCTGAACTGAATCTATTCCATGGCAGTCTAATTATTTCAGTTTTTTATGTCAAAAGAAGCACATTGTTTTGCATAGAAATTTGTTGTTTATTATTGTAGGCCTGTAATTCTTAGGAATAACTCCTGGGTATGATGTTTGAAACACAAATAATAAATTATAATATAATAAATATTTATAAATAATAAAAAAACTAATGAAATAATATAATAACAATAAATTTAATTTAAAACATGTAATCAAATCAAAAACTAAATTTTGTCCAAACAAGGGTGTAATATTATTGATACATTAAAATTAAATGTCTAGTAAATTTTGCATTTCAATCTTTTTATTAAAATTTTTGGAAATTTTGACATGATCAAAGGTTACAAACAGTTGAATGAGAAACAGAAGAAGAATATTTTCCAAACAATGATCAATGTAACACTTGACAAGTTCTGGCAAGGAAAAAAGCAGTGAGTGTTGATACATACAAATGTAACAAAATAAAAAGCATGCATAGTGTGGGATAAGAAAAAAATGTCAGATACTGGAACAGAAAATAAAAACACTGTACTGATACTGATCCAAGTACTGATCCAACTAAAATAGGGTTAGACTGTAAATGTACATATAGGTAGAGAAAGGACAAAGGGGGAGGAGGGGGAGGGAAAACAATAGAAGGACAAGAGACAAGGTGGAACTGGGGAGAAACCAGACAAAGGTAGTAGGGAAGGAAAAAGGGAGGAAACCTAGGAATATGGAGAATCAGAAAAAAAATACATTAAAGCGAATTTTAGTTAATCCAGGAGGATCAGATAAGCTCAAATTTCTCCATTTTCTCAGTGAGTATACTAGATAACTTGTCATTAACCATGATCCAGTTAAATTTTGCAGCTATGGAATCAAAAAGAATATCAGGTTGTTTCCAAGCTTTTGGCAGGGAGATTCGAGCAGCTAATAAGATCAGGCTAATCAATTTTCTCGTGCAGGTGGGTAAAAAGCAATCCAATTTGCTAAACAATGCCAATTCTGGAGCTTTGTCGACTTTATGGGAAGTAACGTCCAAGATTAATTTAAAAACTGCAGACCAATACACTTGGGCTTTTGGGCATGTCCACCAGATATGAAACATGGTACCTCAAGACGCACACCCTCTAAAACAGAGTTGAGAAATTGTGGGGGTGAGTTTTGCTAGTTGGTCTGGGACTAGGTACCACTAAAAATAAGGCCTTACAATTAGCGTCAACTAGGCCCGAGTTCAGGGAGACTTAGGATAAAGCTAAAAATAATATATCCCAGGCTTCCTTTTTCCAGCATACCACAAGGTCCTGTTTTCATTGATCCATGTATTTGGGTTTTGCATGGGGGTGGCAAGGCTTAAGTATAGCAAAGATATCTGGCCTCTCGAATCAGCTAGAGATCGACAAGAAGCCATTCTAATTTGGAGCAGACAAAGGACTTAAGCTTTCGATATCTAAAATATTCTCTAGCTGAAAGTTCTCTTTTGCTAGTTAAATACTCTAAGCCAAACATTCCTCTCACATCCAGCACATCTTTTATTTTCGGGAAGCCTTTGGATATCCACCACTGAAAACTGTTACAGTTTTTACCAGGGGAGAACTCTGGGCTATTCCATAATGGAATTAAAGGAGAATGGGTCGAGAAGATTTGTGGATGAGATCGCAGCTTATCCCAAATTGTCAGAGAATAGGCAAGAGCTGGGCAGGGTATCTAAGGTCTATATTTCTTTGAAGTTTATAAAAGGACACGTAAAGGAAGCTGTGGACAAGCCAGTCCTTTCCAAGTCTATTCATTGGGGGATTTGAGATGTTTGATAATTGCGCTGCCGCTGTGATAATAAATAATATGGGGGACTCCCAAACCTCCCTGAGTATGTGGAGCACACAGAGAGGCCTTTTGGATCCTGCTTCTTTTTCTGTTCCAGAGGGCAACCTTCTAGTGCCTTTTTTTATCAAAATGGAGGACAGAAAGACACCCAGGAAATAGAGCCCAAGGGTGTGTCATATAGTGCCCTAAGGAGATTGGTAAAGTGCGTGCCAAACACCATTACAGACAATAACGAGAACAGATATTGCCATGATATGCAGTCAAAAGCCTTTTGAATATCTAGTGATAAAAATAAAGCTTCCAGAGTGGACCCCTGATCCCAATGGCTATTTAAAAGAGATAATAAATCTATGGACCTTCTCGTCTGGTCTGGGGCTTGTCGTTGAAGTAGAAACCCCACCTGGTCGGGATGAATATACGCACCCAGAAAGGAATTTAACCGGATGGCTAAAATCTTCATCATAATTTTCAGATCACAGTTTATAAGAGAAATTGGTCTATAATTTGAGACCTCAGTGGCATCTTTCCTTGGTTTAGGGATTATGCTAATATAAGCCAAATTAGCCCCAGGGGGAGGGAATTTTTTTCTGGAGGTAGTTAAAGTACTCTACCAGGTGGGGCACCAAGGTGGGGCCCTATTTTTTATAATAAATATTTGAAAATCCATCCGGACCAGGTGCACTACTAGTTTTAAGTAGCTTGGGAACTTTCAATAGCTCCTCCACCAAGAATGGCTTCTCCAAGATTGCTTTCTGTTTGTTTTTTAATTTAGGCATGAAACAGTTATTTAAAAAATTGTCAAGATCAAATTGTGATACAAGATCAAGTTTATCATATAACTGATTATAAAAGTCATGAAACATAGCCATAACTTTCTCAGGATGCTGTAACAATTGACCTCCTTTCAGCTTGATTTTGGGGAAGACATAAACTTTGAGACTAAAGCTACGTACACACGTCAGATTTTTATCGCCCGATAATCGGCATCGGCCAATTATCGGGCGAAAATCTGCCNTGTGTACAGTCGGTGTCGTCCATCGTCCGGACGACCGACCTGCCGGATCCATGGACGACAGCCGATCGTAATGAAAGTGAAGGGGAGAGCGCGCAGCAGGGTGCCGCTCCGTCGCTCTCCCCCTCCCCTCTCCATAGAGCATGAACGGTGCTGTATGTACAGCACCGTTCATGCATCGTGCACTCCCTTGTCGTTGGAAAGGATCGTGAAAGATCCTTTCCAACGACAAAAATTGGCAGTGTGTACGCAGCTTTAGATTCTATTTGTTGACTAATAGTCTACCTGGTTTATCACTGGTTTATCTCTAAAAGATATTGCCAGCATAAAGATTTATCAGCTCTAGTGGTGAGTAGCAAATTAGGTTCCAAATGCATTGTTTCCAATTGGATTTGGGAATCTGGCATCTCTCGCTGAAGGGTTCATCTCCCCCAAATATCAATTTTATATAATATATATATATAATTGTTTTATATATATATATTATATAAGCTACTGTACATTTACATTACATTATACACTATTTTTTTTAAAAGATTTTTTTTTATAATGTTTTATAAAAAAAAAAATTTTAAATTTATTATTAAATTTATTAAATTTTGGACATATTTCGGTGAATCATGCCTAAGAATTATAGCCTACAATCTAAAATAAATTTCCATGCCAAATTTTTTTTTTTCCTTTTTTCATGGAAGTATGGAAAGAATTAGAACACCCGGCGTTCGAGTACGCATCCCTCTGCGATTGCTGATGATGTCAGTGCATACGTCCATCGACGGGGGTCGTAGCGGGAAATTCAGATATTTTGTATTGGATTCAATACAAAGTCCTGTATCCAATCCAATCCAAAATATATTTATGTGGTTTTGTCTATAGGTATGTGATGTTGGACTCTATACTAGGGAGGTGTTTTAGAAAAATATATTACTATACAGTATACCGAATTATTGCATTTTCAGTATTTTTTATTTATTTATGCATTCTTGTTTAAGCTGATTTTTGTGTTTTATTATTAAAGTTATTTTTCTTTTTTACAGGATTGTGTGTTTCAAGCTTTTTAATATTCAGGATATCTAGACCCTTGTTCGGACGTATTTCTGTAAGTTACAGGTCAACAATTAAAAAATTTTTTTTAATGAAAAACAGTGTACCGCTTTTGGTACCGAAGACTAGACATCAGTGAAATGCCCAGGTGGTTAATCTGTGCTGTTTTAAGAACCAGGAGACTTTCTGGCTCTTTTTGGGGTAGTTTTTATCTTTTGGGAGGTAGGATTTATCCAACATTTGATCCAATGCTATTAGAATGTCCTAAATGGATCAAATAGCCTTTGATTCTGGGTGTGACCTTTAAGACTAAATGGTGAAAAAATTCCAGTTGGCCTTTATTAGGAGCATAATATGTAACCACAGTTAATTCAGTGCCATCTACCGTTCCCTGTACTAATAGGAAATCTTCCACTAGGATCCCTAAAAACTTCACTGGAGCAATACATAGATTCTTGGAGAAGCACAACATAACCCCACATGTTTTCTTAGGAGTGTTAGCTTGGTAAAATATAGGGTAATTTTTTTGAAAGAACTTGGGATTGGATGTATGGGAAAAATGAGTTTCTTGAAGAGCTAGTATGTCCACTTTTAAAGAGTTGTAGTAATGGAAATCTTCGCATCTCTTTAATGGGGAATTTAGGCCCTGAACATTGTGAGTAAGAACCGTTACAATAGGGGGCGGTTGGTTTATATCAGTAGGATCAGTGGCCATTTGTCAAGGCAAGCCTAAGTGCGATTTCGATAAGTCTCCATGGAAATGTGGATAGAGGGGGGTAGCTAGAGACAAAACACCAGGAAAACAAATAATTAACCACAATGTAGCATATACAGTGGCTCATGAAGCGGAGTTCTGAGGGAGGTCCCCCCTGCGCAGCAGGGATGGGTAGGGGACCGACCACAGACCCCTCAGTGGATGGAGCATGTAACAGCTCCATAGCACAAGGGTAACACCAGCTGGGCGGGTACATACACCGAATCCCAGGTATTAAACCCCTGTAGTGGAGGGCATGTGTGGCAACCCCCATTTCCAAGGCACCATGGTCAGCCTTCAGAAAGGAGAGCTCTGTTTGAGGGAATCCTGATGGCGATTAACCGGGAGATCACAGATGTATTAGTTAACAGGGGTAAATGTCCCTTTAGTTTATTTGCAGAAAAGACTGATAAATGTCCAATGCCCTTGCAGATAAACAGTAGTGGTAAATGTCCAATGACTGGGCAGATAACAATGCTGGTAAATGTTCAATGACTTTGCAGACAAACAGAAGTGATAGATGTGCAAATGACTTGCAGATAAACAGAGGTGGTAAATGTCCAATGACTTTGCAGACAAACAGAAGTGATAGATGTCCAAATGACTTTGCAGATAAACAGTGGTAATAATAGCTTGCAGACAAACCTTGGAGATCATACATGGATAATCAGATGGAGAGCAGAGAATGCATGAGTAGCGAGGAGCAGGATCCAGGAAACAGGAAGTTGTCATGATCAATCTGCACTGGAAGGAAATCATGGAGCCTTCATATAGTGCCATCCCAGCCTCTTATTGGAGCTTGCACAGGGCATGTGCAGAGTAAGGATACGCACTGAGCATGTGCGAAATGCGGTGCAAACTGAGCATGAACAATAAGGTTCATTTAGACATAGGTTTGTGACAACCATCAAGTAAACCAATGTAACAAGTAATCAGTTAAACATAAGGCTTATAATAATAGAGTATTCAAGGACAATTAGAAGGCAGTTAGTTGACACGGCAAGTAAAAGCTATCTGAAGTAGCATGTTATCAAAATCTGTAGCACTGTAAATAGTGGGCTTTTAAAGCCAACAGAGTGAAATCCACTCAACTATGGATCAAACTCAAACAAGAGAAACAACTACATTTTTCAAAACCTTTCAGGTAGTACTACTAGAGGCCTTGGAGGAGAATTTCACTTTCTGCCACAAAGGATAAAGTGGTGCATGAGAGAACTCTGGTGACGAATGTGTGGAAGTGCTCCAAGGAAGTAAATGCAGCTCTTTAAAAAGATTCCGTGAAGGATGAAAAAGAGAAGGTTTTGCTATTATTTTGAAACAAGAGCCTTAAAGGAAATGCCCAACCATACTTTAAATTATTAGTTAACAGAACTTGCAATAAATGCTTCAGAGTACGTCTTCTTTGGATTGTGAAAGGGGATAAATCAGAAAAGATCTGGACAGGATGACCTTCCATCTGGAGGTTTTCCATAATCCTGGTTGCCTTGATAAGGGCCTCCTTGGTTGAAAAGTAGTGGGGCTTCACAATGATATCATGTGGAGGACCATCCACCTTAGGTGCATTCCATGCACGATGAGCTCTATCCAGCTCTAAATGCAATTCTGGAACCTCTGGTAATATGGACCTCATGAATCTCTTGGTTGCTTCTACGGTGTCTTTTACTGACTCTTGAACCCCTCTAATGCGAAAGTTACAGCATCTGGAGCGATTTTCCATCATCTAAATTAATTTGAAGATTCTCAATTGGATTTTCCAGCACCATAATTTAAGAAGTATTTTGAGTGACTCCAGAAATAGTATCATCCAACTTCTGCTCAATTAGATCCAAACTCTCAAGATCTTCCCGCACTTCTGTAGTAATAGATGATGAAGTTTTAGCCAGCTCCATCTGTTGCAAAGCAGCCATGTGTTGAAGCAACCTGTTTTCCCCCTCAATACTAATGGATGAAACAGCACTAGATTGAAAATCAGGAGAATATACATTAAGAGGAGTTTGGGAGCTCTGTGTATCAGGTGAAAACTGTGCAGGTATTTGCTCATCATCTCCAGACATTGGGGAGCTATGAGGTACAGGTAAATGCAAAACATGATGGGGACTGAGATGAGGAGATTTGGGACCTTGAGAGCTTGGCGTTGGTGATGCTGGTGGTATGAGGCTACTAAACTTTCTTTACCCTTCTCAAGGGTAGTACAGTGGGAAGAGCTGGGAACCGATTTCAGCCTGGATTGTGCTACGCTGTCGCACTTTTGCCATCTTAGGTCTGCTTCCCTGTGCCTGTGACCGAGAAAATCGGTCTTTCTGCTTGCCCCCTGCCTTTCCAACCATACCTGCCAGGTTGATGCACATGTGAAGAAGAATCCTCATCCGGAGATTGTGCTGGATGCCGAGTCAGAGCTGCGATGGAGCCCGATTAGGAGACAGAGGGGAGCCGCGTAGATCAGGCTGCTGCCATCATCATGGGTGGTGCTTGCGCACTCCTGTACTGTAAATTTTGAAACATGGGAGTGCACAAAGTCCAATGTCACAATCAGGACAGTAAAACCTGGTTTGCTTTCGAATCTTCCTTCCACTGTTATCTCTCTTTGAGCAATTAACCATGCACATCCTTGTAGGTGCTGCCTTTTTCTCAGTTGGTGGGATGTATTCCATGAAAGACGTTCCGGGTTGACAACTGCAACAGCACGACGTCCAGGTCTATTCACGGCCTTTGATGGTGTTTGGTGGTTCATGACAATGGATTCAGAAACTTTCCAAATGAAGTCAGAACGACTCACAGGCCTGTCACTCTTTTGCTTGTAGAGAATAAAGGCATTCCACAAGCATTGCTCAACAGGATGCGTGAAAATCTGCTTTTAAATTTCCCGCCAGGCCACACCTTCCCAGCGTACTGATGCTTAACGCATCACATCGAGGATGCGATGCAGAAGCCAGCCGGGGATTGCTGAGAACGCCACTGGATTGTGGGAGGCAGGTAGGATTTTTTTTTTTGCTACCTCGAGTGTGGCTCGGGGTACCGCTTTTGGTATATAAAATTCACCCCGAGCAACACTCGGAAATACCACCAAGGGGGTTAAGGGAAGATATTATCACCCTGTATAAATATATAAATGGTCCATATAGAGAACCCCCTTCCCAATTGTTCATTTTGAGATGATTACAAAGAACAAGAAGGCACTCTTTGCGTCTGGAGGAAAAGAATTTGAAGCCCTGGATAAAGAAGGGATTTTTCACTTTAAGGTCTGTAAAAATGTGGAATCAGCTCCCTCAGGAAGTAGTTTTAGCAACTACTATAGTTTGCTTTAAGAAAAAGCTGGATGATTTTCTAGAAGCACAGAACATAACTGGGTATTAAGACTTTAAAGTAAAGATAAAGGAGACCGTTGATCCAGAAAACATCCGATTTCCTCATTGAATCAGGAAGGATTTTTTTGCCTTCCTCTGGACCAACTATGTCCATAAGGTTTTATATCTGGGATATGTTTACTTCCCCGGTTGAACTTGATGGACATATATCTTTTTCAACTTGACCTATTATGTAACTATTGTGAGGGGTTTCGCTCAGGATCGCCTTTGCTGGGTTCAAAGGACACTTGTCTGGTTCATCCAGCTCAGATCACACACCAAGGTATCAGCTTTAAGCTGGCTTGCAGCCAGGTTTATTGAAGGTTGCGGATAAAATAGCAAAACAGCAAAAGAAAACCTTGCCTGTCCGGCACTTACTATACATCAGACATTCCTGTCTATCAGCTCGAGGGCTTCTCCCTGTTAGCTCGAAACAAAGCTTTCAGCAACCTTCTGCTCACTTTTCAGCTCACTGACCCAGACTGACTTTCTGAGTCTCTCAGCCGAGCTCCCTTACAGACTGACTGTCTGTGTCTCCAGCAGAGCTTACTCACACAGTCCACCTGGCTGTGTCTTCAAACAGAGCTCTCTCCAAATAGAGCTGCACTGACACAAACCCCTGTCTGTGTCTCTCCAAGGCAAGCTCTTGACTGAGCTCCTGGCTCTATGTTATATCCCCACCCTCAGTGCTTCTTCATTAATTATCTCACAGGTGAGAGTCTTCCACCTGCTACTTCACACAGGAGAGGAATCTTGGGCAAATATATCTCCCTTTCACCACCAATCCTGTATTGGTGTCACATATCCCTCCCCCCTGTGCTCAGGCCCGTGGGACTGAGCAACTGAAACCAACAGACAGTGCACGGGTGACAACACCACCGCGTTTCCTTGTCATTGGTGTCACACTATATAACTATGTAACTCTGTGTAAAGTACAAAAGAAGTGGTGTTCTGCATCATCCATACATACAGAATAGAAACATATAGTATACTGAGAATTACTAGCAACCTACAAAAGAATGGAAGTGGTATTGTGCATTGTCCATACAAATAGAAAAAGAGCAGAAATTAGGATTACAACTAGAATACAGATCATATAAATTTTACACAAAGAACAAAAACGGAAATAAATCCAGTCGGCATAAACAGACATTCATACATCAAGGAGAGTTATAGGGTGACCCTTTTGGGGGAATATAAAACTGTGTGACTCTGGATTTTAGGTAATGTGCCTGCAGTAACTTTGTACAACTAAAGGGGGAAACAATAAAAACTCTAAAATGAAAAAAGACCCCCTACCAGAACCGTGTAGTTTCTATTTTCATCTATGTATTTTTCTATGTTGAAAGTGTGGTGTGTTCTAGGTTCACCATGAGTTTGGAGTATACTTTACATGTGTATGTGTGTTTTACATGTAATGTGTGTTTGGCTGAAAATTTTACCAAAATCTAGAAGGCAGGAATTTAATTAATTCAATGAAAAACAAGCAATTGTGCACTCAAAGTAACCCAGTCACTAGCAGGTGTTACCCGGAAAAAAATACCTCTAAAATAGAGAATGTAAATATTTTTTCTTCGTTGTGTGTCATCAAACACCACTCTGTCCCATGAATTACCTGCAAAACAACACTTTAGGGCAGCAAAGGCTGCAGGGGATCAAGACTAATGACAATTCTGGAAATGTTAGTTTCCTAGCAGACACCAGAGAATAGCTCCATATAGTGTAGTTAGGAGAGCACAGTGGGGTGCCGCCCGTTTGTTCTCCCCCATCTACTCTCTATAGAACAGAACTGCGCTGTGTACAGTGCTCATTTGTTCTTCTGTCACTCTTTAA
This sequence comes from Pyxicephalus adspersus, assembly GCF_032062135.1. Lineage (NCBI taxonomy): Eukaryota > Metazoa > Chordata > Amphibia > Anura > Pyxicephalidae > Pyxicephalus > Pyxicephalus adspersus. The sequence goes on from NC_092867.1 coordinate 51,557,385, forward strand.
AATGTGTGTATGCAGCCTAAGTAATAGGAAAGGAAAGACACTCAACCACCACTGGCAAAATGATATAAATATATTGTTGTTTTTATCTTTGAATAAATTTATTAACAATACATGTTACCCGAATCAAGTTAAAACCTGTCTGTTATGTCTGTTATAGGAACATAAACAAGAAAATTACAGCCAGCTATGTATAAAGCTAGCTGGGAATTTCAGTATTCCATACACCATAGTCATTTTATCGATAACCATGGACTAAATACGGGCAGCGTATTTAATTGTAATGGCTAGATCCAATCCAGTGGAAGGACCTGGAAGTGATGGCGATCAGAGAACCGGAGGTGGGCGTGGCTTCATAGATTGTACTTGAAGCCCGGGAAAACTGTAGTTGAAAGGCAGGGAAAATGGATTATCAGTCTCCACACAGCAGTTTCTGTTTAGTTTATACATCATAAACTGTCAGGGTTATTATGAAGTGTCATACCCCTATTGTACGCTGCACAGGTAGTTATGTAAGGGGATATGGGGGAGACAGGTGATGATGGTCACTGATATTGCAGGGTGATATGGGGGGTTCAGGAAGGAAATGTTAGGTGATGGAATGCATTGGTATTATTGCAGAATGAAATGGAGGTGAAGGAAGTGTCAGACAGGTGATGCGGTGAACTGTTTGTGTTATTGCAGGGTAAGGAAGGGAGAAATAGGTGATGGGGTGCACTCCTATTATTGTGAAGTATTATGGGGGTACAGGAAGGGGTTATAGAGGTGATGGGGTGCACTCCTATTGATGTGGGGGTAATATGGGGGTAAAGGAGAGGGTGAGACAGGTGGTGGGGTGCACTCCTATTGTTGTGAGTTAATATGAGGGTACAGGAGGGAGTTAGACAGGTGATGAGGTGAACTCCTATTGTTGTGAGGTAAAATGGGGCTTCAGGAAGGGAGAAACAGGTGATGGTGTACACTCCTGTTGTTTTGAGGTGACCCGGGGATACAGGAGGGGTGAGACAGGTGATGGGGTGCACTCCTATTGTGGGGTAATATGGGGGTACAGGAAGGTGTTGTGTACAGGATTTTGGGGGGTGATGGGGTGTACTTCCTTTGTTGCAATGTGATGTGGGGGACACAGGTGGTGTTTTGCTGTTGTTCTTGGAGGATAATATAGGGGTACAAGAAGTCCGCAGGTGATGGAGTGCACCTCTATGAATGCAAGGTTATATGAGTTTTAGGAAGGGAGAGACAGGTGATGGGGTGCACTGATAATATTGTTGGGTATTATGGATATTTAGAAACGGGAAGACATATGTTGGGGTGCTCTTGTGTTTTTGAAGTGTGATATTGGGGTGCAGTAAGTGGGGTAGGTGATGGGGTGCACAGCTAATTTTGCGAGGTAATGGGGGGCTTAAAAAGGGTGAGAAAACTGATGAGCTGCAATGCTATAAATGTGGGGTGATATGGGAGTTTAGAAAGGGGAATACAGGTGTTGGGGTGTGCTTGTTTTATTGCAGGGTGATATGGGGGTATAGGAAGGGGGCAAGTGATGGGTGCACTGGTGTTATTTCTGGGTGATATGGGGGCAGGTGATGGGGGATAAACTAAAGTTTTCCCAAGATGATATGGCAGTAAAGGAAAGGTAAGCCAGATGATGGGGTGTACTGCTATTATATATGATATTTTAGGGTGATATGGGAATATAGGAAGAGGCGTGCACATGATGTGGTGCCCTGGTATCGTTTAGGATCATTAGGGGAGGGAGGTCTAAAAGATGGAGAGAGATGTTGGGATGTGCTACTATCACATTGCCATTACTGCAGGGTGGTACGGGGTTTCAGGAAGGGTGAGACAGGTGATGGGGTGCACTGGTATTGTTGCAGGGTGGTATGGGGTTCAGGAAAGATGAGACAGATGTTGGTGTGCTCTTGTGGTATTGCAGTGGGAAACTGGGGTGCAGTAGGTGGGGTAGGTGATGGGGTGCACAGCTAATTTTGCAGGGTAATAGGGGGCTTAAAAAGGGGGAGTAAGCTGATGAGCTACAAAGCTATATATGTGGGGTGATATGGGAGTTTAGAAAGGGGAATACAGATGTTGGAGTGTGTGTGTTTTATTGCAGGGTGACATGAGGGTATAGGAGGGGGGCAGGTGATGGGTGCACTGGTGTTATTTCTGGGTGATCTGGGGGCAGGTGATAGGGGTAAACTAAAGTTTTCCCAAGTTGATATGGCGGTAAAGGAAAGGCAAGCCAGATGATAAGCAGTATTGCTATTATAAGAGGGTGATATGGGGATATAGGAAGAGGGGGACACATGATGTGGTGCTCTGATATCGTTTTTAGGATAATTAGGGGAGGGGGGTCTGAAAGATGGAGAGAAATGTTCGGATGTACTACTATCACATTGCCATTACTGCAGGGTGGTACGGGGTTTCAGGAAGGGTGAGACAGGTGATGGGGTGCACTGGTATTGTTGCAGGGTAGTATGGGGTTCAGGAAGGGTGGGACAGGTGATGGGGTGCACTGGTATTATTGCAGGGTGTTATGGAATTCAGGGAGGGTGAGACAGGTGATTGGGTGCACTGGTATTATTGCAGGGTGGTATGGGGTTCAGGAAGGGTGAGACGGGGGATGGGGTGCACTGGTATTATTGCAGGGTGGTATGGGGTTCAGGAAGGTTGAGACAGGTGATGAGTTGCACTGGTATTGTTGCAGGGTGATTTGGGGTTCAGGAAAGGTGGGACAAGTTATGGGGTACACTGCTATTATTCCAGGGTAGTATGGGGTTCAGGAAGGGTGAGACAGATGCTGGGGTGTACTGGTATTTCTGCAGGGTGGTATGGGGGTTCAGGGAGGGTGAAACATGTGATGGGGTGCACTGGTATTGCCGGGTGATACAAGGGTTCAGGAAGGCGGGACAGGTTTTGGGGTACATTGACAGTAATTCTAGGGAATATGAGGGTACAGAAAGAGAAGTGATGGGGTGCAAAAGTATTATTGAAGGATGATACTGGGATTATGTAAGGGGTGAGTTAGGTAATGAGGTGTACTGCTAATTTTGTGGGGTCATTTTTGATTTTTGGAAGGGGGTGGGTTGGGCAAGTGATGTGGTACACGGAGGGTGATACGGGCTAAAAGGAAGGTGAAACAGATGATGGGGGGCACTGCTATTTTTAGTTGGAAATATGGAGGTTTAAGAAGGGGGAGGCAGGTGATGGTGCACTGGTATCATTTCAGGAAGATAGGGGGAGGGGGGCAGGAAGTTGGAGAAAGATGTTGAGGTGTACTACTATCACACTACTATCATTGCAGTATGATATGGTTGTACAGGAAGGCAGGAGGAGGTGATTGAGTGCACTGGTGTTATTGCAGTGGGATGTGGGTGATGGGGTGCATAGCTATTTTTGCAGGATGATATGGGGTTCAAGAAGGTTGAGAAAGCTGGAAGGGTGAGACAGATGACGGGGTGCGTTTGTTATAGTAGGGTGATAGGGAAGTTTAGAAAAAAGAGTAAGTGCACCACTATTTTTAGGTGATATAGCCACAATGAGGCTGCAAAGCTTATGGGAGATTGACATTATCAATCAGGAAAGGGAAAAAAGCACTATACTTTCTGACCAATCAGAACAGTGGAAATGGTTCTAAGTGGCCATTCCCTGTCATGTGATGATGCTTCTCACTCGCTAGCGCCACCACTGTCTGCCAGATGTGGGGAGGTGTCAGTTGACAACTGCACATCCCAAACTGACCTTAGCCCTGACATACATGTTACAGTCAATCAGCACAATCCACAAGGCCACCGACATTGAATAAAGATTAATCAGATGTTTTATAGTAGATCCACCTATGTAGTTATATCTAAAGCTGATTGTTCAGTAAAATTGTCATTTGTATGGTAAACTTTAGTCATGGTATGTGACTAGATCATTTCAGACTATTATATATACAGATTATATGAGCAAGTACTGTATGGTCTATGGTTATCTTGAATTTTTTGTTCATATGTTCTAATTTATTTAACTTTTTTTTTCTTCATTTTACAGCTATAATTGGACAGCATTGGGATTCTGATTTTGTTTCCTCCAAGTATCATCAAGAATTTGGTACATTGAGTAAAATTTAAATTTTATGTGCAGTTTTACACATAATAAAATACTATTTCAGATACACAGCATTGCATAGTCCATTACTTTTTTACTGCAATACAATTTCTGCGTATTTGTGAATTTCATGTACACATGTAGTGCAAGAAATACATAGGCAGCCATTTCTGATCTCCCTGTGGAAATTCTACCTACCTGGAGGGTAGGTCAGAAACCTTGTGCACACCTATAGTAGGTAATTCAATCAAAAAGCTTTCAGATTCTGGCTCAGCAGTGACACCAGGCATTTATCATTCTTTAAGTAGACGTTAGAGCGGACATGCTGATTTTATCTACAATACCAATGATGTACCTCTCTCCTTGTCGTTTCATCCTTAGAGTGATTTAGGGACCTAAATTTCCTTCACTATACATTTTATTGCAGCACCTAACAACACTATTACCATATAATATAAATTGCTTACTCCAGAAAAAATTAAATCATTATTATAACAAGATATACCCATCCATTACAAGGACCTTTTCATGCCCTCTATTGTTAAGGTCCGGTATAGGGAAGGGAAATAGTTTGCTCATGTATAACCAAGCCGATTTCCATACAGTACAAAGACCTTAATATTCCTTGGTGGTGAGATCCTTATACCGGAGCTGACCACTAGGGGGCATTAAATAGTTACACTAATGTATATACTGTATGGGTAATGTACAAAATAGACTTTCGTCTGATGCTAACCAATAACATATCCGCCTTTACAATGGCGACAACTCTTCTCGTATCCGAAGCGTTGAGGTGATAGTTCACAAAAAGCGGAAGTGACGTCGTGAGACTCGACTAATAGTGTGCATCTTTTTAGTGTGTTCTGATAGTGTACTGTGTGGTGGCGGGAAGGAAAAAGCAAGTCCTGGTGACGCACAATGGCGGACACGTTGGAATTTAACGATATTTACCAGGAGGTGAAAGGATTTATGGTGAGAATTTATTTTGTATGTTTGAGGAGAATTGAACATGGCATCGTTTTTACTAGAAATGTGTCTGCCTCATGTATGAGAGGTAATGATATTATGCCGGTGAGAGTATACGGAACCTGGTATTTGGGGCCTGATCACATCTGGATGCTCTGATGTGTTATATTCACATACAGTAATGTGTGGCAGTGTAGTAACATATCTGAGCCTAATGTGTGTTACCGCAGCCATTATAAAAGTATAACTAAGGCTTTTTCTCTCCTATGCTTCTGTTCAATAACCTGCCATCCATAGGTTCTCTCATCGCTTCTAATAGGTTTGACATCATGGATCAGTGGGGATGTAATGCTAATGAGAATTCAATTCTCCAGGCTCAGAATGTGCACTCATCTGCGACTTTGTGGCTAAATGTACATTTGGAACATCATTGCTGGCCATCAAAACCGGGGATTTTATTGTAGAAGTGGAATTCAAAGTCACAATATTTTAAGAAGGTCAGCAGTATCAGAGCAATTGTTTCCATACACAAATTCACATTCAGGATCACACTAGTCTGGATTATATTATCAGTGATGTATTTACAATGTTCTCCTCAGAAATTTGTTTCACCCAGGTGGATAGAAGGGGGGGGGGGGGACCTCCCCCAAAAATTATAAAAAAAAATAAAACACATTTTTCTAATATATAAAAGGAGAAAGTTAAAATGTGGTGTTGCTTTAAGAGCATGCATGTGATAGCAGATGGGGGCAGTACAGCCAGTCTCCCCTCATCACTGCCCATATTCTAAATTGGAAGCTGTTCTGGGCAGGGTCCCCTCATCCTGTGTCACTGTCTGTATTTGTCTATCATTTGCAACCCATATTTAATGTACAGAGCTGTGAAATTTGTTGGCGCTATGTAAATCCTGTTTAATAATAATAATCTTGGGCAAAAAAAAAAACTGCCTGTGAAATGTATCTGCCATCAGTGTGATAGCTGTGTGGTGTAAAGTCTGCAGCCTAACAACTCAATGTGTTCAATTTTTCAGATCTCCTAATTTGTTGATTGTAATTATTTGAGAATTTTAGGGTACACAAGGGACTCTTATAGTTACTAACAACCAACATTTCTTAAGGAAATTTCCAGATCACAAGTTTAAAAACTTGTGAATATTGAACATTTGGGTTGCTGTTTCGAGAAAGTGCACCTAGGAGCCTAAAATTAAAAATGCAAATTAAGGCCCCCTGGGGCCACTTAGATAGCAAGGAGCATTGCAGTGGGGCCCCTAAATTTTTTACCTACCTTTCACAAAACTATAATTTTAATATTATGCTACCCTTTTGCTTCTGGTTTTTGAACCCCAATTTATCTGCAATGGGGAGGTGCAGGAAACTGAAAATGTAAGTGCAAGTGGGGGACACATGTGTAACCCCCCCCCCCCCCCTAAAATTTCATTGCATGCATTTTTTAGAACAAACTGCCCATCAAACTGTCCGCTTCCCTACCTTGAACCCTAATTTCTCGAGACCAGAGAGGTGCAGGTAAACAAAATTATAGGTGCAAGTGGGGGGCACTTGTGGCTAACACCCCTCAAACTTTCATTTCCATGGCATCATTAAAACAAACTCCACCCATTAAAACACGCTGCCCTGTTACACATGACTGTACCCCACCAATACCTGAACCCCAATTTCATTTTGATGTGCAGAGATTTTTGTGTTCTAATGATACCATAGTGATAAACTTTTAGGAGGTGTTAACTGTGTTCTCCCTAGAAATTTTTTTCAGCCGCATGGGGGAAAGCTGTAGCCGGGTCGTCAAAAAGGGGGCGGACAAGACACTTCAAATTTAGTGTTCCCAGTAGTTTTTGCCACAGGTATCTAGTAACTCCTATTGGTGTCAGTGTTCTACCTAACCCCTATACTTTGTTCAAACTTTCTAATGCCTGCCCCAGTGTCCTCAACAAAATTTAGTGGGCAGAGTTCATTTTCTAATGATGCCATAGTGATGAAGTTTTAGGGGATGTTAGTCACAGATGTTCCCCACTTGTACCTATGTTTTTGGTTTCTTACATCCCCATTCCCAAATTGAAGTTCAGAATTTTAGTTAGGTGGACAGGAATGTGTAACAAGGCAGGGAGCCCATTTTAATGGGCAGAGTGTTTTATGTCCTAATGATGCAATAGTAATGAGATTGTAAGGGGAGAATGTGCCCGCCACTTGCACCTATATTTTCGGTTTTGTACCCCAACTCTCAGAGAAATAGGTGTACAAGAAGAGAAGCAGACGGTAGTTTCATAGGTATAGATTTGTGACAGGTAGGTATATTTAGGGGCCCCAACCCAATGCTCCTTGCTAGGTTAGTGGCCCTGGAGTCCCTAATTTGCACTTTCAATTTAGAACTCCTAGTTGCACTTTCCTCTGAAACAGCAACCCCAAAGTAAAATTTTCATAACTTTTACATTTGTGACCCCCATATCTTGAAATTCTTTAAAGCTGAAGGGCTGAAATTGTAAAACCTAGTATCTATGAGGGTCCCCTGTACACCCTGAAAATTACAGGTCATTGTGACATACATATTAGGAGATATGGAGGTTTGTACACACAGAGCTGTGAGGATGCAAAATTCACACGCAGAGCTAGAGGTGGATACATTTCCCAGGCAGAGCTCGTGCTATGAGATGGGGGAGGGGCTGCCTGTGTCTTCTTCACATGAAGGCTGAGCTGTGTGCTCATCTCTCATCGGCAGCAATCCTCTGAACGGTTGGCACAGAGCACAGAGCAGCCTCACTGAGATCCGTGCATCCGAGAATGAGAGCTGCCGAGAGCTGGGCGGGGTATTCAAATCAGCCGGGCGGAGCAACCGGCTAAAAACCTCTGGGGAGAACTATGCTGCCCTGTTAGTATGTCCAATTTTCTATTCTTTGAACATGCCCCAACCAACCTGCCCAGTGTTCTAAAGCTGCGTACACACTTCCAATTTTTGTCGTTGGAAAGGATCGTGAAAGATCCACAAGGGAGTGCACGATGCATGAACGGTGCTGTACATACAGCACCGTTCATGCTCTATGGAGAGGGGAGGGGGAGAGCGACGGAGCGGCACCCTGCTGCACGCTCTCCCCTTCCCTTTCATTACGATCGGCTGTCGTCCATCGTCCGTGGATCCGGTAGGTCGGTCGTCCGGACGATGGACGACACCGACTGTACACACGGCAGATTTTCGCCCGATAATTGGCCGATGCCGATTATCGGGCGATAAAAATCTGACGTGTGTACGTAGCTTAAGTTTTAAGAGTGTAATGGCCTTGAAGTGTAATAGTGTGATCAATGTAGTGTAACAAGTGAGGCTTAGTTCAAATTAGCAGCAAAAAAACTTTGCTATTTACTGTACCTGAGTGACTACTGGTAACTGTTAGGCACCTGGGATTGGTAACCATTGGTAAGTGCTGGGCTTTTTCAGAGCTAGCGGTATTTTAAGCAGCAGTGGTTCCTGGCGTGAGTAAGGGGAAATGCAGCAAATACAACCTTACTACCATTGTGAATTCACCCTAACTTCAGATGTGTCCCATGCTGGCTCAGCTTCCCTCTTTTTTTTTTTCTGATGCCAACTGTAACGCCCAGTGCCGCCTTGCACTGCACATGCACGAGATTGAGCACTTTTACCTCTTACCTCTTTACCACTTTTTTTTTTTTTTCACATTATGAGAAAGCCTCTGAAGATGCACATGCAAGAAGAAGCACCCAACAGCCTCTTGGTATGTGTGTCACAAATATCCCAGGGGGCTGCAGATTTTTTACCACCATGGCAGTAGGGACAGAAGGGTAGAGGTCCTCCCCCCAAAATAGATGGAGAATCAAAAAAAACAAACTTTTCTGTTATGTAAAAGGGAAAGTCACTCTTTTATATAATGTTAAAAATGTGGTGATGCTCTAAAAGCATCATGCATGTGGTAGCAGATGAGGGCAAGACAGCCAGTGTCCCCCTTATAGCTACTAGTAACCAATTTCTTTAAAGAATTGTAGGAAATAGGGGTCACAAGTTTGAAACTTGTGAAAATTGAACAGTGGGGTTGCTGTTTCAAAAGAGAGTATGTCTAAGAGCACAAAATTGAAAATGCAAATTGTGGACCCTTAGGACTACTTACATAGTAAGAAGCATTGGGGTGGGGCCCCTAAATTTATACCTACCTTTCACAGAACTATAATTGTCATACTATGCCACTCTGTCTGCTTCGCTACCTTGAACCTCAATTTCTCTAGAATGGAGAGGTGCAGGGAAACACAAATAGAGGTGCATGTGGGGGACACTTGGCTATGGCATGGCTAACACCCCCAAACCTTCATCACCGTGGCATCATTAAAACATAAAAAAATGTTGTCCATCAAAACATACCTCCCTGTTACACATGACTACCCTTCCAGTACCTGAACCCCATTTTGTTTTAGTGGGCAGCATTTATGTATGTTATAATGATGCCGTAGTGAGGAAATTGTGGGGGATGGTAGCCACAGATGTTCCCCACACATTTTTGGTTTCTTACACCCCCACCCCATTCCAGGGAAACTGGAGTTCAAGTGTTAGAAGTGGGCAGTAATGTGTAACAGGGCAGCGCATTTTGATGGGCAGAGTTTGTTCTAATGATGCTATAGTAATTAAATTATAAGGGAAGTTAGCCAAAGGTGTCCCCCACTTGCACCTATATTTTTGGTTTTATACACCCTGCCGCTCCAGAGAAACTGGGGTTCAAAGAAGAGAAGCAGATAGGGTAGCAGAGTTTGACAGTTTTAGATTTGGGAGAGGTAGGTATACATTTGAGGCCCTACCCCAATGCTCCTTGCTTTGTAAGTGGCCCTGGGGGTCCCTAATTTGCATTTTCAATTTAGGACTCCCAGGTGCTCATTCTTTTGAAACAGCAACCCCAATGTTGTATTTTCATAAGTTTTTAATTTTGTGACCCCCATATCTTGCACTTCGTAGAAGCTAGGGGGCTCCTGTTTTTAGTTACTAGTGGCTATGAGAGTCCCCTGTGTACCCTGAAACTTTCAAGTTATTACAACATACGATTTAGGAGATATCAAGGTTTGTACACAGTGATTTCTATCAGAGTTGCTGCTGCTGATGTCAATGTACACACCCACTTGGTCGGATACATTTTAGAAGCAGCTTTTTTTAATAGAAATCCCAGCTCATACTATCAGATATGGAGGCGGGGTGGCCTGTGTGCCACTCCCATCAAGGCTGAGCTGTGTGCTGAGCTCCCCACCCACCTATCACCAGCAATCCTCTGGATGACAGCTGAGCACAAAGCAGCCTCACTGAGATACCTGCAGAGGATTGGAGCAGAGGATGGCAAGTGGGCGGGGAATGCATGGCAGCCGGGTGAAGCAACCGGCTAAAACCTTCTAAGGTAGTTCAATGGAGGTTTAAAGGGACAATTGAGAGTCATTGTCGTCGCTACATAGGTTGGGAGAAATATGTTGAAGAGCCGAACATGTTATCATCTTAACAGAAGTATACCAAACTGGGGTGATTGATGAAAACACAAAAAAGTGTCTGACAATCAAAAATCCGTTTAAAAAGTTGGCAATACATTTGTAGTATACTAGAAAGATATTGTATAATAAACACATAAAGTTTAAGAAAAATTATTTAATGAAAATATAGTGTGCTGAAATATTCAAATATATGTACCCATATAATAGGTTTACAGTGAAGTGCAACTGTCTATGCGATACAATATATTATATCCAAGATACAGTGGCTGAATATACATCCGCAAATATTTCAACAGAATAGTGATATAACAAAGGAATAAACAAAACTTTTTCAACATGGGTACATAAGAATCATAAAATACGTATTTTAGAGTAAGTAATCAAAGTGACATGTTTAGGAAACTGAAAATGTAGGTGCAAGTGGGAGGGACATGTGTACAAACCCCCCTACAATTCCTTTAGCATGGCATCAATAAAACTAAAAAAAAAAACTGCCCATCAAAACGCCTTGCCCTGTTACACCTAAGTGTCTGCTTCTCTACCTTAACCCTAATTTCCTTAGAACAGAGAGGTGCAAAAAAACAAAATTATGGATGCAATGCCTCCGCATTCCAGAGAAATTAGGGTTCCAGTGTTAGAAGTGGGCAGTAATGTGTAACAGGGCAGTGCGTTTTGCCATAGTAATGAAATTTTAGTGAGGGGCTTAGCCAAAGGTGTCTCCCCCACTGCACCTACATTTTCAGCTTTGTATACCCCACTATTTCAGGGAAATTTGGATTCAATGAAAGGAAGCAGACAGGGTAACATAGCATGACAGTTATAGTTTTGTGACCGGTAGATATCAATGTCCACCCAAGTGGCCCCCAGGGTCCCCAATTCGGATTTTCAATTAAGGACTCCTAGACACACTTTCTTTTGAAATTGTTGTATTAAGTTTTTAAAATTGTGATCCCCATATCTTTAAATTCATTTGGGCTGGAATTGTGGTTACTATTAGCTATGAGGGGCCTCTGTGCACTCTGAAATCCAGTCATTACAACCAATGGTTTAGGAGTAATGAAGGTTAGTACATAGAGATTTGTAAGGCTGCATAATGACACACACACTGCTCTAGATGATGTTATTACAAGGATACATTTTTACACTATTTTTTTTTTGTTTTTTTAAATAGAAGCCACAGCAGGAGCTAGAGAATCGGGGAGGGACAGCCTGTGTCCTGATCACGTTCTAGCTGTGCTGTGCTCTCCGCCCGGCTCTTACTAGCAGCTCGAATCCTCCAAACAGATAACGGCTAGGAGCAGAGCAGCCTCCCCGTTGTCCGCTTTTTTAAAAAGGGTGAAGCACTGCCCCCTAAATCTTGATCTCTACGCCTCCCGGAATATCTACGTCAGTCATCCCGGGAGGCTCCTGGGCGCTCCTTCTGCTAATGCCTGAGCATCTCTGGCATGCACAGAAAGAGCCTTTTTGCGCAAAGATAAAAATTTGCTGGTCTCACGTATGCGTCCTACGATGTAGGATGAAGAGGAAGAGAACATGGCGGCGCCCGGTGTGCCAGCTCCGGGAGGACGCGGGACCCGATGCAGGACGCCCTTGTAGGGATTGGACTGACCTGTGGATTTAAAGGGTTTTTTTTGGCTGTTTTGAGTTTAGTTTCCCTTAAAAGTTTTAATTCTTTTTACTTTCTATACAATAGTAGGGAATCAGCAGTCACACTTTTGTGGTGAGCAGTAAGTCCCCCTTTCTTTTAGGTGAAACTGTTGTCGGGTTCTTTCTGACTGTGCGGGGCAAAAATTATTAGGTTTCTGCATTCACCACTTATCAATCTTAAAGATGACCTAAACTAAACTTTTCACTTCACATAAACGGCAAAAACACATAAACCCTTTTATATAAGATAGAAATTACCTTTTTTGGGGAGTACGGGTTAAAAAACCCTTCAAAAATAAAAAAGGTGAAGCCTCTTCCCTTCTATCTTTATCGCCACGGAAATAAAGATAAAATGGGAGCGCAGAGCCTCCTGTGATTTTTCACGTCCTGCATCCCAGTTGGCTTCTGACTTATGTTTTCAATGGGGAGATCGGCACTCTTTCCTTTTTCCAATTTACAGTAGGATACACCATGTGCAATGTGAGATCTGGTGACGTAGGCAGAAGCTGAAAAAAGTAGAAAGAAGATGCTTCCTCTGCGCCTTGATGAGGACGGATAACAGGACAGCATGGGACTCAATTCAGGAAAGCTCCGAAAGGATCTATGGAAATAAAGATATTTTTTTTTTTTTTTTTTTTTTTTTTTTTAAAGGAGTTTTTCCCCTCCCCCTCCCCTTTTTAGTTTAGATCTGCTTAAGCAGACGTGAGGGGATCCCAGGACTGATTTACTTGTACATCTATCCCAAACCATAAGGGAGAGGGATAAAGATGGGCACTTTATTGGTGATCTGCTGTGTCGTCAAGCTTGTGCTCTACAGTATGCAATCGCTGCCTTAGAGAGTAAATGTCATGTTTTAATTTCTTGGAAATATTGGGGGAAGTTTTATGTAACTCACGTTATAGTAAAATCACAAACTGAGATCAAGCATTATCTTCCATTTTACAGCTATTAGCAGCACACCATACCAGAGGGCATAGATCAGCCAGGGAGGAAGGTGGTGATGGCCTATAAGATCCACTGCAGAGTGAGTGATGGTCTGCAGGCAGGGTGCTAAAAAGGTGCATGCTGTGTGTAGCTGCTGGGGCACAGTCTCAATCCTCCCACTGAGAAAAGAGAGGATCCCTCTTGTGAAGGTCACCTGCTACTATTGATCCCCCAGAAGGGGAGGGCTTGTTATGTTCCGCCATCTTGAGGGGGGCGGCATTGAACTGTGAGTTTTTCTATAACGATCCTGGCAGTTCGAAAGGCTTGTGAATGCATTCCCTGTGATTTCTGTGCCAGTGGGAGCCGTGGTGAGAGCCTGCGTTAGCTTCCTAATGGGTATTGGAGGCACAGAGCTGGTTAGGAAGCGTCCATTACCCGAGCATGCTCCTCTCCACTTTGTTTTTGGGTCCTGATTTGTTACATTTTCTTCTCTCTTTTAACAGAATGATGGGCGCCTACGTTTATCCAAAGCAGGCCTTATGTACAAAAACAGCAAAACTGGAAAAGTGGAGAATATTGCAGCAGCTGACTTGTCAGAGGGAAGCTGGCGTCGTGTAGCACTTGGGCATGGGCTCCGCCTGTTAACACGTACAGGTCATGTGTACAAATATGATGGTTTCCGGGAGTCGGTAAGTGCATATGCCACGTTTTGTCTTATTGAGAACATTTTAGGTAGATTTAGATTCTTCCTCTTTTTAGTAATCCATGTTAAGGAACAGACTGCAAAAAAGTCAGAAATGTGCATCTGCGTCCCTGATCCTCAGTGACTCAAGGACCAAGGTCAGACTAGTAGTTCTGCACTGCTTGCAAAAAATAGTTCATGTTGAACTGGAAGAGTCAGCTCCTAAGCTTTTGCAAAGCTTTTTAGAGCTGAAAAAAAAATCTTCAACAAGTTATCTTATGTCTCTACCTTGGCAACTCATAGACCGGAAGGTCTTGTCACTAGTTCCCGAGACTTGGTGGGAAGAGGGTTTTTATTCTCACAGTATCTTATAGTGCAGTAACCCTCAGCTAACTCTTCATCTATACTGAATGTAAAAACTACTAAACTAGGTGAAGAAATTTTCGACAGAGCAGGTCAAGTGGATCTAAACCCTACTACCTTGGCAACATAATCTTTGCAAAAGCATTGTGCATTAATTGGCATTTTATTAATTTGTATTAGTTTTATACTTTATTACTCATATGGCAGCTTGCACTGCACTTTGGTTGTGTAGGCTCCCCCTCTCTTTTCTGTATTTTAGTACTGATGATCGCCTGCAGCCTCTTTACAGTCGCTTTCCAGCTATAAATGCACATGCTCTACATAGTTCTCCCCAGCCCCCTTTTAGTGGGCGGAGCGCCCTGCTGCTGTGTATCCCCCGCCCAAGTCTCATCCGCAGCTCTTATCCGTTCAGAAGATTCCAGCTGCTAAGAGCCGGGCCGGGAAAGGAGCATAGCTAGAATAAGATCGGGACACAGGCTGTCCCTCCCCCGTCTGATAACTCGTGCAGTGTCCATCATTGGGAGCAGTGTCGGCCATTGGTCGTAATGACTTTTTGAATCAAAAAGTGGAAATTGGGGACCCCCGGGGCCACCTTAATAGCAAGGGGACCCCTACAGACCCCTACATTGATACCTACCTGTCACAAATCTATAACTGTCTTACGATGTTACCCTGTCCGCTTCTCTTCTTTTAGCCCCAATTTCCCTAGAATGTTGGTGTGTACAAAACCCAAAATGTTTACCTCCCACCTCCTCTAAAATTTAATTACAATGGCAAACGGACTACCCTGTTACACATTACTGCCCACTTTTTTAACACTGTGTAGGTAACTGAATATTTGTAGGTTAGTCTGTGGATAGAACCCCCTAAAATTTCATCACTATGGCATCATTAGAACATAAAAATCTCTGCCCAATAAAACTAAATTGGGGGTTCAGGTACTGGTAGGGTACAGTCATGTGTAACAGGGCATTGTCTTTTGATGTGCAGAGATTTTTGTTGTAATATCTGTTCCAATTCCTGTGTCAATTCCCTGGATTAATTCCCATTGCACTTATAATTTGGGCACTTGAGATTTGGGCACGTGACCAGGGTCCCAACGTGACCTTGCCTGTTGTTTAAATGGAAGTGCTTTGGGTTCTGATTATGGATTTTCACTTTTGGGTTCCTAGATGCACTTGCCTTTGAAACAGCAACCTCAACGTTCAATTTTCACAAGTTTTTAAACTTGTTTCCCTAATATCTTAATATTCTTTAAAGAAATGTGGGTTACTAGTAGCTATGAGGGTCCCCTGTGTACCATGAAACTTACAAGTAGTTACAAGCAACGCTTTAGGAGATCTGAAGGATTGATCAGTGAGTTGTTAGGCTGCAGAATATAACCAGCAGCCTTTACGCTCACAGCTATCACACTGCGCTGCCAATTATGTCGTTGTGCACGCACAATAAGGTGAATAAATTTCAGTTTTTAATTTTTTTAATAAAATATGGGCAGTTATGAGAAGGGGGCACTGGCTGTCCTGCCTCCATCTGGTAACACATGCACGATGCTCTTAAAGCTTCGCCACCTTTTAACATTATATAAGGGGTGACTTTCCTCTTTTATATAATAGAAAAATGCATAGAGGACTGAAGGGGAAATCTACAGACTCCTGGGATATTTGTGTGACATATCACAAGTGATTGTGGGATGATCCTTCTGCATATGTCTGACAGCGAAAATGTATCATCATAGCTTTCCTATAATGTAAAAAAAAAAAATGCTCAATCTCGCACATGCGCGGTAAATGGCAGTTTTTTTTTTTTGTTTGTTTTTTTTTTGTTTTTTTTACTGCTGTGAGCTAAACCACATACCACTATTACACTACTGCAAGGGATTACATTATTAAAACTTAGAACACTAGGAAGTTGGATCAAAATACACAGCACTAAATAGTTTGGGCATCATATGGAAAAATTGGACATACTAACAAGCAAGGCATTAGAAAGTTGGAACGAAGTATAGGGGAAAGGGTAGAACACTGACACAAAAATAGGGGTTTCTGGATACCTAAGGCATAAACCAGGAGCACTAAATTTGCTGCCTTGCTCTGGGGAGAGATTTCTGGGGTGAACACTGGTCTAGTAGTGGCTATAGGACATTTCTCAGGGCAGAACAACAATGGATTATAATCCTGTGTATTAAGCATGGCTGGTTTTCACCAACCTGAGGCAGGTTAGTGATTGAGAGACTGGCAAAGAATGGTGTCCCAATAAAAATTGCCTGAACAAGGAACTACATGGGACGGACTATTGTTTTATTCTATTAAAACATTCAGGTTCAAAATGAATAGAAAAAAGAAACTTTTCAACTTGATAAACATAAAAATTCAATTAGAATGAGCAGTTAAAACTAAATTCTAGTCCAGTGCTAATGGCAATTCTTGATCCTTGTCAGCAGGTATAGTGCAGGCTTCCATCTGACTGAATGTGTAGCCTAATCCCTGTTGATCCTGCAAGAAATACACAATATATATGATACTATAGTCTTATATACTTCCCTTTCCTTCCCTTCTGTCCTGTTCAAATGCAAGAAGCAAAGAAAATGCACAACACAGTTCTTCATTCTGTTTATGCTTCAACTAGAGAAATTTAAACCTTAAAAAGGGCTGTCTTTGTACGCTTTTGTTGGCAGAATGGAGCATATCGAGCAT
>NC_092867.1:51574959-51575831 GCF_032062135.1 Pyxicephalus adspersus
GACTTCTTGTTTTTCTGCTTTTCATTCATTTTGGACTGCATTAGGTCTGTATCCTGCTGAACTGGGCATTGCTGTTGCCTTAAAGTGGCCTTTAAACATTACTTTACTCTTTTGGATTCTCCCTAGACTCTGTGCTGATAAAATTAAGCTGTGCAGCACTTTCTAGGTGCAGAAATGCCTCAGGCATTTCCTCTGCACTTGACCTATTTTTAAAGACCTAATTAGTGAACAGGCCAGTCAGCTCTAGAACCACCCTATCTTTATTGCAGGCATGTTTTGAAAGTCTAGTCTGTCTAGAGAATCAACCACGCGTACACAGAGTGAGTGAGTGCCGACATGGAGGGACAGGTATTGTTTTATTTGCAGGCATATCTGGTGGAATAACGGAGTGGAGGACTAGTCTGCAATTTTTTTTTGATTGGCTGTAATTGTGTTACCTTCTGTTCTGCACAGACAGTGGTGAGACCTCGAAAAATTGACAGGATTATTGTACTGATTTCCATATTAAGGTTCTCTTGGCGTTCTTGTGTCTTTTCTTGTAGGACAACTCCTCTCCTTTGATATTGGTGAACAGCCAGCCTTCGAACTGCCTCTCAGTAATGTGTCTCAGTGTACCACAGGAAAAAATGAGGTGACTTTAGAATTCCACCAGAATGATGACTCTGATATCTCCCTGATGGAGATCCGATTCTATGTTCCTCCAACACAGGATGATGGTGGTGACCCTGTAGAGGTAAACTACTTCTACTACTTATTTACAAATTTGAATTCTAAAGCTGCGTACACACTTCCAATTTTTATCGTTGGAAATGAACGACGAACGATCGATTGGTCAAAAATCGTTCGTAAAAAAAGTAACCAACGACGCCGAC
>NC_092867.1:51576969-51581642 GCF_032062135.1 Pyxicephalus adspersus
GGGAAACACGGTACATTACCCATTACAGCACCCAGCAAGTTGTATCTGTCTACTTGAGCTTACGAGAAATAGGTGGTCTGTAAGAATCTTTTACCAGGGAGCTAATAGTCGCTGTGAGCTGTATGTGTAGGTAAATGGCTACACAATGTTTTTACATTTGCTAAGTTTAATTCCAAAGGTAATACTTCAAATTGAGACTAACACGATTGCTTTGAGAATTTGTCTTGTTTGATTTCGTGTCTAGTAGGGCTTTATATTGGGAAAAATAAATGCGTATCAGTTATGAGGATTGAAAATATTCCAGTGGTGAAACATGTAACAAAGTAACTAGGAGCTTAAAAAATTAAGGCAAGGACACTTGAGAAATGTCCAACAAAATGATGCTTCTGTAGAAAAAAGGGACACAATGATGATAAAAAAAAAGTTTGAAGATAAATTGATAAAAAAAAGATGCATTTTTGTCTTTCAAACTTTTGGTTACTATTGTACATCTGTAAGATTGTTGCACAAAATAGCAAATGGAGGTAAAGATTGTAGTCTCTGTATGGCTTAAGTCCACTTCCTTCACCCTTATTCTCTATTCACCCTGGGTCCCTTGGGGCCGTTTTACACGTTTTTTGTTTTGCTATGTTAAAAAAAAAAAAGTCTACTCAATACTTTTGTTGTGCTGCTTACAATAGCACATGTTCCATAGGACTAAATAGTAAGGCAAGTTAAACGCATCTAAAATACAGGGCAGGGAAATTACCCTTCGTTCAGTTTACCCCATTTGATATTTGATAGGAGATGGCTGTTAGTAATCCCATGTCACAAATGTAATTGGTCTGATGATGATACATCCCAGGGATCTACATATTATGTTGGATAAAACACTTTCAGAAGTCTTTTAATCATTCTACCTTTTAGGCATTTGCTCAAAATGTGCTATCCAAGGCAGATGTGATACAAGCAACAGGTGATGCAGTTTGTATATTCAGAGAACTGCAATGTCTTACTCCACGCGGTCGCTACGACATCCGAATCTACCCCACCTTCCTTCACCTGCACGGAAAAACATTTGACTATAAAATTCCATACACAACAGTCCTACGTCTCTTCCTTCTTCCTCACAAGGACCAAAGACAAATGTTCTTTGTGGTAAGATACTTATATACTTTGTGGCTTCCTTGCAACTTATTTGACTCCTTGTTTTGAATTAATTTCTTTGTAAAAAAAAGTGTTAAGACCTCCAAGCATTAAAACCACATTCTGTTGTGTTTTAAAGCTGAGCTTTGGGAAATACAAACACCAATTCTATGGTTAAATTAAATGTGTGACCTGTTAAAAATTATGTTTAAATATGTCCAAACAGTCCTATGATTTGGGCCACGCATAGGCAGAGAGCCCAGTCCTGGCTGATCCATGGACGATGAACGACGAGCGATCCTAATGCAAGGGAAGGGGGAGAACGAGCAGCAGGGTGCCGCTCCATCGCTCTCCCCCTCTCCTTTTCATAGAGCAGAACTGTGCTGAATGTACAGCACACGTGCATGCATGGTGCGGTTCTTATCGTTGGAAAGGATCCTTTCCAACAGCAAGAATTGCACGTGTGTATGGAGCTTAAGGCTTTTTAATGTCTGTGCAAGGAAGTCTTTAACAGGTGGATAACTTGTAAACTATTGGCCTAATGGACACGTTATAAAAGGGTTGTTATTAAATGAAGGGTCCAGTAGCAGGGATTTTAAAGGTGTAGGTCTACATTAAAACCAATTTCTAACTCCCACCCTAATTACCCCTGTCACTAGGGCAGAAGGTTTCTAACTTCTTGTTTACTGTGGGGTAGAACTAAAATATCTGCTAGTATTTTATTCCTGCAAATAAATCCATCAGTGATTTTTTTTATTTGCTGCATCTTCCAGTGATAGTTGCCATTGGAACAGTAAAATGGGGAAAATCATACTTTTCTTTACAACAGAGATCTTTGTCTCATTGCTTTAGCCCTCATTAACAAAAGGTTAAGGATGGGTTGGGAACTTTTGCTTATTTTGTTATAAAGGTGTTTCTAATCAGAACAAAAATTATTGGTAACTTTCTAAAATGGAGACTTGGTAAAAACAATAACTTTCTGGAAATAAACATCTGGTTAACTTGTTAATGACATGTTAATAAGGCCTAATGTAAGATGTTTCAAAATTACATTCTAAACTAAAAAAGAGAACACCGGTTGTTTATGAACATATTACCTGTATTTAAAAAAAATTTCACTTGCTAAATTTTAATTATTTTTGGTTTCCAGGGAGGAGGTTGAGAAACGTTTTGAAGGAAAGTTAAAGAAGAACATGTCTGGTTGTCTGTATGAGATGGTTAGTCGCGTTATGAAGGCGCTGGTGAACCGAAAGATCACTGTACCTGGAAACTTTCAAGGGTGAGTTATTTAAAAATAATGTGCTGTGAGCACTGAAATTTTACAATAGATTTAAATAGTATTTTTTTCAAGTTTGGAGGGGATCTTGAACCTAAATAAATATCTTTACTATTTTTTTATATCTACCACAGTAAAAATTTCACAATTCAGATTGCATATTTACCTGTAAGATGCATTAAAATGCCAGGGATGGAAACTATTACACAATTTTAGCACCTGTGGTAATAGTGTCAGCTTAAGGCCTTTTCAGAATTTTACAGGTGTATTTGACTCATGTTCTGTGATCATTAATAAATTGGGTTTCAGGAGGACAGGGTCTGATAGTCATATCCACTTATAAGGAAAATGGCGCTCCGGTTTAAAAAAATGGATATATACCTCCCTATTCACCTTAATTTTAGAATAAATTTGCAAGGGTAGGTTTGATATGTGGTGAACAATAAAGCCTATATTTTGCCGTAACACATTGAAAAAGCTTCAGTGAAAATGAAACTTGGCTTTGATCATTAATTTTTTTTTTTTTGTTGTTGTGGTGTTGTGTTTACCTATTTTTTCACTACCACCTGTAATTTTGTTTTATTTTCCTAGGCACTCTGGTGCTCAGTGCATCACATGTTCTTATAAAGCTAGCTCAGGACTGCTATATCCCCTGGAAAGAGGTTTCATATATGTCCACAAACCACCAGTACATATCCGGTTTGATGAGGTCCAGTGTGTCAATTTTGCCCGTGGTACCACAACAACACGATCTTTTGACTTTGAAATAGAGACCAAACAAGGCTCACAGTATACGTTTAGCAGCATTGAAAGGTGAGTGAATGGAAATCTATTTTTTTAACCAAATGATAACTATTTAAACTTGGATAGCAACATATTTTAAACAAATTTGCATGAAATCAGCCATATTGACCTAGTAAGTTATGTGACCAACCTACAAACACTATCAAAAAGCATTATTTATATTTTGAAAGTGCAATGTACCGCTTTTAGACATATAAAACCGGAAAGAAATGAACCGCTAGGGAGGTTAAAAAGTGCAGCACCTCTTGCTGAGCCTCCCAGGATATCTACTTTGTGCATCTAGGGAGGGCAATGGCTGCTCCTTCTGTGCATGCCCCAGTATTTGGAGCCTTTTTTTGCAAGATCAGGTGAGGTTCAAAGGAGAACCCAGAAGAAGATGGCAGCGCCTGAAGAAGGATACCAGAAGGACGCGGGACCCGCTCGAAGAAACCACCTGATTGATTGAATCTGCAAGATCATTGGCTGATATGAATCCATACCATCTAATCAGGAGACTGCACAGAATATTAGAGATCCACCAATCCTGGACAGATGTTCTAATTCTGTTCAGTTCAAAAGAAAAAATACCATGAAATTTAGATTATCTGCTATTCAAATTTTCTGTTCTTTGGCAATGCAGGGAGGAATATGGAAAACTGTTTGACTTTGTGAATGCCAAGAAACTTAACATCAAAAACAGAGGCTTGAAAGAGGTAAGAGGTTTTCTTCATTTTTTCTTTACCCTCTGCTTTGTTCTAGATTTTTACTTTTATTTTTGAGTTTCTCACTTTTATTATATTTTCTTTTATTCTAGAAGTCACAGGTCAGTTCTTCCTCCAAAACAGGTTATATATCTAAATTGTGCACTTGTACTAATGGGAATCTATTATGTGCATGTTTGACACAGCCTTTGAAAGTGTTAGGGAAGGTCCTAACACTGTCCCTGTCTTTGAACTTATTAGGTGTTAACAAATAACCAACAAAAATTATAATCCAGGGTGGTTGCATGAAGTCTTGATTTTTGTGTTTGCTGAATAATTAACTTCCAAAGTGCAAATTAACCCCATTGTGTACATGAGTATGCATGTAATGCATTCTCTGTAGCTTTGCAGCAGGTATGACATTTTACTTTAAAGCCTTAGTACCATTTGGATTAGGTACTAATTGGGGGCATTTAAATACTTTTTTTTTGTGTGTACTTGCTGTGATAATTCTGTAATAATGGCTATAGTCACAGTGGGTGATTTTATAAGGAGAGGTGGGGGACATTGTTGGCAAGGGCCCATAGGGACACCAGTGGATAAGATTAAAAAAATGCTTGGGAGATGTTTTTTTGCCAAATCCGGGTGATACAATTGTTTGTGTTTTGCATGGTTTGATAATATATTGTGAATCACTTGTTTGCAATCGTGCATCACAAATTGCCACGTGTATTTCTAAAATTATATAGGGTTGTTCTTGCTGCCTCGCTCACATATGTTTGGTCCAG
>NC_092867.1:51583397-51604278 GCF_032062135.1 Pyxicephalus adspersus
TTTTTTTTTTTCAGTTTGCAAAAAGATTTTCAAAAAAATACTTTTCTTACTTGCGGGGTTGGTGATTGAGACAAAATGTACAGTTGCAGTTTTGTTGTACCTAATTTATTCACATTTGATCAGCATCTCCCATAGTATAAAGGCCCATCTCCTACAATCTCCTCCATTCTCCTAAAATTCTGCTGGGTGGTACAGCAAACCTTCTTGCTGCTGTTTATATGGATGTGTTATGTGGACTACCTATGTGATATAAATGTGTTGCAGGTACTTTGCTTTGCTACTTTACCAGTGCCCTTGTGACTACTGATACTGTAAAGTGGAAGATGATGATGATAAAAACTCAGGATTGGGGGGTAGAGGCAGTCTGTGATAAAACCATTGGCTGATTGTCTCAGTGATCGTGATCTGGAGGCTCAGTTCCTAACTTAATCAGTATTTAGAGATTTTACTTTCAGTAGCACATGCCTATAAAATTGGGTATTGTATATCAATACAAATACAGCAGTTCCTACTGACTTGTTTCACTAATTCATATTATAGAAATGTAAACATTTGCATATTCCTATCAAACCCTAAATAAATAATTTTAAAACCAGCCATACTTGACCTATCTAGATACTTGAAAATTGAAGTTATTTTTTCTAAAAGATCCTCTAAGATCAAACATTCCGGGGTTCAGTTTCCATCTGTTTGTAACCACTTAGAAACACCTGCTGGTTAGCAGAGTGCAACAGAAAGTATTAGTAAAGGGCTAACATTTCACTAACTGTAGTGAGCACTGAAAATATAATCCTTTTCCCATGCTTATGGACATGGAAATAAATCAGGACTCATTTTAAAGTGCTTTACTTCAAAATGTGTAAATATTGCATGATCTAGCACAGATTTAATGTAACAAAGATTTTATAATTTAGTTTTGACACCTAACCAAGCAATAGAGCAGTTTTGTTCAAAATGGTCCCTTTTAGCAGATGTACTATTATTACACTTCGGGATGCCAAGCAATTCCATACCTTTCTTTGCTGACTCTCTCTTCCATTAGGGCATGAAGCAGGCGTATGATGACTATGCAGACTCAGATGATGACCAGCAGCACGATGCCTACCTAGAGAGGATGAAGGAAGAAGGCAAAATCCGAGAGAACGCTGACTCCGATGATTCTGGAGATGAATCTGGTAGGGAAAATTGTTCAAAAGGTTTAGCTGTAAAATATACATTTTTTTTTTTTTTTTAATTTTTTTGCAGACTTATTACAGCTGCATCTAATTTCTAATAGGTAATTTAATTTCAGATACCCAGAGATTAGTCACTGGTACGAAAAATGTGTTCATGTTGCTTTTTTTACAGGTATATAAATTGGAAAAAGCCAGCAACAGTTTGGTTTCAAATGAACATAATATCTGCAGTGTTGTAGTTGTTGAGATATTGCTACTGTCATGTTCCTAATCGCAGTGGCTAGGAAATCACTAAAGATGAACTGCTGGCAATGTCCCGCATTCTTTTTTGCTACAAAAAGGCCCTTTATCAAACTAATACATTATTGGAAAGCCCCTCATACGTTAAGGCCTAACTCGCTTTGCTAGAAGGCTAGTCGCTTCCTCCTGACATGCAGTCTGGGGCCTTCCCTCACCGTACTTTCTCTTCTGCCCCTTGATGTCCTCAGTCTTCCAGCTGTACTCAGTGCTGCTCAACATGGATAACTAAAAAACATCCTGTGAGTGCAGGGTGGGATGGGGGACATGGCCACAGTACCTTGTACTCACAGTGTAATCATGTTGAGTTGGATGCTGGAGTAATTCACTAAGTTAAAGGAGTAGACCATAATGCACTGGATACATAAACTATCAAACGTCTTTACCAAAAAATTACAAAATACAAAAGCAAAAATAACAAAACAAATTTCTGGGTGTTTCACAGGTCCTTGAACTTATGAAAGTTGGAAAACTGTAAAATCTTTGAAATGGTGTAAAATCAATGCAAAAATGTATGGCTATGTTTAACCCAGAAATTTTTTTAAGCCAATTGGGAAGAAATTGTAGGCGAGTGGCAGTCCCTGTATTGTGATCCAGCTCTTCAGTACTCACCCAAAAACAGCCGGGTGGTTACTGAAAAGTGCCAGGTGGTGCTGATAAAAGGGGCTGGGAAGAACACTGTAATGCCTACAATTTTATTAAACTATATTTATGCTTAATACAAGTATAAAAATATTGTGTGTGTATGAAATGGGGAAAAGTACAACACCTAGTTGTAGACAAATGCTATAATTTTTTTTTTCCTAATGTATCTTTTAACTTCCTTGCTGACGTAGGTAACCCTGGGAGGCTTTGCGCTCCCATTCATTTTCAATCGCCTATGCGATCAAGAATTAGGGGGGCGGTGCTGCACTCTTTAAAAAAAAAAAAAAAAAAAAAAAAAAAAAAAAAGTGTTGCACTTAAATCAAAATTCTGTTTTTTTTTTTGTTTGTTTTTTGGGGGGTTTTATTTACATAAAAGGGTTGTCTACCCTTTTATGTAAAGTTACATTTCTTTAGGTACACTTCAAATCTAACATGCAAGGAAATATACATCATGTGTTATGCAACAGTGTATCCTAAATCCATTGGTGTGGGGTGAGGGGGTCTTTTAAGTGTGAATAGAGATTGTGTTGTGAATGTGTGAGCCTGAAAAAACTCTGCAGTGCTTAGGAGGCATTGGAGCCAAGATTTCACTGGATCAGGGACATACCAGTATAAGACTAGGAGAGGGAAAGACCCCCCTTACCCAGACAAAATAACCTTTTTTGGTATATTTTGTTTAAATGTAACTTGGGAGAATAAAGAGTAGGCATAGTGTGTAAACCTAAAGGAGGACATTAAGATAAATCTGTTGCCTTCCTCTTCAACATTCAGTCAGAGCCATGATTTTTTTCATTTTTTACTGGCATTTCTGTCCCAGTTGGATGGAAGTTTCTGCATTGAGGATATTTTTTGCGACCTGTTAATGGACTGAGCAGGTAACATTTGACTTTCATTCACTGTAAGCAAGTTATTCCTGTTTGCCCCATCATCAGACAAAATTTAATTTGTTTATTATTTATAATTTTTAATATTATTAAAACAGTATTTTTATAGCGCTGACATATTACACATCGCTGTACAAAGTCCATAGTCATGTCACTAGCTGACTACCCAGAGTACCTGGAGGAAACCCATGCAAACACAGGGAGAACCTGCAAACTCCACGCAGATAGTATTCTGACTCAGATTCGAACTTGAGACCTAGTGCTGCAAAGGCTAGAGTGCTAACCTCTATTTACTCTGTCCAGCAACTCCACTATACCTAGACTTTCACACAGCCTGTTGTTCCATTCAAGCCTAGTTCAGACTTTTCTGCAAAAGAATTAGAATCCATAAATTGTGTCTAAAAGGTGATGTGTTTTGTTATAGATGAATCTTTTAACCCAGGAGAAGAAGAAGAAGAAGTTGCAGAAGAGTGAGTTATTTCAACTTTTTGCACATATATAATATCTACTTAACAGTTTTATTTTGACTTGTTATTGTTTGCCTCAAACCCTTTTTTTTTCTGCTGTAGGTTTGACAGTAACCCTTCAGCAAGCTCTTCCAGTGCTGACAGTGATGAAGATGAAAGGCCACCAAAAAAACCACAATAAATGGCCTATGACTTCTGTTCTAAAGTTCCAAAATGCGCTTTTTTTTAAAGTTCAATACTATGTACATTAGAATACTTGTATTTCTGACAAGCTCATGAGATCTAGTACCACTCTAGGTTCCACTGTCAAGACCAAAGCGGACCCTGGAAACTTGGATTGAGTGGGTGTAAGAGAGGACATTTTTTAATATTGTGGGCAGTAAAAGGTTAAGGGGTACAATAATAAGTCTTTATTTTTTCCATACGTTTTGACCCTAGTCCAGGCTGTTAACAAAAAGTGACGGCATTGGAACAAAGTCTTCAAGAGATAGGGAGATAGACTAAGAAGAAGAAAGAAAGATACATGTGTGTCTTTTTATGTGTAAAGCTAAACTTGATTACAGGAAGATAGCAGAATAGGATGACCTCTGTGTGCTTCTACTTTGTCATTGGTAATCTCTGGCTGGTGTGGATCCTTGTCAGAAAAATCACTAGGAACATTCAGGAACTGTCTGGAAGGCATGTTTTAATCGCCAAACTAGCTGAAAGGAATCCTTTGGCAAAAAACTTATTATTATCTCTTTTGGAGTAGGCTGTAGTTCCAGGTTACATGCTCTGTTATCAGTGTACTCTTTCTTGGTTGAAATCGGGCAGAAATTCATGTATTTTGCTAAAACTAAACACTCCTATAACTGTTTTACTAATTCGCCTGAACCTACATTTCTTTCCCTGTTGTAACTTTTTTTGAATTATTTTATTAAGCTTCATTAAAGGCCTAAAATTTCATTTCCTGCAGCCATTTATCTAGAGTTCTTTTTTTTAGAAGCACTTTGAGGAAATTTGTATACTGTATTATATTAATACACTTAATATCCTCTTTATAGGAATGGGATCGTAAAGCTGAGGAAGCAAAGCGTGACTATGAGAAAGCCTTAAAAGAGTACAACAAAAATGCACCTGCTGATGTTCCCAAAAAGTGAGATGTTTGTCTTTTTTAAAGTAACCTTTCCCCTGTTGTCACCAAATGACTTTCTTTAACCTATTTTTTTTTTTAATAAGGGAGAAGAAAACAAAAGGGGAAAAGAAGACATCAGGGAAAGCAGACAAGAAAAAGCTTGTTAAGTCTGCATCTCCTGCAAGAACACCTGTTAAAACCAACACTGTTAAGAGCAAAGAGTTTGTGTCCAGTGATGAGAGCTCTTCAGATGAAAGCACACATAAAAAGGTTAGGCTTGGATACAAAAGTCTTTTTATTTCACAACATTCTATTTTAATCATTTAGGTCAAGGGTGCCAAACCTACAACCCGCAAGCCACATCCGGCCTGTAGAGCTGCCAGGTCCGGCCCTCTGCTCATACCCTCTCTGCTAACTGTCTTGCGAGGGAGCGAATGGGGAGCGTGCATCTCCTATATTACTCTGAGATCATGCTGCTAGGAGAGGGAGCTTCCTGAGCTTGTTCAGTGTTAGCTCCCTGGGAGTGGTTGTGTATTATAGACCTGGCAATCGGCTGTGACTGCTCCCCGTCCACCTTGTACTGTTAGATGTATCCTACCTTGTGCAGCAGCGGCATGAGAGCTGTGTCTTTGTCCATGCTGCTGTCATTATCCCCATGTAAGCCTTCATATCCCCTACACAGAGTGTCAAAGAAATGTGATATTTTCAGGGTACACAGGACCCTGAGAGCTGTTACTAAACCAAATTTCAGCCCCCTAAACATAAGTTGCATAATGTGGGGTCACAGGCATAAAATCCTAATAACAAGCAAGGATATTTTCACATTAAGGGAAGGGCTATTTCAAGACCTTGGTACCCAAAATGAGTTTCCATGTTAGAGACCCCTAGGGGCCTCTTCCATGGCCCCGTTAGCCATAATAGTGCCTCATCCCATATATTTAACAAAAAAGACAAGACACCACGTAGAGTGGATTTCGTATGGGATTTAAAAGGCACATATCCCCAAAGTAATGACCAAATCAATCTTGTGTTGATTAAAAACAATATATGTTAATTACAATAGTCTTTAATCCATAAAAACATATACATTTTGACAAGTTACAACTACATAAAACATTCTTAGTATATCTATCTGCTTAGGTTGTTACAATTGAGATCCTAGTACAATCATCAATTCACATTTGTGTATAGCTGAACACCAGACTTGTAAATTTTACTCAATGCGTTACGTGGACATATAGCCACTTCTTCAGGAGTTATTACATGGTGCACATAAGCCAAGTATTTTTGCTTGGAACAATCACAGAATCACAACCAATGGCGTTTATATTTCAACTGTAGATAAGGGAGGTCCAGGAGGCCATAAAATATACCCGACAGTGATGTTAGAACCCTGGGGTGTTGTGATGGTTTTTTAAGTACAGGTCTTTCAGCAACAGGTAAGTTGGTACACGCCCTGAAGAGCACTGTATAGGGTAGACAAAAAGTTTGAAAGGGTTCTGACAGATCACATCTGACCAGACCTCTTGCAAGGGATGTCTTACAAAATGTGCCAAAACCATCCTTATAAAAGTGTCTTTCTCATTCTCCTGTTTGTCTATAGCTGCAAAATGGAAACTTGTACAAAAATTGTTTTTGTTTTCTTCCTTTAGGGATCAGATGAAGAGATGGCCAGCACTCCTCCAAGTTCTGATTCAGATTGATTGAGTAGATATTGCAATTCTGCAGAATAATGAACTTTTCTAATATGAGTTGGACTTGAGATTGAGATGAGATGAGTGTGGTAGAGAAGAGAACATGTATATTTGTATCCCTGCAGCTACAAGCATAAGGCTATCCTTGGTGGAAACCTCAATCTCATCTTTATATTTCTCAGCTGCCATTTCTTGTCAGTGTTCTGGATTTTTTTTTTCCTTTGTAATAAAATATGCTTTTGATTTTCTTCTGGTTTTTCACAATTTCCCTTTTATATATCCTGAGAGCTAATTGCTAATTTAATTTTACAGCCTTCACACACTACCTCTGCTGTCTAGCACTTATGAGATGCCTCATGGACGCTAAGTGTGTATAATTTAGTTAAGGAACTTTAAAAAAAAGTCCCTGGGTGAAAGCAAAGTACAGAAATCAATCCAGAGGCTTAGATAAAAAAAATAAATATCCATGGTTTCCATCCCATGTTCTTAAAGTGAACCTGTATTTTGCCAATGCAGGAAAAAACAGCTTTAAAGCTGATCCCAAAAGCTTAACATATTTACAATTGTTTTTTTCTTTCTTGATTCTCTGGTTTACTCCTGGGAGCAAAGTGAGGAAGAATGTATAGAGTTCTAGCCATGCCTTTTGAGTTGTTTCATTTAAAACTAATTGTGGTAATATACAGAACCAAAATTAAAAAAAGCTTTCTCTCTCCAAATTTTTATAGACCTAACTGTATGGAGAGTGCAGACAGGACACCTGAACACAAACCAGGCCATAGCATTCACCTATACCTATATAATTACACTTGTTTACACTCAAATGAACTTGTTAAACACATTATATCTGAAATATAATAAAAATGCTTTTTGTAATGTACACAATCCAGGTTACAATAATGTGAATGTCAGGTTGTATAATAGCTCATCTGAACTTCACACTAATAGAAATACAACTATGCACTGGGCTTTACAAAGAATACTGCAAAATTATTCGGGTGAACAAACGTCAAATTCGAACTCTATTAAAGTCACTAGGGGAAAAATTCAGGTTGTTTTTCAGGACTGTGTAGAGCTTCTACAGCCCATAAATACATTTAAAAAGACATGTCAAGACTCCCCCTGCTCTGCACAACACTGTACAAGAAAAAAAACAAAAAAAAGGAATGTTTTTTTATGTTGCTGGCAAAGCCATTTTATGAGGCTGTCAAGGGAACATGCCCAAATTTTATACTGGTCTCCGAGTAGAGGCACAGAGGGCCACGAGGGGGTTCCTCCAGTCCAAAAATTAGCCACAAGGTTTCACCGCTCCGTTTCAAGCCATACACAGGCTTTAAAATACAGGCAGAGGTCCCTAAAGGGGGGTCTTTCTGTCAAAAATTAGCCAGCTACACAGCTCTGTTATAAGTTACAACTGACAGATGGCAGCAGCAGGAGGCGGTGGGCACTGAGATGGACCGTGGACAGCACTGGTAACGAGCTGGGTACTGGGCAGGCGGTAGCAGTAACAGCATGAGGAGGAGGTGGCAGGCTCTGAGACAGAGTGTGGACCTCATTGTTAACTGCCATCTAGAGCTGGGTACCGGGCATGAGGAGGAGGCAGTGGGCCCTGAGACAGAGTAAGGACGGCATTAGAGGTGAGGCCATCATCCTTTTATGACAGTGTAGAAGATGTAGCTATTGGGATGAATGGGATTCCCACTGTCCCTACAGTGGCCGTGGGCCCTGAGACGGAGTATGGATGGCTGTGTTACTCCTTCTGCTCTTACTGCTGCCGCCTACCCAGTACCCAGCCAGGTACCAATGCTGTCCACGCTCCATCTCAGAGCCCACTGCCTCCTCTTCCTGCTGTTCCTGTTGCATGCCCCAGGCTTGATCAATATGAGCCATCAGGATGCAGGTATACTTCCGATGAGCCAGCTGATTTGAGTGGGTGGCATCTTTAACCCTGGAGCTCAGCTCGAAGTGGAAGTGCATGTCAATCACATCAAATTGGTGCAAATCTGCCGGAGTGGAGCTGTAGAAATTCACTTCCATGATGTCCCAGCGCACATTAGGAATTGGGTACTCTAGCACTTTACCAGCTTTGAATCCAACAGACATGGACATGTTGCATATCACCAGACATTTGGGGCTCAGCACCTCGGTGAGCCGAATAAACAGGTGGTCCAGGTTAGTTTTGTACATTTGCAGTGATTGCTCATGATACCTGATAATCCTATATACACGAGTTGATGATGACAACGTCGAGCTGAGGTCCATGTTCAAAGTTACCCAGCACGCTCTTCATGTACTTTAAAGAGACACGGGTCAGGAAATAGAACCGTACAAGGTGATGGTCAGTTCTGTAATGACACACTTCGCGGTAAATTATGCCATTGTGCATTTCACTCAGAGATCCCTCAACGTGTCATTTGCAAATGACATCTCACCCTTCCCTTTCAGCTGCTCCTCAGTCCGAAACTCATCATTTTGCAGTATTTTCACAAGATCTTTGTTGATGGATCTTTGAATGGAGTCTCCCAGGACAGCCACATACTTGTTGTGGAGAAGTCTCCGGAAATCTGCTGAGCTCAATAACTTCATGGCTCAATGTGGTCATCCAGGACCTCTCGGTTCTCGTTAAACATACCGGTGACTCCCATCTCATCCCCCCAACATATACAGAGAGACTGCTGTCCCACTTCCCAGTTCCGGGGTAACATCCACAGAAATTCAGTCCAATAAAGCGTGGTACCGATGGATGAAGCAGAAGACGTGGCCTTCTACATTCAATCACAAATTTCAGATTACACACTTGCATTACACATTGTCATTAAAGATGCATTTCACCCTGCTCTAGATACCAATTACTAATGCCTTCCACACTCTGTCTCAGGTTCTGCCATCAAGTGAAAGCACATGAAAGGGAACGGGCTTGGCGGAATCAGCGGGGAAAGAAGACTCTGTTGAGCTTGAGTCTAGTCTGGCATCTAGAGCTGGGTACTGGGCAGTGGTCATGCGGCATCAGTAAGAGCAGGAAGAGTAGGCGGTGGGCCCTGAAAAGTGTGGATAGCATTGTTAACTGGCATCTAGAGATGGGTACTGAGAGGAGAAGGTGGTAGGCGAGCAAGGACGGCATTAGTGGTTGAGGCCATCACCTATATGGACAGTGTAGAAGCTGTAGCTACTGGAGACATTGCAGTGTAGGGGACTGCCTTTTCCTATCTGCTAGCTGTAACTTTGTAAAATGCGTCATGGACAGTATTGTTAACTGGCATCTACAGCTGGGTACTGGGCAGGCGGTAGCAGTAATAGCATGAGTAGAAGGCGGTTGGCCCTGAGACGGAGTGTGGATGACATTAGTAACTGGCATCCATATTTGGTTACTGGGCAGGCAGCAGCAGTAACAGCAGGAGGAGGAGGCAGCAGGCTCTGAGACCAAGTGAGGACGGCATTGGTATCTGGCATCTTAAGTTGGGTACTGGGCAGGCAGCAGCAATAACAGCATGAGTAGAAGGTGGTTGGCCCTGAGACGAAGTGTGGATGACATTAGTAACTGGCATCCATATTTGGTTACTGGGCAGGCAGCAGCAGTAC
Source organism: Pyxicephalus adspersus (assembly GCF_032062135.1). NCBI lineage: Eukaryota > Metazoa > Chordata > Amphibia > Anura > Pyxicephalidae > Pyxicephalus > Pyxicephalus adspersus. The sequence continues at coordinate 51,593,250 of NC_092867.1, forward strand.
CAGCAGGAGGAGGGGGCGGTGGGCTCTGAGACCAAGTGAGGACGGCATTGGTATCTGGCATCTAGAGTTGGGTACTGGGCACACGGCAGCAGTAACAGCAGGAGGAGGAGGTGGTGGGCTCTAGACAAAGTGTGGACGGCATTAGTAACTGGCATCTAGAGTTGGGTACTGGGCAGCAGCAGTAACAGCATGAGGAGGAGGCATTTAGCACTGAGACGGAGTGTGAACGACATTAGTAATTGGCATCTAGAGTTGGGTATCAGGCAGGCAGCAGAAGTAACAGCATGATTCAAAGGCGGTGGGCCCTGCGATGAAGTGTGGACGACATTAGTACCTGGTATCCAGATTTGGTTAAAGTGCAGACAGCAGCAGTAACAGCAGGAGGAGGAGGCAGCGGCCTCTGAGACCAAGTGTGGACGGCATTAGTATCTTGCATCGACAGTCGGGTACTGGGCAGGCGACAGCATCAGTTACAGCAGGAGGAGGAGGCGGTGGGCTCTGAGTCGGAGTGTGGACGGCATTAGTATCTGGCATCTACAGTCGGGTACTGGGCAGGCGGCAGCATCACTTACAGCTGGAGGAGGAGGCGGTGGGCTCTGAGACGGAGTGTGGACGGCATTAGTATCTGCCATCTATAGTTTGGTACTGGGCAGGCAGCAGCATCAGTTACAGCAGGAGGAGGAGGCGGTGGGCTGTGTGACGGAGTGTGGACGGCATTAGTATCTGGCATGTGAAGTTTGGTACTGGGTAGGCGGCAGCATCAGTTACAGCAGAAAGAGGAGGTGGTGGGCTCTGAGATACGGTGTGCACGGCATTAGTATCTGGCATCCACAGTCGAGTACTGGACAGGCGGCAGCATCAGTTACAGCAGGAGGAGGGGGAGGAAGAGGCGGTGGGCTGTGAGACAAACTGTGGACGGCATTAGTATCTGGCATCTAGAGTTGGGTACTGGGAAGGCGGCAGCAGTAACACCAGGAGTAGGAGGCGGTGGGCCCTGTGACGGAGCATTAGAGGTTGAGGCCATCACCTCTATGGACAGTGTAGAAGCTGTAGCTAATTGAGACATGAATGGATGAACGAAAATCACACTTTCCATACCTACTATCTAGTGAAACCACTTTGGCATAAAAGGGAACGGGCTTGGTGGAATCCACAGGGAAATACATACATTTTTATCATTTGTGGATGTCTAGCAAGTGCTATCACAGTTAAATATCTGTATTTGTTTCAGATAAATACATACATTTTTATGGGTTTTAGGATACATAGATACAGAGTGTGGGCAGCTTTTACCCTCTTCCTCCCTCTACCCCTTTCAGAGTGCTCTGCAACCTCATCCTCCTTTTCTTCCTGCCTATGATGATCTCCTTGTTTGCCCCATGTCGGATCAAGGACATCATCACCATCATCATCAGAAGAGACAGTTTCCTTGTATGTGCCGAAAGGAAGCAGCGGCCTTTAAGAGCCAGTTTGAACCAGACATTGTAGAAATGTTTTGTGTGGCTTGACACCCTGCAAAATACTTTGTAGCTAATATGCTTCACAAAGTTTAAATTTGTACAGTAAGTGGATTTTTTTATTGGGGTGAGGGGGTTGACACCAAAAATGCAAGTGCGCTGTGTGTGTTGTATGCAGCACTTTCCTTCAGTGGTAACTATATACTGCAGTACACACTAAGTGTGTGTGTCTGTCTCTCAGTACAAGTGTGATACTGTGCACACAGTCAGGGAGGGTACCCTGCCTCTGGCTTCATGTTTGTAACACACTGACTATCTATCTATCTATCTATCTATCTATCTATCTATCTATCTATCTATCTATCTATCTATCTATCTAACAGTGAAACACTCTTCCTATCTGAGTACAGTAGACTTCAAGACTGCACCAATACAGTACAATCCAACAATCTATCTGACTAATAGTGTGAGTGTGACACAGTCTAACTAATTAAAGCACTTTTTTTACTTTGACAAAGCAAGCCAAGCAGCACAGAAAGGTTGTGATGCTAGCAAATCTCTGTCATGAGTGATAAATGCAGGCACGCCCTGGCTGCTTGTGTGGCATGCAGTGACAGACAGCCAATCGGCTGCCTGCCACAACACACATGGAGGGGAGCATCCCTGCTGGTTTTAAAGGGCCCTAGGCATTATGGGGGAGGTCCCTAGGCATTGTGGAAGGGTCCAATTCGGGGCTTCGAATCCAACAAAATTTGGGTCCGGTCGACCCGAATTCGAACTGTCATTTTTGGGTCGAACATTAGGACGTCCCGAATTCAAACAACAGCACTACTCATTAGTCACTAGCATGGTACCGATACACTGGCGAAAGGGAGCAAAGTCATTACTAGGTAATTACAGACCAGTTAGTTTAACGTTCATAGTTGGAAAGATCCTAGAGAGTTTGATAAAGAACCACATAGGGGAATTTCTGCTAGAAAATATTATTATAAGTTATAGCATGACTTCAAGAAAGACTAAAGTTGTCAAACAAAATTTACTCTCTTTTTATGAGGAAGTAAGTAAACAAGTAGACAGTGGAATAGCAGTTGATATAATGAACATGGACTTTGCTAAAGCATTTGACACAGTACCCCACAGACAGTTAATTTGGAAGTTAGAATGAATAAGTTTAGAAAAGTAAATCTGTAAATGGATAGAGAACTGGCTTAAAGATCGCATCCAGAGAGTTGTAATTAATGATTCGTACTCTGAATGGTCTAGGGTTATTAGTTGTGGACCCCAGGGTTCAGTGTTGGGACCTTTACTGTTTAACATCTTTATAAATGATAAAGAGTTTGGGATTAAAAGCAAAAACAGAAAAGAAACATTACAGAATTTGTTTTCTATGAGGTTATTATTGAGGTAATTATTTCAAAAACTAGTGCCAGTCTAGCAAAACCAATGCTATATTTGGAATCTGTGCATCAAACATAACCTAAAATGACTTTAATCTGTTTGGGAAGAAAATGTTTGTTGACCAGTGTAATAATTTGTTTAAAATGATCAGTTAGGAACAAATATCCATTGCCATTAATCTCTGAGCTGTTTGATTGACTTTAAGAGGCGTCGGTATTTACCAAGTTAGACTTGCGTGGTGCCTACAACCTGATCGGCATTCGTGAAGGGGATGAATGGAAAACTGCCTTCAACATCCGGGATGGCCATTACGAGTACTTGGCAATGCCTTTTGAGCTCTGTAATGCGCCAGCGGTTTTCCAGAATTTTGTGAATGACATCCTCCGGGACCTCCTTTATGTCTGTCTAGACGTTCCTGGGCTTTGCTAATTACTACCGGCAATTTATTAAAGGCTATTCCACACTGATTGCCCCAATTACAGCTATGACTAAGAAGGGTAGTAACTGCAAAGTCTGGTCACTGGAGGCGCTCCAGGCCTCAGCACCTGATGACAGCCCTTCTTTTTATAGGTGGACGCTTCCTATGTTGGAGTTGGCGCAGTTCTTTTCCAGAAAAATGCGTCCAGAAGGCTAAGATCCTGTGGTTTCTTCTCTAAGAAGTTTTCTCCTGCTGAGAGGAACTACTCCATCATAGACCACGAGCTTCTTGCAGTTAAACTTGTCTTAGAGGTATGGCACCATCTACTAGAGGGAGCTCGACATCCTGTAATCATTTACACAGACCAGAAAAAAACCTGCAGTATTTACAGTCTGCCTGAATCCTCATCAAGCCCAGTGGGCACTCTTCTTTGGCAGGTTTGATTTCTTACTCACATATCGAATAGGTTCCAAAATTATTAAAGCTGATGTCCTTTCTCGCTCCTTTGAAAAAGGGGACCTAGAAATGGAACCCACTTTTTTATCGACCCTGCGCGAATCATGCCCATTGCTATAGTCTGGCTGGACCAGATTCCCCCCCGGAAAATCATTTGTTAAAAAGAGCCAGCGCCCTTCAGTTCTTCAATGGGGTCATGCTTCTAAGGTTGCTGGACAATACAAAACCTTTGAATTTATCAACCGAAAATAAAGGTGGCCGAATTTGAAGACGTCTGTGACTTTGTGGCTGCTTGCAGATCCCCCTTCGGTCCTTTGCAGCCACTTCTGACCCCGGAAATACCATGGACCCTCTCCCAAGTTGGCTCTGCGTTTCATTGGTCCTTTTCCTGACCTGTGTCAGATTAACCCAGTTACGTACACGTTGAAACTGCCTCCTTCTCCAAAGATCCATAATTCCTTCCACGTTTCACTCCTTAAACTGGCTATTTTCAATAAATTCTCTATGAAGACTATACCTCCTGGACCTGTCCCTGCTGCTTCAGAAGAAGAATTTGAAGTGGAACAGATTTTGGACTCCAAACTCATCTGGGGATCATTGCAATATCTGGTGCATTGGAAAGGCTATGGCCCTGAAGAACGTTCCTGGGTCCCTTGTAAGGGACCCAGGAACGGGTTGCCGGGAATACTAAGAGGGGGGGGTACTGTCACAAATCCCTGTAGGTCGAGGGGATCTGTGCCTCCTTCAGTGCCACCCACCTTTCACTCCCCTGCTACTAGCACCAGCTCTGCTAAGGAAAAAACATCTCCTTGATACACTTCCTGGTCCAGGTCATGTGATTCCAAAAATATTCCAAAAATATAAAAATGGAGGGGTCACAGTCATCATTTGAAAATTCTAAAGAAAATTAAGAAAAAAATGTAAAGGGTAATCAATTGTGGAAGGTCAAATTGAGAGATAAGTTGTGTAGAATGTGCTCTGTTTGGGATGCCTTCGTTTCAAATATGGGCCGATAGATCTTATAAAAGTGTACGGTTTACAGTGTTCCTCAATGTCCTAGGCTTGAGATTATCAATGACCCCTGCCAGGAGGACTGAAGCAATAGTAAACCAGTCTGGACAGGAAATACCACCAGGTGGTCAAAATGACCAATGTGTTGGGCTAGGTACACACGTGCAATAATTGTTGTTGCAAAACGAATAATTAACGACCGTTCAACAATGATGCATGAATATTTTAAATGATTGTATAGCGCCCGATTCTGTAAATGCTGTAACGATACAATCGTTCAAAGATCATGTATACAAGCTAGATGCGATCGTTTGATCGATGCAGGAAGTGACGTGTACTGGAGGAAGTGACGTAGTACAGGAAATAACAGTGTTAATAACGAGTGTTATTACAAAAAGAACATGTCTTTTTTTTCAAAGAACGTTCATCAGGCAGACTGTTCCCTTACCTCTCTCTGCAATATGCCTTTCCAAGCCCTCTCAAGTAAGAAGAAAGTAGCTTTTGCTATGGTTTATGTGCAAAGTGAGGGGCAAGATGAACATGATGTGCAAAGGCAAGTTCTGAAGAAGTGCAGGGTTTGGTGTAAAAATTGGTTGATGGACTAAGACACCATTTCCCATGAGAATCTGCTACGGGAACTGCGCTTGACATCCCCCAGATCACTACAAAAATTACTGTTGGATGTATGCTTCAAGAAATTACTTGCCGCAGTGGGACCTTTTCTGCAGAAACGAGATACCTGCATGAGAAATTCCATAACAGCTGAACAGAGGTTGATCGCCACATAAGGTACTTTGCCACTGGAAGATCTCTGCAGGCCATGATGTTTTCCACTGGGATCTCACCGCAAGCATTGGGCCATATCATCCCTGAGACGTGTGCCGCAATTATCGACAGCTTGAAAGATGAGTACATGAAGGTAGGTACCCCATACAATCAGTAGGCAAAAGAATGTACACTTTTACTTTAAAAAACAGAGAACATTTATTTAACAAAGTGCAACTTTTTTGTAAAACTATCGCTCATAAAGTATAAATAACAATGTTAACAGCAACATAACTGCACTAAATAGTTCTGACACATTAAAGTTATAAATCTGTATATTAGCGACTTGCATGGCCAAAATTATAGTCACTTGGCTGAAAAGAGGAAGGGCAGTGGCAAGGCTCATATTGGTGTCTTGGAGGGTAGTTAGATACAGGAGAAGGGTGAGGCTGCTGGTACAGAGTGGGGAAGGAATAAGTAGGGTAGTGTGGGTTTAATTGGTGCATCCACCCTTTGTTGGCCACATCAGTGACGATCAGCTCCACAGCACATGCTTGTTCTGGGTCCATCTTTCGCAGTTTTACAGCAATGCTGAAGCCAAAGGCATCAAACTGATCCTCTTTTTGGCAGAGTATGGACATAGCTTGCTGCAAAGTTTGTTTCTTTTCCAGCTCCTAGTTTTCTTTTCCGACTCCTTTTTAGGCTGAGGCTGGAAGTCACCGGAGTGGATGTTGCAGCTGGTGGACTCTCCACTAGGTCACTGCAGGAAGTCTGCCAAACTGTAGAGGGAATGAACTTTGTGTTTGTTGCAGATGAAGCATTTGCATTACATGACAACTTTTTAAAACCATTCCCTCAGAAGAATTTGCACCAACAGAAAAACATTTTCAACTACAGGCTATATCGTTCTATGAGGATGGTTGAGAATGCATTCGGTATTCCAGCAAATCGATTCAGAATATTTTATACTGCTATAAATCTGCGCATGGACAAAATTGACAAGGTAGTCTATGCTTGCTGCAAAATTTTCTACGCTGGAATAATTGCAGTGCAACCTTTTTTCCCACTAATAGATCAAGATTATGCTACAGCAGCACACATGGCACTGGCGGAAAGCAGTAGCCAATTCACTGGTCTAGTGGATCTACAGCATGCAGTACTGCAGAATGCTTCAGTGTGGGCAAAAGAAAGCCGAAACAGGTACTTAACAGTACTTCAACACCACTGGAGCAGTGGAATCCAGGCTGCACACTGAGGGACGACCTTCCTCTTGATAGGTGGTGAAAGAAAACAGGTTGAAGTACCATAATTTAGGTATATATATATCTTCTGCGCCAGCACCTGACCGCTGTGAAGCCTTCACCTGCTTTACATAGTTAATGTTGGCCACAGGATTTATGCTTTTGCAGAGCTCAACCATAGCATTGTACGCCTTCATCTTTAGGTAAAGAACGCTCCGGTAGGAAAAATCGCGTAAATGAAGGTTCAAGCGAAAGCACGTGGATGACTTTGAATGGGTAATTTGTCACCAGATTTTCCAGCACACCTTGCGTTTCCTGTCCTGTGTCATCATATCCCACGCCTGTCATATTTAGAAAACATGCCAAGTCAAAACAGCAGCAGCAGCATAACCAATAAGTCATGAGGAGATGGAGGTCATGCTGAGCATCCTTGACAAGGCAGATTATGATGGCAGGAGGGCTTTTCATCCACATCCGAATGCAAGGAAGGATAGAATTTTGGAGACTGTGCAGAGGAGGCTGGAGGACAAATTTGAGGTTCAGCATTCCAAGAAACAGCTCTGCAAGTGGTGGTCAGACTTGAAAAACTGAGAGAGGGTCATGCTTGATGAATTTAGACGTTGCATCCCCAAAAAACGTAGGTATAAATATTATATGTTGACTGCGCCTAATGACTTCAACAGATGTGTTTGGGGAGGGGGGAACCTGCATTTTTTTTAATGTTTAGTGATTTGTTTTTTTTTTAATTAGGACGACAAGCATTAAAACAAAAGATGGCTGCTAGGGAGCCAGAAGTACAGCCAGAGCAAGAGGTTTACCCTGAACATGAAGGTAGGATATTGCCATATACTCAAGTCTAAAAATATATCATAACATACATGTTAAGTATGTTTATATTTTCTTTCTACAGAGTTGAATAAGGCTTCCCCTACGGAGCCTATCGAGGAGGCAGTGTGCACCTCCCCACTGGATCTTGACCCGGGTATGCACCTGAAAGGTAGAGAGATAGGTTAAGTATGATAACGTGTAAATTATGTTATTGTTTTTTTCTGTACAGGTTTACTTTGTATCTCCTGAAGTTATTCCAGAGAGAGAGCAGGAAAGCCCCGAGCCGGACACATCAGGCCAGACGGAGAGCGTTGGAGGTGAGATGACGAGGGGAGAGCCGAAATCTGTTGGTAAGCATTTATACATTATGCATGCAGAAAAATGTGTCATATCTATGTGTTCACTTACCTGTACAATATCTGTAAACTTAATATGCTTCTTTATTTTCCCACACAGGTGACGTTTCAAGGAAAAAAATGTTGTCCAGGATAGAGGCACTAAACGTCATTATGCACACATCGGAGGCACTGAGGGCTACAACTAGGGAGCTGGAGTCTCTCAAAAAAGAGATGCAGCAAGCCCAGTAGAAAATATTTTTTCTATTTATTCACTTTTTTATATTTTGTATTTGTTTTGTATCTGTTAAATAAAGTTTATAAAAATGTTGTACTTGTAAAATTGTACTTGCAATCGGCAATTGTTCGTTTCCAACAACAATTATTGCGTGTACGTAGCCTTAATGATCCTCTGGCATCCAGTTGTGCAAGATCACTTATGAGGAGGAGGCGGCAGGTCCTGGGACGGAGTGTGGACAGCATTGTTAGCTGCAATCTAGAGCTGGGTACCGAGCATGAGGAGGAGGCAGTGGGCCCTGAGACAGAGTAAGGACGGCATTAGAGGTTGAGGCCATCATACTTTATTGACAGTGCAGAAGATGTAGCTATTTTTTTATTATAATTTAAATTTATCAGGAGTTGGAGTCGGCACATTTTTATCGACTCCGACTCCAGGTACCCGAAATTGTCTCCGACTCCACAGCCCTGGTTGTCATTTGTTTATGTCCGTAATGTGCAACTCCTATTTAATGTAAACCGGTAATATGTTGGCACTCTTTAAATGCAGTTTATTAATAATCTACCCAGAAGTACCAGTTATATTTCTGTGTTCCCAGCAGTCAAGGATCCAAAGGTAAGGCATGTTCATGCTGTTTGTTTAAAGTTATTGTTGGCCACACCTGCACAGAAAGAAATGTCACTGCTGCAACACACTTTGAAAAAGTACAACACACATTGTGTAGATGGTAATCTCATTGTCTTGGTTCAGCAATCCTTATATGGATGCTTTAGGATATGTATCTGTTCTAACACATAATGATGTTTGTAGTATGCTTCCCAGGAGGCAGATAAAGAAAAGGCGGATTTACTAAACATCTTTTGTTAGCGCTATGTACTTGAAGGAAAATGGTGGAGATCAAATACAAAATAGAAATAGCATTGTCACAGCCTTAAACAAACCACAATGGCTCAATACTGCTATGACTAAGCAATAGTTTAAACCCCCTAGCGGTAATTCCGAGTGTGACTCGGGGTGGAATTTACCTGCAAAAAGCATTTGTCAACCTGGAACATCTGACTGGTTGTCACTTCACGGAGTACATTCCACCAACCCGGAGAAAGGAAGCACCTACAAGGATGTGCGTTGTTTGCTGCTCAAAGAGTGATGACAGTGGAAGGAAGATCCACGAGGAAACCAGGTTCTACTGTCCTGATTGTGATGTTGAACTTTGTGCAGCACTCTACTTCAAAATCTATCATTACTGGGATGTCTACTAGTAATTATTTTTTTCCCCAAAATCTAAATTTAATTGAAATTATTATTTATCAACAATATTGCACCCTTAGAAAATTTTTGACAAAAAAATAATTAAAATTAATTAAATAATTAAAATAAATTACATTGAATGTTTTTATATTATTTCATTATAATTTATGATTATAATATAATAAATAAGGTATTGTACCTGGGAGTTATTTTTAAGAATTACAGGGCCACAATATTAAACAACAAATTTCCATGCAAAAAATGTTAAGTCTTTTTGCATAATAATACTGACATAATTAGAACTCTAGGGGGGTTAACAAAATTAGGTAATAAAATACCAGTTGGATTAAAACCATTTGGGTAGAAATCGCTTGCAGCAACCTCTTTAATTATTTCTCTAATTCAGAGCAGTGCACCATGCAAGATAATCTGCAGTCCCTGCGCCTTATAAAAAGCACAGTTGTGAACCAACAAAATCCTGGGTAAGTATTTCCCTGTGACATGAATAGTCAATTTTCAGACACAGGAAAACGGTCCAAATTTTTTACATTGCTGCTGATACAATACCCCTAATAAATCTCAACTCAAATGGGAGCTTAGAAGGATAACTTGTTTTTTCAAAAGTCATCAACATCCTTCACTTTTGCCTGCATTCTCTACCAATTTTGGGGACAGCTTTAAGCACAGAGCTGTGCTCAGTACGGCTCAATGCCATATGCCAAATCTGCAGACGCTCAATGCCATATGCCAAATCTGCAGACGCTGTGCAAGGGACTGAGCGGCTGATGGGGTGCCTGTGACACATAGCTGGCCACTTGCCGCCAAGCTCATCTAATAATATTCTTTTTTTAAATTTATTTATATATGTTTAAATTATATTTTGAGCAAAACATCAATATTGTTAAATAATGTTCTAATAAAATGATTTAAAACTGTCCTTGTTTTTCAATATATAGTATAGTTCACCTAGGGGGTGTGCTATTAAATCACTCCTTGAAAAAGTGACCCAAAAAAGGTTGGGAATCTATGGTCTGGCCACTTTTTTTTGGCTTGTGAGCTACTTTTAAAATGATCAAGTCAAAATGATCTACCAATAAAAAATTTGGATCTAATAACTCCTGTACGCGAGAGAGTTTATTTTGAAAGGCAGGGCTCCGTGATCTACTCGCTTTGCCTTTGCGATCTACCGGGAGATTGCAATTCACCTGTTGGGCACCCCTGCTTTAGACTCTAAGTCAGGATTTGCAAATTACTCTAGCCATATCCTGCCTGCATTCTTTCTGGTTTCTGAAATACTCAGTTCAGACAGTCTGGCACAATAAAGCACTCCACGTTTATTGTTACTCAAATTACTTTATTCCCCATTCTGATGATCAGTTTAAACTTTAACAGGCCTTGACATTGGCTGCATGCCTTCATACATCTGCCATGTGATTGGCTTATTAAATATTTGTATTTTCAAGCAGTTAAACGGGTGTACCTAATAAAGTGGCCAATGAGTATATTAAACTTATTTTAGATATGGGGTTGTGGTAAGCACTCTGGCCTTTGTAGCACTAGGTCCCAGGTTCAAATCTTGGCCAAAGCATTATCTGCATGTAGTTTGCATGTTCTCCCTGTGTTTGCTTGGGTTT
>NC_092867.1:51604594-51721441 GCF_032062135.1 Pyxicephalus adspersus
TAAATATGTAGACCCTCATTCACCTTGTTACAGGCAATAACCCACATGTTACATAGGTGCTGTGTTAAGTAATCTTGTTTATTTTGAATGGGCTGTCAATGCTTCACAATGCACCACAACACATAGTGATCATATTTGCGCTGTGGGGATGTAAAAAACAGCTGCATTGCGGTGAACTGTATACATCCATTAGGATGTAATGCAGAATAAATGCTAGCACATCACAAAGTACATATACTTTGTGTGAACAAGCCTTGACAGTTCATAGTAAACCTGCATTTTACTGCATCCTAAATATGAGTGTGACCTAAGCATTTATATTAACTTGGTTGTTTTGAGATTCCCATCCCAACTGTAATGACCAGCTGCTAATTGAGAGTCCTTGCAGCAAAGGAATGAATATGTGCACTTTGGATGGAAAAAAAATGCTGATGTGTTAATAATGGTTAGTGGATTAGAGAGAAACAAACATATTGATGTGTTAATGATAGCACTGGGGCTTCCTCCCCCTGTGCAGGAAACATTTAGTGTTAATTGATGCAATTTGGAACTCCGAGAGATGGCTTAGTGGAGGAGATGAGCATGTTGAAGACAAGCCAGAGAGCATGAATTATTATCTAAAAAAAAACAAAAAAACATTGTAATTAAATGGGAGATTAGAAATTGTTATTCTTGGTATTATATTTCAGTGGTTCCATAAAACTTTTTACTGCTCTTTTAAAAGATGAAATAAATTGTTATGCATGCTGGATAAAACAATATTCAGGTTATAATAAGGCTGTGTCTTTTCTATTTTGGATATGCAGTTTGCCATAGGCATGACAATAATTTGTGCGCTGTTCTTGGGAATAAATTGCATTGAACATATCTTCAATATTAGGTATAATTCAGATATGTCAGAGAACAAAGGTAGTACCCACATAACAGAATTATTATTATTATTATTAACTGTATTTATTTAGCTTCGACATATTACGCAACTCTTTAAAAAGTCAATGGTCATGTCACTAACTGTTCTTCAAAGCAGTTTACAATCTGAAATGGAATGAACTGCAGGCTTAACTTTAACTTCCCCCCAAAATTCCTATTTCTGTTTTAGATTTAATTTGGAAGGTTCGATTACATGTCATCTATCCTAATAATCACAATACTTTAGTGGTTAGGTTTCATATTTTGAGTGCATTTGGCTTTCTACTAGACCATCTAAAAAATGTATAGCTTATTTTTTGCTGGATTCTTTAGGTCTGTATTATATATTATAATGAAAGTGAGGAAATAATTTTTCTTTCTGTTATCTTTTGCTCCTAGGTTATATCTTAGGGGTTTAAGGAACTCGATCGATCAATGTACCAGCAATAATGCAAAACTAGAATTTCAGCCTATGCGTTTATCTCATAGTGGTTTTCTTTAAAATATAAATCAACCTATTACATTAATGACATCAAAAATTCAAAGAGTACATTTTTCTGTTTCTTCTGGCATAGTAAAGTCTGATTTTCCCTACATTGATCTATTGGCATCATTGGAGATTTTAAGGTTAATACAATTAGGTTATTATTAAAAACAAGAAACGCTCTACTATTAAAGACTTGCATAAATAAGCCCTTTATGCTCTAGATCTATTTGTCTTTTGAAAAATTGTGGTTTGTATGACGCATTTGCAATGTTTCCTAACACATTATTTGCAGATTGCATTCCCCATTGCTATAGATTTCCTACTACAATTCCTATAATAAACATGTTTATTTTTGTAAAAGAAAAGATTTGCAAATATAGGACCATTCTCTCATGTCATTGTGGATATTTCCTGTTGTAAACCCCACTTTCCTCAACATATCATTTTCTTTATTCCATTAACGAGGCATATTTTTTACCACAATTCTCAACTGCCCACCATAATTGATTATATGCATTAGTAAAGATCCTTTGTTCAGTAATTTCTTGTAGATCTTCCTCTCACCTCATTGTTAAGTGTGTTATTTTTCCCAAAGCCTCTTGCTAGCGCAAAAGAGGTCTTTTTATTCCTTGATGTTATTACATTGCTTCTGACTTCATCTGTAGTAATTGAGTTTGACAAATTGAAACATTTTAACAGTCCACTGAGGAATTTAACCCAAACTCTGGTTACATCCGCCTGATAAGTGAGGAAGCATCTTCACTTGCAAATCCAATCAGAAAAAATCAGGCATGATCATAAAGACCGGAATAGGCAACCCTGGGGACAGGACGTACTGAAGACATATCTAGAAACAGCTTGGAAAGATACAACAAAATTTGGAACCATAAACCACATTCATTAGGAAAAATTTAAAAAAGAAACACAGAAAATCTGCTTTATTTTATACTTGAAATCTGCAAGAACTGTTAGATCATTATAACATTTTGAAAATTAGGGGCTTTGCAGGTTAAGCCTTTAATAATTTATGACTAATAGCTTGGAGAATTCTCTTCTGCATTTGTAAAAAGTGCTCAAGCTGCAAACGTGTCAGACGATAAAGGCTCGTTGTAGAAACCTTATAAAGAAAACTGATCTGCAAGAGAAAAGGACACAGCTCGTGTTAGCAATTTTGCAGACTTTGTGTTGGACAAAAGCTCATCATAGAAGAAATATGGGTTGTATCACAGACTTCTTTACTTATGAAACTACTAAGTCAGTGGTGGTTAAAAGCTGGACAATTGGAGTCATCAACAGAGCAGTGCAGCTCCTAATTATAACCTATTTTGTATGGTGAGTGTTTTTTAATGTTTTTCTCCTATGCCTAATGACCTAATTTACAATATTGATAAGAAATGTTGGATTTCAAATTCTATAAATGATAACTCTGTATGTATTTTAACTACCAATATCACATTTTCCTTGCCTTGGATCTATATTTAAAACTAATTTAATGACTATGGCACCTTTCGTTTCTGTTCGTCTTAGCCTTTAATATTGCTTAAGGTTTTCTAATAGAAGTTAGAATTAGTCCACCCAATATTCTAACCACATTATGGTGTGCTGAGTCCTCTCCATTACGTTTGAGAACAATGGTGAGTTTTTCCTGCCAAAATTCTTAAATCCTATTCCCAGTCATGACGAACAGGATTGTTTGATTGTTCCAACCCATCATGCCTTTTCACCATTTGCATTGCGTTCTGCATAATATAAACTAAACACCTAAGAGGAAGATTGAGAGCCAATTTTAATGATTTTGGTAGGTGTAAAATCTTAAGGAATTAAGCAATGGAAAGAATCCAGGAATTCTCGAAAAACATAAAATACTACAACATTTATCAAAACTTGAAATGTTGCATTATTAGTTACCCTGCAGGGTACCACACATGGAAATATATACTTAGCTGAACACTTCAAATCAAAGGCATCAAGTTCTACATATTGCAATACAAAACACTGGTCAACAAACATTTTCTTCCAAACAAAATAAAGTCATTTTAGGTTATGTTTGACTCACAGATTTCAAATATGGTATTGGTTTTGCTAGATTGGCTCTGGTTTTTGAAATAATGATCTCAATAATAACCTCATGGAAAACTAATGAAACATGAAAATTAAACTACCTACGTATACAAAATATTTTTTTTTAAATACTTAATGCCAATATATTCTATATTCAGTATATTTTCAGAACTAATCACAAAGAAGTCATTGAAAACTGTACAATTTCCTTTTATGCTGATGATCTGGACAATCTTGTTGAAGGCTCCAGCAGTAGTCTGCCATCATGTGTCTATCCCATCTCCCCTGATACCTTTCTTCCATCACCTTTATATCTTGATGGAACCTCTCCCCTTTGATTCTCACTGAAATCACTAAGGTTTTATGGGAATTTTTGCAAATGACTACCTTTATGCTCATAGTAGCACCCAAATTTTTAAAGTTTACGAGCAAATTTTGTACCAGTTCATCAGAATTTTGTGCTTTATGATTACCCAAGAAGTTCTTGACAACCATGACATAGCTGTGCCAGGCAGAAGCTTCAGTATCAGTCATGTAACTTCTGAAATTTGAATCATTTGTCAATTTCTAAATCTGGGGTCCATCAAAGATTTGTGCTTTTAATTTTTCAGTATCCAGGGAAGAATCTTCAAATGTGTTGGAAGCAATCACCAACCTTGTTCAGAGCTCTAACAGATTGCTTTATTAATCCCAACTTTATGTGTAGTGGATGTTGAGTGTATGTGGAGTAGGAATAATTTTTCTTTGACAACCATTGGCTCGTTAATGATGTGTGCTGCCCCTTTTTTCATGTTTTCCCCCTGGAGGCTATTTTCACTTTTTTCCAGTGATGCTGCTTTGCTGTACTATCCTACAGGCAGATGAACCATGGGTACTTTGTGTATCCACTTGCTGTCGTAGTAGAAAGTTCAGCATTTTTAAATCAACACATAAGGACCATTGGTGTTCATGATAGCAAAGCTTTTGTAAGACCATTTTGATATTCTTAAGTTTTGGTGGGTAATTGATGCATATCAGTTGCCATTATGCAGTAAAGCAGATTTCAAACTTCCAGTGGAACTGTCTATGAAAAGCCACCAGTCTTCTGCTCGGTATTCTGGTACTCCCATTTAGGCTAGTAGTCCAGGGATGTTACAACAGTACACAAAGTCTCCATCTTCACTGAAATATGGTAGGAGTGTCACCTTTCTTGTCTTATAAACCATTATTTTAAGTTCCGGTCTCAGACAGTGCCATTTTATTTCAGCCTGGATTCTAAAAGATCAGATGCTAAATCATTGAGCTCTTCTTGGGAGAACTGCTGGTTTGATAAAAAACACTTCCTTCATATTCACTTCCACTGCTAACTCCTGGATTACACTCCAAACCCTGTATATCCTCCATGTTGGATACAGGTATATCAGGGAGTGTACTGAACACTGGTATTCTGATTCCAAATCAGGGTACTCCCACTTGTTTTTCTTGTAACGATCATTTAAACAACTTCTTCTTGAAGAAGTCAAGTTTTTGTAAAAAATGCATGAATAAAAGAAGGCAAATGAAAGTTTAATGAAAATAATGCTACATTTAATATATAAAATGCAAAACATTGGTGTAAATAAAGGTTGATAATATTATGCAGTGTTACCATTTGTTGTTGGTAAAATTGACTATTCTGATTCCTGTATCAGAACTAGAGCCAATTTAATAAAACTGATGTAATTTCTGGATTCAGCAGACCTGAAATACACTGAAAAAATATACAAATTTATTGAGAAATCCTTGGCAAGTGAAATATTTTTTTTTGTTGAGCTGTGTAATCATCTATAAAAGCCATGGTAAGGTAGTCCATTTGTAGTTAGTCCTTCAGTTTTATGCATTGATGGTGATGGTCTTATCCATTGATTGGTGGTCATCCTAACAGCCTATTTGTTCTGTGCCAGCTTGGGTGGTCATTAGACTATTAGGATTTTTAAATTGCTCAAATGGAATGTTTGCAGATTCAGTGTTCTGGCCCTGCCTATTATCTGCATACCTGTTTCAGCTGAGTTATTTAAGCATTTTATATAGAGGATCAGAACTACAGCCATATAGATGTTATTTAGGAGGTTGTAGATGCCCTATTTGATCTCTCACCACAGGTGTCTTTTAAGTAATTTTTAATTTTTGTTTAAGTAATTTATTAGGCATAGTACAAATTATACATGTGAATCTATTATATTTTTTAACAAAAGGTTTACAGCTTTCTCTTTTAAGCTTTGGAATATGTAGAAATAGATGTTTTCTTTTAATTGATAAAATAGCAAATAGATCCTTATGTAACAGCATACATATGCTTTATTGATATTGTGCTCAATTCACAAAGCATGAAGATGATAACATTTTTTTAACCGTGTGTAATTTTTAAATCACTGTTTTGTCACTTTTGTTCTTTGTGTTACTTTTGTGAAGTGTTTTAAACATCTCTTCATGAACAAAAAATATAATTCAACATGGCTATGCATTCATGTACATTTGCCAGCCACTTAATTAGACTTCCTTTTACCTTAACAACTGCCATATTATAAAAAAAAGTCATGGATTTTGATCCATATTTACATAAAATCACACATTTTCTGCAGATTTGTCAGCTGCACATCTATGATGTGAATTTCCCATTCCACCACATTCCAAAGGTTCTCCACTGCATAGAGATCTGAAGATTGTGTGGGGCCATTTCAGTAACCTATTGTCATGTTTAAGAAACCAGTTTGAGAAGATTTTAGAAGCAGCCATTAGTAGATGGGTACACTATATATGAAGGGATGGACAAGCAAAATTGTTAAGGCAGGCAGTGGAATATTAACAATGCTGAGTTGGTACTAAGGGGCCCAAAATATGCCAAGAAAATACCCCCCACTCCAATTTCAATGAGCCTATAGAAATTGTAGCCTTGGGTGTATGTCTGTAACTATATAACTAAAGAGTGCTCAGATAAACCCATAATGTAATGTCCTTACCACAGACATACATCTCTAACTTATTTTAAAGCCAATATGGTGAAAGCTATTAGTATGTGTTTGGTATGTAGATGCAAACCCATAAAATCATTATGATGATAGGGGAAAGAGATAAAGAAACTCTCTGCAAAAAGTGTTCTGAGTGTCACACTTGGGGAGACAGGGCCACAAGGGGGCACTACGGCCTGCACAGAGGTGGTTTGAGCCCTGACAAGGGTCAAGGCGCAGAGTCTAAGCAGTAACTAGGTCTTCTCCAGAGCCCTTAGTGGTGAGGATGTTGCATTGCTGGTTACTACCAGGTTGCGGTCCTTGGGCACATCAAGGTGGGCAGAATGATGCACTGCACTACCAAATCACTACGCAAGAGAATTGTCAAGCAAGGCCAGGGTCGAGGCAGGCAGCAAGCAAGAAAAGTTAGTCGAATCTGATAAAACTTGGGGAGTAGGCACGCCCAGGGTCATGTACTGCCTGCATGCACAGGAGAGAGGCGCCTGCACTTTAGCAAGGAAGAGGTTTTTGTGACATTACCATCCCATTTATGGGGCCTCCCCACCCGCCAAGGTCCAGGTTTCAGAGGGAAGCGAAAACGGAATTACTTGGTAAGAAGAGAAGCAGACACATCTGCAGCTGGAACCCACGATCTCTCCTCTGGATCAAAACCTTTCCAGTCAATCAGGTACATAAGCTTCTTGCAAGAAATTTTGGAATCCAAATTTTGATGGACATATTTCTGAGAAGAATCAGGTACATGGGTAGCCAGCTGAGATGGACTAGAAAAGTGATTAAGGACCAACGGCGTAAGCAGAGACACATGAAATACATTGGGTAGCTTGAGATGTGAGGGAAGGCGTAGCTTATACCATGCTGGGTTTACCTTGGCAGAAATTACAAAGTCCAATAAAACATGGAGCAAACTTCAGAGAAGGAACCCTGCAATGAATATTCCTTGTGGTGAGCCAGACTTTGTCCCGAGGTTGGAGAAGAGGTGCCATACGGTGACGCTGATCAGACCAAGTACTGTGAAAGTCTCTTTGCAGGGCACTAAGTGCAGGTATTACGGCAGAGCAGGGTAAAGGAGACGGGAGGCAAGGATGTTTGCCGACAATGAAGAATAGTGTTTCTTTGGTGCTGGTGCTTACATAGTTATTGTGGGTGAATTCCGCACATGGTAACAGAGCTACCAAGTCATCATGGGAAAAAAACAAAGACTAACAAGCTTGCTGTGGGGGTTGGGGTGACGAGAAGACTGTAGGTATTGGAGGATTTTGTGGAAAATGAAAATAGTGACCTTGAGGAGAATTGTAAACATCAATAGCCTTAATAGCCTCAGAGGGCCAGTTTTTAGGGTCAGCATCCTTTCTGGTTAGTACAGTGATGGGCACTGTCAGCGTGTAATTTCTGATGAACTGCTGGTAGTAGTTGGTAACACCAAGGAAACGCTGAGTAGCCTTAATACCGCAGGGTAGCGGCCAGTTATAATTGTCCGTAACTTTGTCTGGATTTGTGGAGAAGTCATCTTTAGAAACAATGTAAACCAGGTAGGGACCTGTGGACATTCGAACAGACACTAGTGTAGAGTCGATTGTCTCTGAGGCGCTGTAAGACCAGACAGACATGCTGTCTGTGGGTAGGTAAGTCAGGAGAGAAAATCAAAATGTTATCCAAATAGAAAACACAGATGTATAAGAGGTCACAAACTACATTGTTGACAAAGTGTTGGAAGACAGTCGGGGCATTACAGAGACCGGAGGGCATCACCAGATATTCATAATGCCCATCTCTAGTATCAATCCGAATTAAGTTGTAGGCCCCTCTGAGGTCCAAATTGGTGAAGACCTGAGGTCCAAATTGGTGAAGACAGTCAAAGAACTCGGGGATAAGTGCCAGTGGGTAATGGTTTGTAATAGGGATGGCATTCAGACCACAGTAATTAATACAGGAACGGAGAATCCCATCTTTCCTCTGGACAAATAAAAATCGCCTGCGCCAGTGGGGGGGGCTTACATATAAATCCTCTCTGCAGATTCTCCTTAATGTATTTACTCATAGCCTTGGTCTCTGGGAGACTGTGGGGGGTATACCAGACCTCTGGGAGGTGTGGAATTAGGTATGAGGTCTACCACACAGATATAGGAGCAATAGGGAGGAAACGGTTCTTTCCTTTAAAGAAGACATCTTAAAAGTCCTTGTACTGGGATGGGATGGATGGAGCAAATGCTGACGTGGAGAGAGCAAGAGGCTTGAGCATGGTCAAACACTGGGAGTGGAAAGAAGACCCCAAAACAATAATAAACATTGCACTAGAGAGTGTTGTTGTAGCCATGGGAGTCCCAGGATGACTGCAGATGTAGCACACCTAGAGAAATTTGCATGGGCAAAGTTTGGAAGCGGATCAGTCCACAGGAGAGAATGGTACTATCCACCACAGAGATACACAGGGGTTGAGTCAGTGGCTCTATAGGCCAGACTCACTCCTTGACAAGGGTAGCCAAGATTAAATTGCCTGCTGCCCCGGAGTCGATGAAAGCCTTAAGAGCAAGTGTAGACATATGGTGGTGGAGCTGAACTGATACAGAGGGACGCTGAGTGGAGGGGAGAGTGGAGTGACCTAGCATGCCCCCCTCAGGGCATACTAGAAGCTGAAATTACCCAGCCTCTGTGGGCAGAGTTTAATAAAGTATCTTTTCCATCCATTCTGTTGGAGGCACGGTACTATCCATGACATGCCCGCCCCATTACACTCCTGCCTATGTGTCACTCTAAGGGGGATAAAGTTCCCCCAGAGTGACATCTTGATACCAGAACCCACCCACTATCCCATTACAGGTCTGAGCTTGCGATGGGAGAGTGGGTGGGCTGTGACCGAGCCACACTCAGGGTAGCTAGAAAAAAATAAAAATAAAGCCTTACCTGATCCCATCAGCATCCTACAGTGTCCTGCCATCCTCTGGGCGTGTCCTCTTTGTCGATCTGTCCCCCGGCGAGTTCGCTGACGTTCCCCGGGAATTCACGGTGATGTTGGTGCGTACAGCCGTAGCTAGGGGCGCAGTGGGAATTTCAAATTTTTTTGTATTGCATTCAATACAAAATAACTGTATTGAATGCAATACACTGAATTTATGTCTAAAAGCAGTACATTGTCTTTCATGATAATTTATTTTACAGTATAATAGTATAGAGTATATTAAAGTTTGAAACACAAAATCATGTAAAAGTTTATTAAATTTATTTTTTTAAAGTTTATTTAATTTCATATTTTGACATGATTTTGTGTTTCAAACTTTAATATACTAATATATTATACTATAAAATAAATTAAAAAAAACAATGTACAGCTTTAGACATATAAATCCAGATAGAAGTGTACCACCCAGGAGGTTAAAGGGAAATGGTGCTGAAGATTTGTTTATGAGATTGATAATGTAATGATATTGTCACGGCAGACGCCACAAATACTAAGGAGAGTGGACCCTCTGTGCTATCTGCATGTTTGGCGGAGGTGTGAGCTAAGGCGCAGAGTCTAAGGAACCACCTGGTGTTCCCCAGAGCAACCCCACAAGGAGTGATGGGCTTTGCTGCAGGTGGCTCCCAGGTTGCGGCCCTCAGACACACCCATGCAGATGGCAGCTAACCGCAGAGGAAACTGGAGCATAGTACCAAATCGTCAGGCGATCTCAGAAACAGGGGCAGGTCAGGGAAGGCAGTGAAAACAAACACAAGTCAGAACCAGGGAATCAGTATACAGCAACAAACACAAACTGGAGCCTCAGGTAGGAAACTAATTGCAAGGCAAGGTCTGTCTGACTGAGCACAGCTTTATACCGAGGCTAACAGTCAGGCTGGGCAGGGCCTGGTTTAGCAAGTGCTATATAACCAGGAGATGAAGTCTGGCCTATGTCTCCAAGGTCTGGAGAGAGCAGCCTGAAGCAAGGTAAAACAAGCAACTATGTAGTGTATGTAAGTGGACTACAAGTCTTAGATCAGCTATGTTGCTCAGCTATGTTGCTCAGCTATGTTGTTTATATGTGACAGATATGATATAATCAAACCTGTTTTTAGATTAGGTTGCTGACCCTGCCCTTGTCTCTGAAATTTGGGACCAAAGAGCTGCTATATTAAAAAGGATTGTATTTGTATACATGAGAGCTTTTGGTTATGACTTTAAGTTAGATGTTTTGTATTTATTATGAGGTATATGTGGATCTTTATGTGGAATAATTTTCTGAATGTATTATCATGTATAATTTATAGATCTCAATTGAGTTCCTGATGAAGTGTACTCTGTCCATAAAATACATCTAACAATAATTGAAACTGCTCCACCAAAGAATCATGATGGCTTTAATATTTTAATGTCTATGTTGATATGTAGTTACTGTATTGTATATTAAAATCTTTGTTTTATTGTAAACATTGATTTAAAAGATTATGCCTTTAACCACCTGAGCGTTACACTGAGGTCTAGATTTCTGTACCAAAAGTGATCCACTGTTTTTCATGAAATTTTTTTTTTAAATTGTAGACCGGTATCTTGTGTTCCGCCGGCCGGTATCTTGTGTTCAGCCGGCCGGGCGGCGGAACGCAAGATGCCGGGCGGCGGAACGCAAGATACCGGCCGGCATCTTACCGGTCCCGCTGGCACCCGATGCTGGAGAGGGAGATCGACAGACGACGATGGACGGAGGACGACGCTGGAATAGGAAAACGACGCTGGAATAGGAAAACGACGCTGGATGTGCACAGCGGGACCATGGAGGTAAGGATGTGACAAAATTACGGGGTTAACCATCGTAGCCATTTTTTTTTTGCCCGACCTTCGTACGGGCATAACGGCTAGGTGGTTAAAGTCCCTTGTTCCTCTTTTTGTTATTTAGAAAAATGAAATATGACCAGACAGATGCATTATGGGCAGCATGGTGGCTCAGAGGTTAGCACTCTGGCCTTTGCAGTGCTAGGTCCCAGGTTCAAATATTGGCCAGGTCCCATGTTTGCGTGGGTTTCCTCCGAGTATTCCAGTTTCCTCCCACATTCCAAAAACATAGGTTAAGTGGGTTTCCCCTAAAATTTTATTTAGACTGTATTAAAGACATATGACTGTCACAATCTACATTAGATTGTGAGGGACAGCTAGTGACATGATTAGGGTTAGTGCTGTGTATTATATGAGAGATATATAAATACTGTGTAATAATATTATTATTTAAAGTAAGATTTAAATAATGTCTTGATATGTAAAACCTTAGAAATATTACTGTATTTAACTTATGCTCATCATTTTTACTTTTACTAAGATTACGCACAGCTACATCACATGCAAAAGTCTGTGAACTGTTGGAAGGGATTGCCCCAAGCTTGTTCTTGCTCCAAGTCTTTTTAATAAATATAACACCACCAAAAATTAAATATTCAACCAAGCAAACAATTTTTAAAGTCCATGGAAACTAAAACATAGCTGTTTATTTATATGCATAAAGCAAAATATTTTAATGAAAAGTTGCTTTTTTAGGGTCTCTTTAAAAAAAGCTGCTCATATATGGCAATTCTGTAATTCAATTACACAGGGCTTACCTGGGTATTTTAAACATCCCGTATAGAACACCGATCTATCGACAATAATAATATATACAGTGAAAGATTCTGATCTGTTCCATGATTCAGCAATGTGTATGTGTTTTTTATATTCTACAATTTATTTCACAGTTGGGTTTTTCTCCATGAGAAAGCTTATCAGATCCGGGACTCTTCAATCGAATCTTCTGTTATGACAAAAGTAAAAGGTGTTGGACGCTACAGTAAAAGAGTGATGGATGTTGCAGACTATGTCATCCCACCACAGGTAAACAAAAACCCTAAACACTGCATTGAAGAAAGTATGCATTTTGGGTAGTATATGGAAGGCCAGGATGGAAGGAGGCATGGCAACGCTGACAATGTAACTCAGAATTGTAATTTGAGGGCTTTACCTTTTTCACTGAATTCCTACTTTAGGTGCTAATTTATATGACACATTTATATTAAAATACATAATTTATTTCAATATTTATTTGAGTTAGTGATTTAGAACAAGTATGCAAAACCTTCCATTTACGTTCAGTGTCTGCATACTTCATCATCAACACAGCAATCAAGTTATAGACGATGGCATAGATGATGGCACAAAGCAATGTCTGAAAAAAAAAGTTGATAGTGCTTATAGTATCTATATAGAATACCAATATTTGTATGCCTATATATTGTATTTGGATATATACATTGCGTGCTTCTTTATTTGCAGGTAAGCCAATAAATATTTTGCAGTATTATCTGATGACAGTATGATTTTGGCAGGCCTAGCTCTGAACTTGCAGCACTGCAACTCGAGTGGATGTCAGAATACTTAGTGTCTTTTAGTATCTGGGAATACATTTTTTATAATAGCTCTTACTCTTGGCACATGACACCATTTCTTTTAAACCCTTTTAAAGTCCTTGTTTAGGGCATTTGTAACATGTGGACTGTTGGAGTACTTTAAATACCAAGCTTGATACTGAACCCTTAACCCATGGAGTCTCCAAATGCCCCTCAAACACAGCTTCAATCTTGAATCTGTGAGTTGTACTGTATAGGAGTAGCAAATAAAGTGACATTAGAGTGATTCCACCAGGTATGACTTTACACACTGGAAATTAGATATATAGAGACCACAGTCACAAGCAGTAACATTTAAAAAAATAGAAAGGGCTGAAATAGTGAAGAAGCTGGCGTCAGAGAATGAAACAATAATTATTTATGCATAATAAATATTTATGAATAAAATATACATATACGACAGGTATGTTTAGTTTAGTCTTTAATGATCCAGTTCTGTTCTGTTATATGCTTTTTTTTTCTTGTTTTTAGGGCTCTTCTGTGTTTGTAATTCTAACAAAACTTATAACAACTCCAGATCAAGTGCAAGATCATTGTCCAGAGGTGAGCCAGACACCAGCAACATGTCTGCATGTAATATTGTATTATTGTAAGGAAATCTGTTTGGTGGAATAGTAACGAGTAGATTGGCATTTGGTAAAAACTGTTAAAACTCTTACCAATTTCCCTCTAGTCAGTATTTTATGGGCCAATAGGCATTCAGCTTCCATTTAAAACTGGTACAGTGCACCACCTAACAAATTCACCAAAAACCAATCTACTCATTACTGTTGAAAGCATTATTGTTTGGATAAGTTACCTCACTAGTCAAGTAAGGTTAAGGAAAAAATTCCAACAGTTTGCACTTCTAGTGCAACTCCAATATTTTGTCAGGTGCCTTTACATTTTTGGAAGGCAATACCTAATATTTTCTTTCTTGGTGTCAATTCTAGAGTGATGAGAAGTATAGGTGCACTACAGACAGCATATGTACAAGAAACAAGCCGACTTCGAATGGTAAGTGATGTTTACTTACCTGTAGGTCAGAAGCCTGTGTGGGCACTAAAATTTAGAAAGTCTATAGCTAGATTCAAACATTATTTTGGCCAAATCTATCTGTTTTAGCCAGTGATGTAAAATATGGCAGTATCAATTTAACTTTTTTAACAAGTATGGGAGTTGTTTGACTTACCTAAAATCCTGATCCTGAAGATTACCTAAATTCATATTATTGAACAAGCTTTTAAAAGTGAATTAAAAGTTTACAGACCTCGCTAGATGCATGCTTATTTTGAGGATAATAACTTCTTACTTAGGATAAGAATTCTGATAGTTCATTTTAAAATCAGATAATGAAGGTTGTATTTGCTTATTCAGTACATGACTGTTTAAAAGGCATAAAAAAAAATTGTTATATTACATTCATGGGTTCCACGTAGGATTGCTCTATACATCTTCTATTAGATCAATTAGATCCATAGAAGCTATACGCTATTTTTTCTTAAATCGGGGGAAAAAAATTGCTGATCTCACTGGAAATGAGAGAGATTGGCAAATTTTTCTCTTTACGCAAAAAGGCTTCTTCTGCACATGCCTGAAAATCTCAGGAGCACCCAAGAGCCTCCTGGGATGCGTGAAGTAGGTATCCCGGAAGGCTTTGCGCTCCCATTCGGTGCTGCACCCTTTTATTTATTTATTTTTTTTTAAAACAAAATTTTTACCTTACATAAAAGGGTTGTCTTCCCTTTTATCTAAAGTGGAATTTCTGCGTTTAGGTATGCTTTTAGTCTGATCATGGGTACATTGACTGTTGGATATTTATTTGTTTTTCCAGTGTGTTTTTTCCTTTTATATTGTTTTGATGATAAATACACCCCATGGGTAAAGTTTATATATTTTTGGTGCATATATCTTGGCATTTTATTCAGGAAAGACAACCAGACAGGCAGAAAACATGTTCTTTCCCATAATGTGCAGGGGTTCAATAACCCATTTAAACTAATAGGTTTTTTGCTGGCTAACTTTACAGAGTAAAATAGGGACCACACCACACCACAGGAAGTTAATAAAAATTAAAAGACAGAAGAAGACGGGTAGGCAAGTTTGAAAAGGTGGGTTTTGAGTGCTCTTTTAAAAGAGCAGGAAGTAGGAGCAAGCCAAATAGGATGGAGAAGACCATTCCTGGTCAGCTATAGAAAAGTTTTGGAGTCTTGCATGTGACAAAGTTATGAGGGAAGTCATTAGTAGGTCATTGGAGGAGGGAAGAGAGCAGGTAGGGGTGTACTTATCTAGCAGGTCAGAAAGGTAAGTGGCACAAGAGCTATGAAGAAATTTTAAGGCAAAGCACTAGAAATTGAATTTGTATCTAAGGTGAAATGGGGGCCAAGCTTGTAACACGGTTTTTACATATTTTTTCTTGACTGGCTGAATTTGTTATATTGCTAGAGGCATATCTGTATAGCACCAAACTAAACCCCATATCCTGTGAACTACTTAACAGGAATGGTCATTGAATTGTATATATGTATTTTCACTATTTGTACTTAATACACAAATTCTTTTTGAAACCAAAGCGTGAGCCACAAACCTTTCTCCTTTTCTTTCTCCGATTTATTCTTTCTGCTCTCTATGATGCACCTTCAGCTCATATGAATTTGAAGGGGTTTAAATTAACCAGATGTGTATTAGAAGAGGAACTAGACAGGGGTGTCCTTTATCCCCTCTTGTTTGCCCTGGCATTTAACCTTTAGTTGTAGCTATAGGAATGATCCAGATATATCAGCCATAAAATGTGGTAAGGTTGAACATAAGTGTGCTTTTTTTGCTGATATGCTTATGTTTTTTACATCACCTTTAAAAATTTACCTAATAAATTTCAGTTATTAAAAACAATTACTTCTATATTCAGTCTAAAAAGAAATGATAATCTGTGGCTTTATGTTTACAAAGAAAACACCCTACCCCAAAATAGGAAGGTAAATTTACAAACAGCAGATTTTTAGGGTACTACAAAAATATATTAAAACATTTTTTTTTCAAAACAGCAATCAAAATGATTCAATGTAGCATATCAAATTTACTGCTACTATCATTATTTGTACATAGATTCCTGTGCCCAAAAAAGTACATGAATAATAAAGGACCCTATGGTCCTATCTTGATGCGTTTTTCACAGAGCTGGTCTGCTTCATTATGAGCTTTATACTAAAAGGGCACACAGAGTAGTTGTTTCTAAGAAAAGACAATAAATGTGTAAGAATAAAAAATTTAAATTGAAAATTTCCCACGCAATTAAGTAAGTTTTAAACAACTTACAATTATTCAGTATAATAAATGTCAATATTGGTGGCTCACATAGTTCTGAACTAGAGGGTGAAACTATTCTTGGCAATGAAACAGCAGAAAATGTCTAAAAGCACAACTAAACAGAGAATAGAATGGAAAGAAAAGAATGTATAAAGGTATTGAATAATTTTGACATCAACAATCCTTAAGTAATAATATATGTTTATTCTATCAATATGGGTTAAAGGTGCAGGAATTCCAAATATATCAAATAATATGATTAATCCATATATACAGAGAAGAATCTCTATGTATGAAAATTCAATACTGTACCAATATAGATTAATGAATTTCCCACCATAGACAACCAACCTCCAATTAGATTGCCCATATGGAAAGATATCCCATTAGTGTTAGGAAAGAAAAATGGATAACCTACTTGGAGATGATTCATTAATGCCCAACAAAATTATTGGAAGCAAACAACAAAAGTTGAATAAATGAGGATAGGATACATTAGATGGTGAATTTCAGATAAAAAGCGCTGTCATCAAGAGCCACAAGTTAACAACATACCCAGTCTAGAATCTGGTGGGACTTGTCAGTTTTTTCTTACTCTGTGGCATCTTTTATGAGAAAAGACACCACTGCCCCACATTTAGTTACATAATAGGTCAGATTTAAAAAAAGACACGTCTATCAAGTTCAACCAGTAGGGAAATAAATATATGCCAGATATAAAAACCCATATGGATATAGTTGGTCCAGAGGAAGGCAAAAATAACCCTGGTACAATTTGCTTCACCAGGCATAAAAAAAAAATCCTCCCCGATTCCATGAGGCAATCGGATGTTCCCTGGACCAAAGGTCCCTGCTATGTTTACTTTAAATCTTTAATACCTAGTTATATTCTGTGCTTCTAGCAAATCATCCAGTTTTTTTCCTAAAGAAATCTATAGTAGTTGCTGAGACTACTTGCTAAGGGAGCAGATTCCACACTTTCACAGACCTTACAGTGAAGAATCCCTTCCTTATCCGGAGCTTAAACTTCTTTTTCTCCAGACGCAAAGAGTGCCCTCTTGTTCTTTGTAATGATCTCAAGGTGAAAAATTGAGAAGAGAGTTCTCTATGTGGAGCAATATATATTCATACAGGATGACCATATTCCCCCTTATACGTCTCTCTCAAGGAGGAATAGATTCAGTTCAGCTAATCTCTCCTCATAGCTGAGCTCCTCCATTCCTTTTATTAGTTTAGTTCCCCTTCTCTGCACGCTCCAATTCCAAAATGTCCTTTTTGTGAACTGGTGCCCAAAACTGGACTGCATATTCCAGATGTGGTCTGACCAATGCTTTGTACAGGGGCAGGATAATGTCTCCATCTCTGCAGTCTGTTTTAATACAAGAAGTGTTTTTCTAGCTTTAGATATTGCAGCTTTGCATTGCATGCTGTTATTAGGTCTATGATCTACCAGAACCCCCAGATCCTTTTCCATTCCTGACTCCCCCAAATGCATTCCCCCTAGACAGCATGAAGCATGCATGTTGTTAGCCTCCAAGTGCAAAACTTTACATTTATCTACATTAAATGTCATTTGCCACTTGGCTGCCCAATCAAACAGCAAGTCCAGGTCTGCTTGTAGATTATAGACATCCTGTATGGACTTAATTCCATTACATAGTTTGGTGTCATCTGCAAACACAGACATGGTAATTTTAATTCCAAACTCTATATCATTAATAAAGATGTTAAACAGTACAGGTTCCAACACTGAACCCTGGGGTACACCACTAATTCCCTTAGACCATTCAGGTTATGAATCATTAATCACTACTCTCTGGATGCGGTCTTTAAGCCAGTTCTCCATCCATTAAAGCTACGTACACACGTCAGATTTTTATCGCCCGATAATCGGCATCGGCCAATTATCGGGCGAAAATCTGCCGTGTGTACAGTCGGTGTCGTCCATCGTCCGGACGACCGACCTGCCGGATCCACGGACGATGGACAACAGCCGATCGTAATGAAAGTGAAGGGGAGAGCGCGCAGCAGGGTGCCGCTCCGTCGCTCTCCCCCTCCCCTCTCCATAGAGCATGAACGGTGCTGTATGTACAGCACCGTTCATGCATCGTGCACTCCCTTGTCATTGGAAAGGATCGTGAAAGATCCTTTCCAACGACAAAAATTGGCAGTGTGTACGCAGCTTTACAGATTGACTTTTCTAAACCTATTGACCTTAACTTGTAATTAATCGCCTGAAGGGTACTGTGTCAAATGCTTTAGCAAGGTCCAAGTACACTATAACTACTACTCCACTGTCTACCTAAATACTTCCTCATAAAAAAAGAGTAAATTTGTTTGACAACTTCTGTCTTTCTTGAAGCCATGCTGATTATCACTTATAATATTATTGTCTAGCAGATACTCCTATATGTGGTTCTTTATCAAACTCTCTAGTACTTTTCCTACTATGGACGTTAAACTAACCGGTCAGTAGTTACCTGGTAATGTCTTTGCTCCCTTAGTATATACTCATACAAATATACTAATACTAATTCTACTGATATACTAATATCATACTAATATATTATACTGTAAAATACATTTTAATACAAAGACAATGTACCACTTTTAAATATATAAATCCAGTTTATTGCATTTAATACAGTTATTTTGTATTGAATGCAATACAAAATAATTTGAAATTCCCGCTGCGTCCCTAGCGACGTCCGCAAGCACAACGTCATCCAGAACTCTCAGTTAAAGGCCAAAACAGTCACTGGGGGACCGATTGGACGAAGAGGACGTAATATTATGGTCACTGCTACCTAGATTCTCTTTTACAGTATATGCACATTTGTTATAAGCTCTGTATGGTTAGAATAAAACTAGGTCCAGCAGAGTATCATTTCTAGTTTGGGCTTCTATAAACTGTACCATAAAATTATCTTGTAATAAACTAAAAAATGTCCTCCCTTTTGCTGTTCCTGTAGTGGCATTATTCCAGTCAATGTCAGGGTAGCTGGAATCTCCCATGATTAAACATTTCCAGATTTTGCTGCGTTTTCTATCTGTGCTAGTAGTTGATTCTTTATTTCTTCCTTAGCACCGGAGGGCCTATAGCAGACACCAATAATGAATGGGGTATTATGCATCCCCACATTCAACTCCACCCATAATGTCTCAACCTCACCACATGCTCCATTCACAATTTCTCCTTTCACATTCACTTTCAAATCACTCATATAGAGACAGGCCCCACCACCTTTTCGTTTGACTCTGTCTTTACAAAAGGGAGTATAACCAGGAATATTGACAGCCCAATCATGTGAAGGAAAAAGCCAGGATTAAGCAATACCAACTAAGTCAAAATGTTCTTCATTCATTAAAGCTTCCAACTCCCCTATTTAGTTTGCCAGACTTCTAGCATTGGTGAACAGGTTCTTTAAACCATTTCTTTCTTCATTACCAGCACTGTTTGCCAAATGCTTTTGGTTTTTCTGTACAAATAGTACTGCAGAAGCCAATGTTTGTGTGTAACATGGGAAACTCCCTATATTTATCCATAACCCTTCCCTCCAACTATCCCTAATCCACCCTCCATCCCTAATCCACCCTCCACTAGTGGCTGAGCCCTGCCTGACCTTTCTGCCACCTTTTTTGACTGTCCCACCCCCCTCTGTCCCCAACTCTTTCCCCTAGCGTAGCAGACCCCCTTGTATTTAGGTGCCATCCATCTCTGGCATATAGGTTGTAACCCAAATAAAAGTCAGCCCAGTGCTCCAAGGACCCAAACCCTTCCCTTTTACACCAGGACTAAGCCTTTTCTGTGTTGCGCATGGCACAGGCAATATTCCAGAGAATATAACCTTGGAGGTCCTTTCCTTCAACTTAAAACCTAGTTATTTAAGCTGATTTTTAAGGATCCTCCATCTTCCATCTATCCCGTCGTTAGTTCCAACATCAACCAAGACAGCTGGTTCCTGCCCAGCCCCTCCCAGTAATTTGTCAACTCGGTCTAGCACCGAACCCTGGCACCAGGGAGACAGCAAACCTGTCAGTTGAAGGTATCCGGGCGACAAACTATTCTATCAGTCCTCTTGATCATAGAATTCCTTATGACAACCAATTGTCTATGCCTTCCCCACCCCCAGTAGATGGGCTGCTCCTCCGGCTGTTGGGGGTAGCAGTAACATCTAGGGTTGCCACCTCTGGTCTGCCACCTGAAAATCTTCACATAACTTTGCAAACTTGTTAGGGTGCTCAAACACAGGACTGGCCTTCCTTTTCTGGGTGCCCCTACCACTCCCCCTAACTACAGTAACCCAGCTCCCTACATTTTCATCCTGATTAACCTCTCATCTACCTTCCACATCTAAGCCAATAACTACCTGCTCAGAGAGCGGAAGACCCCTCTCAAGGTGATGCAGTGATTTCAGTGTTGCAATGCGCTTCTCCAGCTCTCTAATGCAGGATACCAAAAGGATGAATTGCTCACATCGGTCACAGCAGTATTCACCTAGAAGCTGTTGCTCCATTTGTGCATACACATGGCAGACTGTGCACTAAATAAAACCTTCCACCTTGCTACCACTCATTTTCCCAGTTACAATGTTTATTGTTTTCAAGGAGTTAAAGAAGTTTACTTACAGTTTGTAGTTACTATAAGGATTCAACTCGTGTTTTCTAACTCTACCTAATTCCCAGCCACTTGTATTACAAGCCAGGAGTGAGCAGGCTCATTGTCAGTCTGCCCAGAACTTAAATCACCTGTGAAACCTTGACCACTCCCTCTTAGAGGTCCACAAGGAAAGAGAAAAAAAAGCTATTAAAAAAAAGAAAAAAGAAGACAAACAGTCAACAACTGTGTATTCTAACTACACTTAATGCCCAACCTCCTTTTTACAAGCCAGTGAAATGAGTTGTCCACATGGCAATGGAATGCAAGCATGCATTAGAAACCATGTAAAGGCCATAGACTCGGCTGCTTATATGAGCCAAAGTAAGTCTCTGTGTGTAGTCGGTTGTCCCTAGTGGATGGTTGATGTAAATGGTCCTCCAGCATCAACGGGTCCCTTTATAATGACCCTATTATCTGTAAAGATAATCATGAATACATAGCACATAAGGTATCTTTTGCCTTACATTTACGGAAGAATTTATTTACAAGCATGTTTATGTTTTTCAAATATATAGCATTAACAGTTTTAAAAATTAGGTGAGTTAAATATTCAAATCAATTATTTTGTCATACACAATAGTTCATTGTCCTACAGGATAATGTAGTGATAGATGTTACAATTATCAATATCTTAAAGGAGACTATAGTCTCTAAAAAGACACAAAAGGACCTCTTCATAAAAACGGTTGAAAACTTAGGATCTTGGGCTTTAAAAAATGAACTTACTGATTTCTATAGTAGATCTCTTAAAAGCGGATTTTAAGTCAACTTTATATCTAGGTATTCAGCTTTTTCAACTCTTTACAAAGCAAACTATCCTACACTTTTCCATCACATTTCTAGGAATTTGGAAAGATGGTCATGCTTTATGCCTTTTTAGTTTGGTATAATTGCTGCTATAAAAAAAATGTTCTTCCATGTTTGCTGTACTGTTTTGAACCTTACCAACCCTCATATGACAGAGATATTATAAAGGTATACAATCAAAGATAATGTAGTTTATGTGGGATGTTAGAGAGTCATGAATTAATAAAGCTATACTATATGCTCCAAAAATTTTAGGAGGACTGGGAGTTCTGAACTGCTTTCTCTACCATAGAGCAGCTCAAATACCCATCTAGTCTGAACAACTGTTCCAATATTTAGGTCTCAGTGGACAGATATAGAGGCTTTTGCATGCCCCTCTGTTAATAGTAAAGCAGTGATGTGAACTTCACCTAAGCTTAGGCCAACAATTTTATGTCCAACATTATCCTTTTACTACTTTTCAGTTTGGGATAGTCTGCAGAATAGAGAGCATATGCTCCCCTCATAACCCATTGAAAGCCCTATGGGGTAATCCTGAGTTCCCTCCAGGTAGTTGTGTTACCCAGTTTAAATGGTGGATTACCAAAGGGCTTTTTATGAATTGGGGACTTCAGAGGGCAAGAAGTTTTTGGTTTCTAGTGCTTATTAGATAAAGAACACCTTACTTTAGAGGAGTTTTTTTTATTGCTGTAAAATTACATTCTAGAGTTTGGTGCTGGCTTAATTTAACCTACCACATTGGAAAGAATATGTAGCTCTATAGAAATGACCAGAGGTCTTATCTCGATTCTATATCAGGCTTTCGATTTACCATCTTGCAAATTACCATATATGATAAAGTGGGATAAGGATCTTAACATGGTCCTGAGCATAGAAGAATGGCAGCTTTTGGAATCTCAGATATCAAAGTAATCTGAATACAAAATTGATTGAGGCCAATTATAAAACATTAGTTTTTATTGCCAGATCGCATTGCTAGATTAAACCCCCCAGGCCTCAGCCCTCTTTTATATGGGTTGCAATGTAGAGGGACATTGATGCAAGTCTGGTGATCTTGCCTGAAAGTCAAGAAATTTTGGATAAGGGTTTACAATCAATTTTTTTCAGTAACAGGTATTATTATTCCTAAAGCGCGCCTTATTCAATGAATTTGAGATAGTAATGTTGAAATGTATGTTACGTTTTGCTATGTTTTTGGCAGCTTATATTAGCATAGCCATAGCTTGGAAATCAACTTCAATATCATTGGAGTATGTCAAAGATAAATTGAATTGGATTTTGTTAATTATAAAATGACATGCCTTCCAAATAATCTAGCACATATCTAAAAATGTGGGATTCTTGGCAGCAGTTTTTGCAATGATTTGAATTTTTTGATCCTTAAAGAGGTGATTTAGAGTTATCCTATTTAGATGAGTCCCTTTTCTTTGATTTTTTTTTTTATATGAAAAATGAAGAAGAAAAAAATTTAGATTAGATGAGTATATAATGGGTTATGTTACGGTTGAAATTATTTTGATGTTTATAACACGGGATGTAAATGTTATTTAATTTGTAATTTCTTTAATACAAATATTAAAACCAAATAAGTAATCGTCTTTAGTTTGAGTTTAGCATTCCTTTTTCCCTAATACATAGTTACAGAGCACGTCAGGTTGAAAAAAGGCATACGCCCATCAAGTTCAACCACTAGGGAAAAAAACATATCCCAGATATAAAACCCCTTTAAGACATAGTTGGTCCAGAGGAAAGAAAAAAAAACCCTGGTACAACTTGCTTCAACAGGGGAAAAAATATTCCTTCCTGATTCCATGAGGCAATCAGATGTTTCCTGAAACAACAGTCACTGTTATTTTTACTTTAAAGCCTTAATACCCAATTATATTCTGTGCTTCTAGAAAAACATCCAGCTTTTTCTTAAAGCAATCTTTTGTAGTTGCTGAAACTACTTCCTGAGGGAGCAGATTCCACATTTTCACAGACCTTACAGTGAAGAATCCCTTTCTTATCCAGAGCTTAAACTTGTTTTCCTTCAGGCACAAAGAGTGCCCTCTTGTTCTTTGTAATGATCTCAAAGTGAATAATGGGGAAGAGAGTTTCCTATATGGACCGTTAATATATTTATACAGGGTGATCATATCCCCGCTTAAATGTCTCTTCTCAAGGGAGAATAGATTCAGTTTAGCTAATGATTCCTCATAGCTGAGCACCTTGCTTCCTTTTATTAATTTAGTTGCCCTTCTCTGCACTTCCTACAATTCCACAATGTAGTTTTTGTGAACTGGTGCCGAAAACTGGACTGCATATTCCAGAAGTGGTCTGACCAATGCTTTGTACAGGGGCAGGATTATTTCTTCATCTCTGTAGTCTATTCCTCTTTTAATAAAAGAAAATACTTTGCTAGCTTTAGATATTGCAGCTTGGCATTGCCTGCTGTTATTAAGTCTATGATCTACCAGAACCCCCAGATCCTTTTCCATTTCTGACTCCCCCAAATGTATTCCCCCTAGACAGTATGAAGCATGCATGTTGTTAGCCCCTAAGTGCATACCTTTACATTTATCTATATTAAATGTCATTTGCCACTTGGCTGCCTATTCAAACAGTACATCCAGGTCTGCTTGTAGATTATAGACATTCTGTATGGACTTAATTCCATTACATATTTTGATGTCATCTGCAAACACAGAAATGGTATTTTTAATCCCAAACTCTATATAATTTATAAAGATGTTAAACAGTAAAGGTTCCAACACTGAATCCTGGGGTACACTAATAATACCCTTAGACCATTCAGAGTGTAAATCATTAATTACTACTCTCTGGATGCAGTTTTTAAGCCAGTTCTCTATCCATTTATATATTGACTTTTCTAAACCTATAGACCCTAACTTGCATACTAACCGTCTGTGGGGTACAGTGTCAAATGGTTTAGCAAAGTCCAAGTACACTATATCAACTGCTACCCCACTGTCTACCTGTTGACTTACTTCCTCATAATGACTCATAATGACTTTGCTCCTTTTTTGAAGTTAGGAACCACATTGGCCTTACACCAATCCATCGGTACCTTGCCAGTGATTAAAGAGTCCCTAAAAATTAGAAATAATGGCTTTGCAATAACCGAGCTCAGCTCTTTGAGGACATGTGGATGTAAGCCATCAGGTCCTGGTGCTTTGTCAACCTTAATTTTTCCCAGCGGTTTCTCAATCATATCAATTCTGAGCCATTGTGACTCAATTAAGGCAGTTACATTGCTATTATGAATTTAGACTTGAGCTCTGCAATTTTCCAATGATGAAGGTGATCCTTTATTTTTTTATTGCCCTTTTCTTGTTCCTTATGGCTTTTTTTAACAGCAGCTGTGAGCCACTTAGGTTTAAATTTTAGCCTCTTACACCTATAACCCAATAAAGTATATTTTTCAGTATGCTTTTATGGAACAGACTTGAAAGATTCCCATATATGTTCATGTTCTTTAAGGACAATATTTTCTCCCAGAACATGTCACAGAGAGCCACCCTTAATATTGGAAAATTTGCTTTCTTAAAATTAAAATGTTTTTATCTTTCCTGTTTTTGCTTCCTGTTTACAGCTTACATTAAATTAAATATCACACTATGGTCACTGCTAACCAGATTCTCTGTTACATGCACATTTGTTAATAGGAATGAGCAAAAATGCCTCTGGCATTCTCACGAAAACTTCCTTGAACTTCCAATGGTTTCGCAAAATTTTGGTGAACAGATTTCGCAAAACCATCGGAAGAGGAAATTAAAACAGGATTCCCAGAGCTGCATTCAGCCCTGGGAATCCTCCTAATGGTCATCCTTGGGGCACTGGAGGTTAATTTACCTGGGGATCGCGGAGCATTTCCAGGGTAGCATGACGCAGCCTTGGAAATTCTCCTGTTTCGCGAGAGCTCAACCTCTCGGCGAATCAGAAGGCTGTTCTCCCTTAAATTTTCAGTAAGCTAGAAAGGCACGATTCGCCACAATAACAAACTTAATATTCCCGCTCGCTCATCCCTATTTGTTATAAGCTCTGCATTGTTAGAAAGAACTAGGTCCGGCAGAGTATAATTTCTAGTTGGGGGTTCTATAAACTGTACCATAAAATTATCTTGTAATAAATTCTCAAATTTCCTCCCTTTTGTTGTTTCTGTAGTGCCATTACTTTAGTCAATGTCAAGGTAGTTGAAATCTCCTATGATTAAAACACTTCCACTTTTTGCTGCTTTATCAGAGCTAGTAGTTGATTTTCTATTTCTTCCTTAGCACTGGGGTGCCTATAGCAGACTCCAATAATTATTTTTGTGTTATTCAACCCCACATTCAACTCCACTTATAATGCCTCAACCTCGCTTGTTCCATCCACAATTTCTTCTTTCACATTCACTTTTAGATCACTTCTCACATACAGACAGACACCATCACCCTTTCTTTTGACTCTTTATGAAAGAGAGTATACCTAGGATTATTGACAGCCCAGTCATGCAAAGAACAAAGCCATTATTATTAAAAAACAATTTCAGTCAAGATCTTAATACCCTTGTGTGATGCTCCTTCACCTTAAGGTTAAAGGAATTATACTGGCAGTATGAAATATTCTGAGCCAAGGGAGATGGGTGGACACTAGTGGCATGCAGAATGTTTTTTTCCAGAAATGGGTTTTCCATATACCACTGTGTGCACAATTATTAGGCAAGTGAGTATTTATTTTAAAATGGAACAAACACACCGCTATGAGGCAAACCAAAATGTTAATAAAAGGTAAATTCTCAGGGGAATACACGTGTACACAATTATTCATGAGCAGAATTATTTTGCAACTCAATGGAAAACAAAACCTTTCCCATCTCACTTGTTTATTTTGGTCTGTTACAGTGAGAATAAAAAACAGCTCAAAATTTACAAATAAACAAAATAAAAAAAATTATTCAGTGACCAAAATAGCCAACATTCTTTATATCATTCATAAAACATCCATTCATCAACTCTGTCACTTTCTTGATCAAACTCTACCAAAGCTTCCCAGACACTGTTTAGAGAGGTGTACTGTTTTTCTTCCCACTAAATCTCCCATTTTAGAAGGGCCCACACGTCCTCAATAGAGTTTAGATCAGTTGTGGAAGGGGGCCATGTAATTTTTCTTTCATCTTAAAGTCTTTACTGACTAATCACGCAGTGGAATATTTTTATGAATGTGATGGAGTATTGTCCTGCATAAAAATCATGGTCTACTTGAAAGATGCAGACTTTTTCCTTATACCACTGTTGCTCACGCTTGGCTTGTGATTCAAGTGGCTTGTAATTAAATGGAGTTAGAAAAAATAGTTATTTTCCGATATTGTGTATACCAGAATAAAACTTGCGTGAGATTGGCTTTCTTCTCTTTTGACGAAAGGGCTCCTTCTGCGCATACTCGGATGCGTGACGAAGGTATCCTAGGAGGATTTGAGCTCCCATTCATTCTTGATCACCTAGGTGAGCGAGAATCAGGATGGCGGTGCTGCACCTTTTTTTTTTTTTTTTTTTTTTTTTTGTGTGTTGCACAGAATTTTTACCTTACATAAAAGGGTTGCCTACTTTTCTATGTAAAGTGAAAATTCTGAGTATAGGTACACTTTAAGTTCTGGGCAGACTCTCCTTCAGCTTGCTCACTCTTGGCTTGTCATTCAAGAGGCCTGGATAGTAGCGACGAAGGAGCATAAAGGAAAGGTCTGTATGACTGGGGTATTAGGGAGCTGATCAGAAAGGGTTAATGTGTATTATGTTGGGTGGGGATTGGAAAGTAGGTGGAGACAGGTGTGGGGTGAAGGAATTAAAAGCTGCAGGAAAAGAGAGGGTAGGCCTCTTGAATTTGGGTAGTTACATAGTAGGTTAGGTTGAAAAAAGACACAAGTCCATCAAGTTCAACCACTAGGGAAATAAACATATCCAAAATATGAAACCCAATCCAGGGTCAGTACACGAGAGAATCAAGAACAGGAGACAAAGACTGGAGGAACTGGGATGAGAGCCAAAATAAACTTCTTGTTCAGGCAACTTCCTGTTGCTAGTCACTTCCTTTTAGGCCATGTGGCAAATGGGAATCACATAACCAGCAAGTAGGAGAATTCACTACCAGAGGGAGCGCTGGAGCAGAGGCAGCTCAGGTGGTATTTACACTTCTGCCAGGGGAGGGAGAGCTTTTACAGAGACTAGGAAGTGACCAGCGGACAGGATTCCTGAACAGGGCTGCATTTACTGTGGGCTGCAGAGGATTGTGAGGTGGGTGACCGACAAAGGCACAAATGCCCTAGTCATGCAATGATCTGTGACAGTGTTACTGCTACAGGGCATGAAAAATGCTTGTTTAATATTGAACAAAATCTTTGTTTACCTTTCCTGTTTTGTTTCTCTTGTTACTACTATTGTGATAACTGTACCCTCATCAGTCACCATTAGTGTTGGTCCAATAGTTTAGATCAGAGTTGATTCCCACATGGATTTCAGCTTTTTTGACCTCACATCAGAACTTGGAATGTACTATACCTGTCAATCCAGCCACCAGACAATCACTGCTGTCCTGAACAACAGTTAGCAGTTCAAACATTGCATTCTACTGGGATCCACTACAGCCACAATGATTGGGTAGCATTTTAAAATGTTGCTGGACTTGTGATTAAACCAGTGCTGTTTTGGAACTAAACTCAGGACTTAGGTATTTGATGCAAAGACTGGTCACTTGGGTTTACTACACATAATCTTGTTATAAAGGGTTTCAATGCATATACTCTGCAGACTGGTTATTGATAAGGTAATGTTCATACTGAGAAAACTGGTCACTGGGCTAGTAATGCATGTAATATGGGAATTGGTGGGGGACTGCGCTATTTGGCTATTTCATGGGTCGCCAATCATAACAAGGTGACCGGAAGCACGGGGGCACCAACCAGTCCCGTGAAATCGGGGCATTCTTCTCAAAATTGGGACATTTGCAGGAGTATTCTGGTGGCTCTCCTCCATGCACCATCTTGGATCTCCTCCATCCTTACCTTGCTCCCTGCACAGCACGCCTTCCGTATTACAACCCGGCTCCTCATCCAGTGGTGGCTCACCCCAGGGGGTGCAAGGGATATGAGAGAGGGGCTGCAGCACACAATGTCCCAGGGAGAGCATTCCTGACCCCCAAGCAATGGGTGAACAGCGAAGACAGCACGCACATCAGTAACCTCTCGTATGAGAGCTAGATCATACAGTGTTAGTAAAGAGGATGAGCCTGCTCCTCTCACCAAACAAGATTCAATTGCGTGCTTTGGCAAATTGAAACACACAGTTAAGGAAGAAATTGCCAACTTTAGGGGAGATATCTCCATCAGGTAGAAGGATTTAAAAAAAAAAAAAAAAAAAAAAAAAATTAAAAAAAAAAAAAAAAAAAAAAAAAAGATCTGCAAGTACATGTGAATTAAAATACAGAGACTTTAAATTCTCACTCTATGCTTTTACAACAGCTGCTGATGCACCAGGACTACCTGGAGAACTGTAATCGACGCTATATTATTTGGTTAAGGGGTCTCCCGGAAGACTTTTTACCACCTGAACTCCACGCCGCCGCAACTGTGATCTTTTATTCGCTTTTACACTCGGCATCAGATTCTACATTAGAATTGAACTGCATACACTGTGCACTGGGTCCTAAAAGCCCAGATCAGTCCAGGCCGGGGGATGTCATATGTAGGGTCTACTCGTTTGCGGTCAAAGAATCCATCACGAGGGCAGCAAAGAACCAAGAACCTATCACCTTCCAAGACTGCGAGATACGGCTGCTTCAAGACGTATTTCGACACACGCTAATGCTGTGCAAAGGCCAGTTCTCACAACACTGCGGCAACCGGAAATCTCTTACAGGTGGGGTTTCCCCATTCCATCTCACGGCACATAAAGATGGGAAGACGGCAATCTTTCATAATGCTACAGTTCTACCTTCGTTACTGGCTACCTGCAACCTACTTTCAGTATCCATACCAAATTGGCCAACAACGCCGTCTTCTTACCGCACTGCAACTTCCACAATGGCGCACACAGGCCAAGAAGTCTCAGCGTCACGCTCCACCTCAACAGAACAGTTGGGCCTGACTCTCCTTTTGAATGTGTTGTTCTTTTTACTTTACTCAATGAACTTCTCCGTAGTGTGTTCCATGGTAGAATTCTCCTTTGAACTCCGAGAGATGCTCGGCCTGCTCTAACCAGGCATGGGCCGTGGTAATTATATCCTTTACTTGACTTATGTTGTGTTGCTATGCTGGTTCCAAAAATGCAGGCTGCTCATTTGTTGTTTACATGCTACAGTTTTATAGGAGCATACACTCCTGCTTTTCTGTTTTGCACAATAATATAGATTAGTCTGGATCATGAATGGTCCAGATATTATAGGTTTCATTTGTGATTTAGTTGTACTGACCCATGAATATTTGTTTCTTCAGTGATATGATGCGGTTCTGATTACAATGTTCTTATTCTCACTATTTGCACTTAGTTCCGAGTGGGGAGCCGAATGGGGATACCTTAATTACCCCAACAGACCTGTCCCACCTCCCTGCCCTTTTCAATCCCTGCCACTCATCTGTCCCCTTTCGGACCCTATCCCCAAGGCCCATACAAAAAACACATGTGGAAATTTCTGTGCTAATCCATGGATCGCAATAAATTGGTTGCATTTAATGACAAGAGACTGATTGTATCTGAAAAACGCTCAGCCTTACTTGTTGAAGTGGCTAAGCTCCAGGTCCAGGTGGCGCTACTCCAGGAAACTCATTTTAAGCAAGCTAATATTCCAAAACTCTCTAATAAAAAAGTATCCAATTGCCTATCATTGTGGATCAGTAGATTCAAGGTCCGTGGGTGTATTGATCCTGATCTCTGGTTCTGTATCCTGGCATTTTTTTGACATGTATAAAGATTCAGCAGGCATGTTGTTTATGAAAGGGATTATGGAAGAACAATTGGTGACACATACATATACACACACACACACACACACACACACACACACATATACATATATATATATATATATATACACACACACACACACACACATTTACATACATACATACACACATATATATATATGTGCATCAAAAGCATTTTTTTAAATTGAAAAAAAATTGCTTGAGAAATTGGAAGAAATTACAGAGGGCCTGTGGCTCTGTGTGTGTGTGTGTGCGGGGGGGGGGGACCTTAACGTTGCCCCTAATCCTGAAATGAAAACATCCAGTGTGGCAGTGCCATCCCACAGCCAGACCTCCAGATCAGTTGAAACACTGCATGCAACAATATCAATTAGTGGATGTCTGGCAGATTGTGAACCCCACTGGGAGACATTATATGTTTTACTCCCACCTGCACCAGATGTATTCTAGAATAGATCACTTTTGGCCTAAACACGCAGATTTTGCACAAGTTCTGAAATGCAACATAGGCATTAAAGCAAATGTTGTGTTTGGGTAAAGCTAAAGCAGGTCTTAATAAATGTCGTAGTTACTGCTATGAGTATGGTAATAAATGTGGAAGGATGCTGGCGAGGGCACTGCGAGGTCTCCGAACACGTACACATGTTCCTTTCCTGTCCACCAGTACAGGGCTCTACCAGGTGAAGGAGATTGATACAAAATTCAGGGATTAATTGTCCCTGTATAATCTGCAACAATCTCACCTGAATGGGGAAACACGCAACTCTAATCCAGGGAGGATACAACGCTACATGGAGGTGTTAGTCTTACCCAGATTATCTCAATCTGTTATGTTGGATCTGGAATCTCCGATCACGGTTGAGGAGTTTCAGGTGACTATAAAACAAACCAAAACTGGGAAGGCTCCGGGCCCAGATGGCTTTTCGCTCTCTTATTACAAAGTGTTTGCAGAAGACTTGGCGCCCAATTATGGAGCCGCTTTTAACCCACTGACCGGTAAGGAACACTACCAAAAGACACTCTTTGAGCACTTATTACAGTGATTCCCAAGGCAGGTTAAAGACACCACGCTGTGTAGTAGCGACAGGCCTATCTCACTTTTAACCAGGATACAAAGGTATTCACCAAGATTTAAGCCAATAGATTTCAAAAGCATATCCACAACCTCAAACATTTTGATCAGGTGGAGTTTACATCACTACAAAAGTGACCTTATCAACCATATCCAACAGGATCACAAGAGGAAACCCTAATCATTGATACAGCAGTTCCCACCCCTTCCATTCCCTCACAAACCCCCCCCCCCCCCACCTCAGATATTAACAGTATCTCTCCAGAGATTCTCACCATAGGTGATCATACCCCCACTATTGATCACACACACATCCCTTTATCCACAGAACGCCCTGCTATAAACACACACATCCCAACACCTCATACCTCTCCCCCCTCTTTACCATCACCGAACCTTTAACCAGAATTTGTTCCACTACCACCTCCCCTATCCACAGCCGCAGTGGGGATCATCCCCAAAACCCACACACAGGACTCTTTTTTTAGGGTCTTTGAACCTACAGATCCCCTCCACCAAACCCACTCAAGCATCCATTCCAGATTACTTTACAAAGATCCCCACAAAAAATTAGATCTAGGCATCATTAATATATCTTCCTATATTCACCAACCAGTGGAAGAAGAATTTCTTAGAATAGGCCTGTCTTTTTGCCCCTCGGTGCACCTAAACAAATTTGAATTAATCAAAGATATACACCTTTTTGCCCGCAACCTCACTTTAAAACTTATGTACGAAAAAAGAGACTTTGAACCCAACAAACCTGAGACATTTCGGAATACAAAGACTTTAAAATCCAGGATTACAGAACATTAAACATTTTACAGGAATTATACGATGAATGCCATTCTGCCCCCCCCCCCCCACCCCCACACCTACCACTCAAGCATTTACACAGGACCCCCCTGATACCTGTTAAACACAAAAGATCTACTTATTTCCCCCCATCTCTTACAATGCACACGTACAAACATTTGTGGATCTTTTCACCAAAGATATTCTGGACTTCAAGTTCCAGGGCACAGGAGCACCACTCAACTTCACCCCTACTCAGAAATCAGCCCTTAAGGGATTAGAAAATAACCACAACATTACTATCAAACTTGCCGACAAAGGGGTAAATATTGTGGTGATGAATAATTCACAATATGAAAGAATGTGTCTAAAAATACTAGGAAATAAAGAATAGTATAAAATCATTCTATCTACTACAGTAGATGTTTTTTTTAAAGAATTTTACTCCCTTATCAACCAAGCACACGTATCAGGGTGCATTGACACCAAGACAAAGGATTTTCTTTGAAATACTTTCCCGGTTACACCCACCTTCTACAGTCTTCCCAAGGTTTCCAAAAACTTAGACCCACCAGGCCGCCCTATAATAGCAGGCATTAATTCCATCTACGCTAATGCCAGCGACCTCATTGATACCCGAGACCATATGTTGTTAACCTTCCTTCCTATCTTAGGGACACCATTCAACTTCTACACAAACTACATGATATGAAGGTCCCCCCCAATTCATTACATATTACTGTTG
Source organism: Pyxicephalus adspersus (assembly GCF_032062135.1). NCBI lineage: Eukaryota > Metazoa > Chordata > Amphibia > Anura > Pyxicephalidae > Pyxicephalus > Pyxicephalus adspersus. The sequence continues at coordinate 51,637,758 of NC_092867.1, forward strand.
ATGTAGAAGCCTTTTACAGCAGTATACCCCATACTAAGGATGTAAATACCATAGCCACCACACTACTTGACCGTGACCCATCAATCCAGGCATACAACCAATTCATTCTCTCTTTATTACAGTACATTCTTACTCGCAGTACATTCTTACTCGCAATATATTCACTTTTAACAATGTCACCTACCTCCAAACCCAAGGAGTCGTGATGGGGAAGAAATTTGTAGTGTATTTTTTCCACCTTTTATTTCCACCTCCACCTACATCTTCCATCATACCTGACCAATTATTCCCACAGAAATTCATGATTTCAAATTATATTTACACCAATAATCAATCAAAAACACAGACCAAAACCCATAAGAGGAAAGGACATTTTGCAAACCAAAAATGAATAGAGGGGAAGGGGGAAGGGAGAACACAGAAATAATGTATAGCCAAAAACAAAACCCTTTCTATCTATTTACTTAGCTCTTGGATTTATATTGCAAAAAAATAAATATTTAACAGTAATTACAAAAAATATATATTCTGGGATCCAATTTCTCACTTCCTCATGGGGAGTTTTTTGGGTACTTCTACCCTTAAATATTATTGTTTTATCATATAAGATCCCATATTTCTTTTACATGTCTTTTACTGTCAACATACCTACTTTAACTTATAGAGAACAAAAAAGGGACATACTAATGGGACTTTACCAACAGTTATTTTTCATAAAAGCTTAAACGTTTTATTACAATTTATTAATCACATCCATCCATAAAAGAACATTGCTTTATTTATTAAAATATATTGTGCTGACATAGTACATATACTGAGATTTGTCCTTTATCCAGCGCGTTTCGTAGACAGAGTCCACTTCTTCAGGGATATGGTACATCACAACTCAGCACTACAACACAATGCAAAAAGACTATTCCATGTTTCACAACATATTTACATCAGTTTCAAATATCAACATCATAATGTAAATCCCCCAGTAAAACATAATGCATTTTCTCTAGGTTCATAGAGGGGATTCTGAGGATCATCAGCTTCCTTAGGCCTTCTAGGAAAGCGCGGGACAACACCTCCTGGGCCAATAATTGGATACACGTGGCTGTATCCACAGGTAGACCCTCCATGTTCCTCTATACCTATGCAGAAAAAGCTTTTGACAGGGTTGACTGGGACTTTATGCTAGCCACACTTCAGGTTATGGGTGTGGGAGACAAAATTATGGAATGGATCAAGGCCATATATTTTATCTCTTCAGCATCAGTGAGAGTAAATGGCGAAGTGATAGCATCCTTTAATATTACCAATGGTTCCCCCTTGTCTCCCCTTAATTTTATTCTCTCTGAAGCCATTACTTACTACATTATTTGTTGTCACTAACCCAGCAACCTCTCTCCCAAATATCATTCAGACAATCCAGGAGTATGCTACCGTATCTAATTTCAAAATTAATTATTTCAAGTCGGCGGCCCTCAATGTCTCCTTGCCCCAGGCTCCTTGCACCAAACTTACACCCTCCTTCTCCTTCAAATGGGACAAAAAGGTGATTACGTATTTGGGGACTCTGCTCCCAGCAGATCTATCGCAGCTCTTCACTAGGGATGAGCGACAAGGCCTCTGACAGTCTTGTGATATCCAAGCCCTTATACATGTTAGAACCACCAAATTTGCTAGGTATGTGTAGTCAAACAGTGGCAACAAGGGAAAAATAGAAAAGTTACAAAAGACCTTGTGGTTTTTCAGAAAATGGCAGGCAAAGTGACAGCAAGCAAATAGGATTTTTTTGTGCTGGACAGCGTCCAGAAGGCAGCGTAAATATTAGGACTCTGAGAAAGCCAACTCACTAGCAACAGTCTCTGTTGTCAAAACAGCAGAAGAATGGATTGCTATTTAATGTAAGCACTCCTTTTTAATTTATATAGCTGCATAATTTGTTTATGCTATATAAATTCTGTCTTTAATAAGAATAATTGCTAGCTGGCATCATGACCTGGATGACATGTGTAAGGAGTGCCACCCATAAAGTTGCAGAAGAAGTAGCGCGGTGACATTAGGCAAAAAGAAAGGAGGACCAGAGACGGAGTGTGAGTCAGAGAGAGCAGTAGCAGTGTTTGCTCAGCTATCGCCAGGGAGACTGCATTGGTAAGTGTCATGGAGAGCTGGGTGTAGTGCATCGTTAATGCCACTCAGAAGTGAGTAATACAATTTTTGTGAATGGAATACTGACAGGCGGCAGCAGCAGGAGAAGGTGAATCCTGAGATGGAGTGTGGACCGCATTGGTAACTGGCATCTAGAGCTGGGTGTAGTGCATCGTCAATGCCACCCAAAAGTGTACAATTTTAGTGAATTAAGTACTGACAGGTGGCAGCAGCAACAGCAGGAGGAGGAGGAGGCGGTGGGACCTACGAAGGAGCCGGGACCACATTGGTAACTGGCATCTAGAGCTAGGTGTAGTGCATCATCAATGCCACCCAGAAGTGTACAATTTTAGTGAATGGAGTACTGACAGGAGGCAACAGCAGAAGAAGGAGGCGGTGGGCCCTGAGACAGAGCGAGGACCATATTGGTAACTGGCATCTGGAGCTGGGTGTAGTACATTGACAATGCCACCCACCCAGAAATGTGTAATACTATTTTAGTGAATAGAGTACTGACAGGCATGAGAAGCACTAGCAGGAGGAGAAGGAGGCGGTGAGCCCTGAGAAGTAGCGCTGACCAAGTAATGGCGGATGGGTAGCTTTTGCTCACACAGATGCTGGAGCATGTGCAGGGTAGAGTTCCATCTAGTCACAGTGTAACAAATCAGTCTATGCAATGGAAGTCTCTGTTGGCGCTGGATCCTGCTTAGCGCTGTGGCGGCAGTAGAGGATCGCGCACATGGCTGCAGATGGAGCGAGCCTGTCTCAGTAAGTCCTGCAGTCCTGGGTACCTGCAGAGGAACTTCTGCACCACCAGGTTCAGTATATGCGCAAAGCAGAGCATGTGTTATGCGGCTCATGCGCAGCGCCGCCACAAGGTTGGCCCCTTTGTCGCACACTAGATTGCCTGCTGTTACCTGGGAGGGCGTCAGCCAAGTCTCAACCTCTCTGTGCAAAGCGGACAAAAGTTCTCTGGTGGTGTGACTTTTGTCCCCCAAGGACACCAGTTTCAGCAGTGCCTGGCAACGCATGTGTTTTAGGGAGCCGAAGTGGCGCGCCGGCTTAACCAGAGTGTCCTCCTCTGCTGGCCTTTCAGAAGGATTGACGAAAAGAGAGAGTTTGCTGTTAAAAGGAAAGAAGGAGGAGGAGGAGGGAGAAGACTTATGCTTTCCCACCACACCCCTCGGTGGGGGTACCAGGTGTTGCAATGCCTCTTGCAAGACCACCTCCCACTGAGCTGTGCAAGGCCACCCAGTGAGCAGTGAAGGACAGGTAGCATCCCATTCCGTGCCTTGTTGTCCAGCTGTCCATGGTGACGTGGACAGTAGGACAGTGTTTCTGCCTTTTTTGCTAAATAGCAAGAGGTAGCATCAAAAACTGCACAATCTGTATATTTCAAGATATACAGAAGGCTCTCAACCTGTTCCTGTCACAATGCACTTCTCTCCCTGCTTCTTTCTCTGACACAGAACACAAGATGGAGTGACTAATCCCTCTCTCCTTCCCTGCAAATGATTTGCTCCCAGTTGCACCATTCTGCCGGAAATAGTTGCCGTTCCCGCCCCCTGCATTTTCCCTTGTATGTTTGAGGGAACACCACCTCATGTCAAATCACAAGGCTGTTCTCGCTTAAATGTTCGGTAAGCAAGAAAGGCCCGATACGCTGCGAGATCGAACTTACAAATCTCGCTCACTCATCCCTACTCTTCACATTGAATTTAGCCCCCATACTTGCCATCATCACAAATGATCTTGACAGATGGTCCTCTCTGACTCTTTCGTGGAATTGGGTTTTAAAATCCTTTCCAGGTGGTACAGGACCTCGGCTTCATTCCTGAGGGCACTGATAGATGCTGGCGTTGTGAACAGGCGAAGTGCTATACTCCATAGTTTTTGAGCATGCCCACTACTACGCATCTTTTGGGAGCAAGTGAGGTGTCTTATTCAGAGAGTCACCACCCACAATATACCATGGGACCTGGGGGTTTTTCTATTACACCACAATGCACTTATGAAAAAGGCCTATAAGGGGTCCATTCTCAGACATCTTATTGTGGCTGCTAACTCTTGTATTCCAGTATTTTGGAAGTCAAAGGTCATCCCAACACTGGGTCTATGGCTCCACAGGGTGAATGACCCCATGGCCAGTCTACGGGGTACCCAAGATAAATTTAATGCTATGTGGGGTTGCTGGACTTCTTATAAGGAATCACCGGGGTTTAGGGGCCACCTGGATCCGACCCTTTCGGCTTAAACACTAACGCTATTTCCAGATTCTTTTTCCATACAGGTTGACTGTTCCTTTGCCCAATTTATCTATTGACTTTAAGTTATATTACTGATTTGATGCTGTATGTTATTTAGTCACAGATTTGTATTGGACTATGCAAAATGTGCAATGTACTGTTTTTGGTATGTCCTAAATATCCTTCCTTTCTCTGTTCTGTCAATGTTATTATGTTTGTTTTGAAATATTTTAAAAAATAAATAATGTTTAAAAAAATAATGGGGATTGGTATTGGTATTAGGTTAGATATGTTTGCTATGAGTTTAATACACATAGCAAGTATATCTAACTGTGCCAACTAGGATGGTATAGCCTTATTGATGTGGACTAAACCCCTTCACAATACATACATTTCTTTTAAGGCACACAGTGTTTTTTTAAAAAAAAAACAATGTCACCATCAATATAGAATTTCAATTTACTATTATTGCTTAAAAAAGTATTTATTACACTTCAAATAAAATTTTACATCATGTACCTCTTTGACAAAAACCAAGACTTTAATGCACATCTGATTTATGTAGAGCACCTTGTATCACAAAAATCAAAGTACAAGCTAATCCAAAAAAATATTTAAAAACGTGCATATACAGAATGCTAAAACCAAGGTTAATTCAGAATAGTAGGAACAGTGCAGTTTATGCATAGGAAGCAGAATTCATTCCTGATTTCCTAGAACAATTGGAGATTCCTTGGATGAACACAATATGGTGTTATTACCTATAAGAAGTAATACCTAAATATAGTTTGAGCATTTAAAAAAAATAATATTCCACCTGAGTTGGCTAGAACTAGCTTCTGAGGAAGGATACAGCTTTGTGAAGAAGCTTTTCTGAAAGCAGATTTTAAACCTCCTTTCCTACGGACACAAATGGCTCTATTTACAACACAGGGACAGGTTCAACCCTCCAGTTTTGTGTGTTTCAATGGCAGTAATTGATTCCCCCAATAGAATATTTGAGGAAATGCGATGTAAAGTACTGCAGTTTCTTTGTCCATGTCACCTTCAAAGTTTCATTAAAAGAACCTCTTCCTTGCTGTATTGTATTTGTATTTATTTATTTTTTGCATGGTTACATTTACCCAATGGCAGTGTCCCTTTTTGGACCTAACTTCCCTAATATCCTTGAAAATGACCAGAAGTTGGTGTTCAGAATCACCCCATATTCCTAACTTAACCTATAGGGTTTTTGGGTTCACAGTTTAGGCTGCACACATTTCAAACAGGATTTGGTGAACTCTCCACAAAAAATAGATTTGCTCATCCCTAGCTATAACTGTTGTCATAAACAACATTGTCACAGCGGGTAAAAAACTATAACAAGCAAATTCTGGAAACAGAATGAATCACTGAAGTGTTATGAAACCTAATAAAGCTTTCTTATGTTCCAGGTTTTCTCACTGGGAGATGTGTCAGTTCATTTTGCCAGATTCAAGGCTGGTGCCCTACAGAAAATGACACCGTTCAGATGTAAGTCCCAAGTACAAGATATTTTAGGAAGCCACTTCTTTGTGACTTATTTATTACAACAAGATGAAAATGAATAGGATGTTAAGATCAGTAGTTCTGTTTTTTATACTTTTATCATCATTCATTTGTTTTCTCAGGGACAGTGATAGATGGTTGCTATTGATTACTGCACTTTGTACATTGCTGTTTGTCTTATTAAGAAGGAGCCTCCTGGCATGATTTAGCAAAGTATCTAAAGGAAAATAAAGCTAATGTTAGATAATTGTTGCATAAGTCAAGCGATCATGATCATCTCAAGCAAAAATCTAGCTTGTGTACAGAGGTCAGTGGAAGTACGAAGGAAGTGTTTCATCAAACCAGCAGTTCTCCCAAGAAGAGCTCAATTTTTTATTACGTGACCTAAGTCTGTCAAAACAAGCATCTGAACTTTTAGCATCCAGGCTAAAAGAAAAGAACTGTCTGAGGCCGGAAGTTAAAATAACAGTTTATAGGACAAGAGAGGTGACACTCCTACCATATTTGAGTGAAGATGGAGACTTCATGTACTGTTGTAACATCCCTGGACTACTAGCCCATATGGGAGTACCAGAATACCGAGCAGAAGACTGGCAGCTTTTCATAGACAGCTCCACTCAAAGTTTGAAATCTGTTTTACTTCATAATGGCAACTACTATGCATCAATTCCATTTGGTCACCCAACAAAACTTAAACAAGAATATGAAAATATCAAAATGGTCTTACAAAAGCTTTGCTATGATGAACACAAATGGTCCATATGTGTTAAAAATGGTGAACTGCCTACTTGGACAGCAAAGTGGATACACAAAATACCCAAAGTTTCATCTGCTTGTGGATTGTAGAGCAAAGCAGGATCACTGGAAAAAGGTGACATGGCCTCCAAGGGTAAACATGAAAAAATATGCAGTGAACATCATTAACGAGCCAATGGTTGACAAAGAAAAAATCATTCTCTCTCCACTACACATAAAGTTGGATTTAATGAAGCAATTTGTTAGAGCTCTGAACAAGGACAGTGATTGCTTTAAATACATTTGTGGATTCCTCCCTGGATTGAGTACTGAAAAATTATTGACGAAAAAAATGACTGATACCGAAGCTTCTGCCTAGCAAAGCTGTGTCATGGCTGTCAAGAACTTCTTGGGTAACCATTAAGCACAAAATGATGAAGAACTGGTACAAAACTTGCTCTTAAACTTTAAAAGTTTCGGTACATAAAGGTACACTATCTCCATAGCCATTCGCAAAAATTTCCAGAAAACCTTAGCGATTTCAGTTAGGAACAAGGGGAGAGGTTCCATCAAGATATAAAGGTGATAGAAGAAAGAGGATAGTATCAAGGCAGATGGGATAGACACATGATGGCAGACTACTGCTGGGAGCCTTCAACCTGATTGCTCTGATTATCAGCCTAAAAGGAAATCATACAGATTTTTTCAATGACTTCTTTGTGATTAATTCTGTAAATATGCTGAATATAGAAATAATTGACATTATCTATTTCAAAAATGTAATTTTGTATAGGTAGGCATATCTAGTTTAATTGTGCTTAATTTTCATGTTTTATTAGTTTTCCATGAAGGTATTATTGAGGTCATTATTTCAAAAACTATGTGCATCAAACATAACCTAAAATGTCTTTAATCTGTTTGGCAAGAAAATGTTTGTTGACCAGCGTTATCACTGGAATATAAGAGAAAAGTGTGTCCAGAAGAGAGGAGAGAAGTATCTGTTCATGTCCCTATATTCTTTATAGGAAGGGGGTGGCCTCCCTGTGAAACTTCTAACATACTTGTAAAGGAATAAAAGAAATAGACAGGGTTTCCAGGCTCTTTGTGTTGAAACAATGGTAAATTTGTATTTATACAAAGATTCATACATAATTGGTTACATAGGATGCCATAATAACTTTACCAGCCACTTGTATTATTGTGGGGTGAATATTGTGAACTATACAAACAAACAGCTAGTACTTTTTAGCAACCGTTGTAGTCTTAATTTTCTGACGTGTTTTGCCAGTTTAGGCTTCCTCAGGGGTGTATGATAGCGACTTAACGGCCTATACAATAGATCAGATATATTGTTATATTCATGTTCATTTTTGATGTGCATTATAAATCTATATAAACATATACAAGAGTAGGTAAACACATAAGATGTAAAGCAAATAAGTATATTGATAATATAGCTTGCCCAAGTAACTGGATGTAACAAATATAGCGATTAAATATACATACAATGTTAATATAGTAATAATTTTTCATTGAATAGTGTAAGTTTACATGATTCAATATAGTATAACCATATCAGATGAGCTTCAGATTCTTTTGTATAATCAGCAGAAACATATAATTCTACTAAACATTATATTGTAGATTCAAATAATGTTTAATAATGTTCATTTGTGTCAAATGATAAATAAGCATAAATTGGTAAAAGTTTTTACTTACATGAAGGTTGAAACCCTTGTTGGTTGATAATGAGTATGATCAGCATTGACTGAGATTACCTTGAGTGGAGAGTAGGAGAGTATCTGAGTATATATAAGTATATTTTTTATATTTATTTAGGTTCTGATTGAAGGCAGTTATATAAATTCGGTATGTCTAATAAAGGAGTTAAACAGTTTATTTAATATCCCTTACTTGTGTAGAACCGCCACAGAGGCAGAGGAAAAAAGGATTATTCGTCATCTAATGACGCAGATTCACTGTTATAGAATCCTTTGTTGGTGCGCAGTGGCACGCATCATGCAAATCAAAGTAGGGAATCCATGTGACGTCACCAGGGCTCTGTGGTTGCATGGGAGGGAGGCAGTAGCATTACCACGCCTCACTGCAACCATGGTGATCACAGAAGGGTGGGGATAATCGCATCCCATGTATTGGCTTTATACCACCTAAGGGTGGCATTCCATCCGTCGCAAGTAGGTGACGGCAGGGGGACACACCAGGTGTAGAATGATAGTAGAAATGAATGCAGGATCATTTCCAAAACAGAATTGATTTGATTGTAGTTGAATGAATGGTGTTGTGGGTATTTCTTGTGTGTTATATAGTATGAGGTGGGAACTGATGTAGTTAGTGAATGGTGTTTGGGATACAGGTATTAATAACCCCTAAAGGGGGTAAAGTCTATAGCAGGGATGTCAAACTTTGGCCCGGGGGCCAAATCTGGCCCGCAACGTCCTTTTTTTGGCCCCCCAAAGGAATTTTAAATATGACTCACGTCTATAGACCAGCAGGCTCTCTGCCTATGCGTGGTCCCACAATGGAATGTTTTAAAGATGCAAGTAATGCCGGGAATTGTAAAAGTGGCATTATTTCAATGAAGAGGAAGTTCCAGCGATGGGCCACTCATAAGATTTAGCCCTGCATTGGCTGCGTCTGGCATTTCCAGCGCTCCCCCTCATCTACTCATCTACATGTGGGAGGTGCCAGGAGGCTTTTGGAGTTACAGGGGCTTCTTGGTGACCCACGGCCTTGTGTCATATACCAGTGTCTCAGGCTGTGCGTAGCCTGTTGTTATCCAAGTGTATGACACTGTGGGCGCTGCACAATTTCCACGTTACATCCTGGACTCAGTGCCTCAGCTCCGTACTCAAGCTGCTGTACTGCTCTTTATGTTCGGCAGCACATATTTGTGTGAGCAACTATTCTTCAAGATGAAGATGAACAAAACATCGGACAGGAGTCGTCTTACCAAAGAACACCTTCACTCAATCATGAGGATTTCCTTAGCTCCGAGCCTGACCCCAAACATTGATGAACTAGCACTGAAGGTTGGCCTGCAACTTTTTAAGTCTAACTTTCTAACTTGTCTAAGTTTTTATTTTGGCCCACTGTGTATTTGAGTTTGACACCCCTGGTCTATGGAATACACAGAATATGAAGTACATCTGATTATAATATATATCTGATATATCACTCACAACAAACTTGCAGGTTTTCATAAACATGATTATAAATACAGCTAACCTTATAAAATATACAGGAAAAAATAAACAAATAACAAGGTATGTGTTATTACATTATATCAATTCTCAAATATAAACAGAATGTTGCAATTTGTAACAGGTTGCAGAAAATAGATACATATATGTTTAATTGTACATACTGTATGCTTATGCACATCAAAGCTATTGATTTGTTTTAAGATGTGAGTTGGATATAACAAATAGAGATTGTATACTATATACAAAACTGTACATATAAAACATGTATAAAAACATCCTCTCATCATATGTTTTTAACCTATCCAAGATGTAGTAAAAAATAAAGTTTATGTATATTTCCTATGTCTATATACATGTCTGTAAATACACATATATGATTGTGTCCGTGTAGTTACTTACTAGTTGAGGGGGTTATAGATAGATTTAAGAAAGTATCTTAAATTGTTGATGTTGCCATTAAAATTAGTTATTACGTGTGTACAATGTATAGAGAGGTTAAAAATGCACTTTAGAGAAATGGTTTAAAGCCTAATATATCATTCAGGTCAGGTGGTTGTGTGGCCCTTAGTGTTAATTTCCATTTGGATTCAGCTTGTAATTGTTTTTGGTCTATGTTGCCTCCCCTTGGATTAGGTGGGAGGTATTCTAAGCCAAAAAAGGAGAGTATTTCAGGGTTATAAATATGTTTGGTGCCAACATGATGACAGAATGGTGTAATTATTTTACTCCAGTCTAAGGAATGAATGTTTTTTAATAAATTCTCTATTTAAACTATCTTTTTGTTTTCCCTATGTAAAAGGCCCCACACGTACATGTAATCATATAAATGACCCCTTGTGTTGAGTAGTCTATATAGTGCAATGATCTATGATTTGTACCATTGGGGAGTGTTATATTCAGAGGTTCTTGGATCCATATGCACTGATTGCAATGTCCACATTTAAATGTCAGTCATGTATGTTTGGTTGTCCCTGATGTATTTGTAAGATCCTGGACCGAGACTTGTGATAGGTGATCATTGGTCATTCACCAATGATCTTTAAGAGACAGGTCTGAGTTATCTCAGGGATAGGAGCCATCCCTTCCAATGCAAGCGAATTGGTGGACACCTATCCAAGACTAATCTTTCTTACACTTCCTTAATATTTGGAGCACACCATTGATTTACTACAATTCACACCTAATCTACAGATTCCACCCAGTTCCCTACTAGTCACGATAGATGTAGAAGCTCTATATTGTAGTATCCCCCAAGAAAAAGGCATTAACATCATCCAAAAGTACCTCAAGGAATACTACCTCCAACACAATTCCTTCAACGAATTTATCACCTCCCTACTGGAATATATCTTGACAAAGAATATTTTCACCTTCAAAGACACATACTATCTTCAAACACAGGGCTTTGCAATGAGCACAAGATGTGCGCCATCCTACGCCAACATCTATCTAGGTGAATGGGAAAAACAACTCCTCTCCAATCCGCTAAATGCGATATGTCTTCTCCACATCAAGATCTGGAGAAGACATATCGATGATATCTTCATGGTATCGACAGGCCTGAAGCCACTTCTTAACCATTTTTTTCATGAATTACAAACTAATCCTTACAACCTCAAATTCACCATGTTTTCAAGCACGAATCAAGTGCCATTTTTGGACACATAAATCCGGATAACAGATAAGGTAACCATTAACACAACTTTTTTTAGGAAAGAAACTGCAGGTAACACAATCCTACATTCCTGCAGTGCACATCCTGATCCCCTGAAAAAAAGTATTCCTTTAAAGTAAATATATCAGGCTCAAACAGAATTGTATAGAAAATAAGGATTTTGAAATTGAAGCTAAAGGCCTATAAAAAAGATTACTAGCACGAGGTAATTGCAAGAATCTGCTCAAGAAAGCTTTTCAAAAAGCTAAAACCTATGACCAGAATTTTTGAATTACCCAAACCAAATTCAATCCAACAGAAACACAGGCCAGGTTGATTACCATTTATTATAATCAATATAAAACAGTTTCCAACATTCTAAGTGAACACGGGCATATCCTTACATCAGACCCTTCAACCTCTAAGTTTATACAACAACATCCGAGTATACCTTATAGGAAGTCACTGTCTCTTAAAGATACACTGGCCTATGACCACCACACAGAGAAACAACCTACTCAACTACAATCAATGTCTCCAGGGACTTTTAAATGTGGTAGCTTTTCACAATGCCCTTGGCTAAGAGAACAACAAGAATTCAGACTCCCAAACAATACAATACACAGATTGAAACACCATATCGACTGTTCTACACCCGGTATCATTTTAATCACATGTATATGTGGTAGATTTTATGTGGGAAAAAACAAACGCGCATTTAGAAAAAGAATATATATCCCTAACCCTCGAGGTGGGGACTTCGATAATTTATTCTTACAAACTGAAACTAAATAGATATTCACTCTTAAAACCATTAGGCTATTCCTTTAGCAGATACTTGTAAACTAATCCTCTCTTTCTAGTGCCATAGCTACATTGATATACCACTGTCGTACTATATTCGCAACCTCTTCTTTGTAGGATAAACTACTGTAAATGATTCATTTCTTTTCATTTATTCCTGATACCAAAAATAATCTGCCATATACTTGTGGTATTGCATTTTCAACATTCATTTTTATATATGGCCCATAATGTAACATTCCTGCTATACGATTTTGTTGGGGCTCGTCCTATACATTATTTTGTCTCATATCACCTGGAATACCTGTACTACTGTATTTGTTATGGATGTTATTTGTATTATACTTCTAGCATTCTCATAGTACTCACATTAGGAGTATTTACCTGAATAAGGTGTTGGTATATGTTTTATATATATATATATATATATATATATATATACATGTACATATTTTTTCATGATGTGAGACTTTGTATTATTACTGTTTGAACAGTCGCTATGTGGACACATATTTTCATGATGTGATACTTTTCAATCCTATTACATGTTTTGGTACTTGAAAACTGACAATTAGATTGTCCATTGTAGTTAAGAAATATAAATTATAATATTGATAAATTACAACACTATACTGTACTGACGGCAAAAAGTATTTACTCATATCCCTTTCAGTCACATAATATATATGTGACATTTAATATATATATATGACCTAAGATTTTCAGCTTACTTTACTTCACTCTATGTAAGTTTAAATCATGGAATAATATATAAAACATAAAAAAAATGTTATATTGTACAATTTTTTATATATTATTTAATCTCTATTTGTTATATCCAACTCACATCTTGATACAACTCAGACATATCTATAGCTTTGATGTGCATAAGCATATGTACAATTAAACATATATGTATCTATTTATTGCCACCTGTTACAAATTGCAACATTCTTTGTTTATATTTGAATTATTTGCATTTTGACATATTGTAATAACACATACCATGGTTTTTGTTTACTTTTTTCCCTGTATATATTATTAATATATATATTAAGGTTAGCTGTGTTTGTAATAATGTTTATGAAACCCTGCAAATTTGTTGTGAGTGATATATCAGATATATATATTATAATCAGATGTACTTCATATTCTGTATAAGCCATAGAGTAGACTTTGCCCCCATTTGCCCTAACTACATCACTTTCCATCTCATACTACATAACACACAAGAAATACCCACAACACCATCCATTCAATTACAATCAAATCACTTCCACTTTGGAAATGGCCCTGTGGGAGCAATCAGGAGAGCGAAACTGTCAGGATAGCAGAGCTCCGCTGATTGCTCCGCTCCCTGATTGGCTGAGGAAAGGGAAATCCTGATGATGTTTGAGCTGTCATCAGGGTTTCTTATTTGTCAGTCAATCACAGAGCACTAGAGATGAATGGGGAAAAGTCTCCCCATTCAAGTCTAGTGCTGAATGGCTGAGAAATGGAAAACTTCAGCCATTATTCAGCGTCATTAGATGACGAATAATTATTTTTTCCTCTGCCTTTTCTGTGACGGTTCTACACAAGTAATTAATAACAAATAAACCGTTGAACTCCTTTATTAGACATACTTAGTGTCATTTTCATCAGATATAATTTATGTGGGCTTTGTAGTATTTTTGATGCGAATTTCAGATCTGTGTTCAGTTTTTCTCTATCATGTCTAGTTTTTGTGCTGCAACTAATTATCGATTGTGGGCAATTTCATTATAAATAGCCTTAACATATTACAACATTTAACAACAGTTTTCTTTCTTTAAGGTTAGAGACTGCACTAACTGTGATTGATTTCATTTGTCATCATGCCTAGAAATTACCTTAATGATCCAGACAGTTTCTTTTACGTGTGTGGTTCATTCACGATGAAAGCACAGCATCGCCAAATTACCACAGAACTTAAAAAGATATAAAAATTATATTTCGGCTGTCCACTTGGTGACAGGATTAATCTTGGGCTCCACATATCAACTGTACCAGTTGTTCCAACGGACTTCGTGACTGGCTGAATCGTCGTAAAGCAGCAATGCTATTTGCAATCCCAATGGTGTGAAGAGAATTGCGAGACCATCCAATCGACTGCTATTTTTGCTGCGTTAACAAAAGTGGATTCTCAGGTAAAACTAAGCACAAAATTGTATATCCCAGCCTCGATTCTGCAATTAGGCCTGTTCCCTATGATGATTCATTGCCAGTTATGGTACTGCCACGTGATGAACTTGCTTCTGTGGAAGATGATGAGGAATGCACTGGAGTTGCAGCCAGTTACAACCCCGAATCATCTGATCCTGACTACCAGGCCGATGAAGATTCAGAACCAGAGATTCTTACACAAGCAGAGCTGAATGAGCTTGTTCATGATCTAAATCTCTCCAAAGACAAAGCAGAACTTCTTGCTTCATGGCCTAAACAGAAGCAAAGGGTGTAACTGTAACTTACTACAGAAAACAAAATCATAACTTGACAACGTTCTTCACTAGTGATGGCTCACTGTGCTACTGTCATGATATAAATGCATCCTTTAACAGTTTGTTACAAGAGCATGTTTTATCTGAATCCTCATTGATTCTTCTAAAAGAAGCTTGAAAGCAGTCTTACTGCATAATGGTAATTTGAAGCCAAGTTTACTTGATTGCCCATTCCATTAACCTAAAGGACTCCTATGACAACATGAAGTTACTACTTGAAGCAATCCAGTATAAAACACACCAGTGTAACATCTGTGGGGATCTAAAGTAAAGGTCACTGGTTTGCTGATGGGAATGCAAGAAGGATTCACAAAATATTGCTGTTTCCTATGCCTGTGGGACAGCCGATCTATGGGAGACCATGAGTCAACATAAGTTGACATAAGTCAAACGTGATTGGCTACCAAGAGATACCTAAAAGCCCGTAATAAGCATGGTCAAGTTTCTGCCTCTGGTTGATCCGCATAAAATATTTCTGCCACCACTCCATATCAAGTTATGCTTGATAAAGAACCTTGTAAAGGCCGTGGGTAAATCAAGCTCCATGGGTTTTCAGTACCTTGTTGAGAAGTTTCCAAACATAAGCACTGCAAAATTAAGGATGGGATATTTTTAGGGCCACAGCTCAAGTCTGTTTTGCAGGATGATGTTTTCAAACAATCTCTCTCAGCAGCTGAGCTTGGGATGCATTCAAGTGGCTATGTGAAAATTTCCTGGGCAACCATAAGTCTTCTGCATACAAGGAAGGAGTTCAGAATCTGCTTGATTCATACCAGAAACTGGGTTGTCGCGTATCTCTAAAAAATACATTTCTTGCACATCTTGAATTCTTCCCGTAAAATCTTGGTATGGTGAGTGAAGAACAAGGAGAACTTTTATACCAGGACATTCAGGTAATGGAACACCACTACCAGGGTTTCTGGAATGAAAGTATGATGGCTGACTACTGCTGGAGGCTGTACCATGACAATCCAAAGAGTACACAAGAAAATCATACTCTAAGCATTTCTGAAGAAACAATAGTACCGGGCTGACACTGTTCAGTAGATCTATACCACAGTGTGCCTTATTTCTCTTCACACTGAAGATGTATTCACTTCAATGGTGCTTAAGTTTTAGTACAAAATAAATGCACGTACAATGTTAACTATAATAGTACTTATAACTCAGGAACTGTACGTGTTAGGGAAAAACTGAAAACAGATCTTAAAAATCTAATCGAAAAACTGATTTAGAAAAGTTTGCTGTGGTTTCTGATTATTTTCAAAACTAATGTTTTTGTTGGCCTGTGTCAACTATACTCTTGTATATGATTATATATATTTATAATGCACATGAAACTAACATGAACATGAATATAACAATATATCTGATCTATTGTATTGACCCTTATGATGCTATCATACACCCCTGCAGCCATGGGAATCATCCTTATATTGTGGGATAGCCTGGAAAAAAAAAGTTTAAAAGTTACACTAAACACACACATTTTTTAGATTACTTTAACATTAAAGCCTTCTCCTCTACTTTGTTTTAATTTATTTTTTATTAGATAACTGTTCACTGATGTACAGATCTAAGGGATTATTTCAATAAATGATTATGCAATGTCCAACTGAGAAAAAAACAAACAGCCAAATTTCACCGACTGCACACGTCCAAATTACAGGCGAATTTGTAGCAGCTGTGCGCATAAAGATGTGCACATATAAGGGTGTTGTCTACTTGCTTTTTCCTTTGTCTTTTTTTGGTTTGGAGAGGGGAAGGGCTCTTGTTTTGTGTGTTATCCTATGTTGCTACATTTCATACTTTGCTTACCATTTAGCAAAATGGCTGCTTTTGCTTTTTTAACTTTGCAATTAACCACCTATGCGGTTACCCCGAACCTGGTTCAGGTTAAGAAAACTTGCTGAAAGCTTTACCCGGAACCAGGTTCGGGGTAGCTAAAAATAGAAACAAGCGTTACAGTGCAATCTAATTGTCATTCAACATTGTATGTCAATCGGATTACAAATGAATAAAAACATTTACTTTGTCCCCGCAGCTCCTCCGGAGACATCCGTCCTCTTCTGTCTTCTCCCAGCGTGTGCACTGACGATCTCCAGGGTTTCTTGGTGACGTCGGTGCATGTGTCAGTGCAGGTGGGAGGCAGGAAATTCAAATCATTTTGTATTAGATTCAATACAAAAAAATCTGTATTGAGTCCAATACAAAGAAATCTTTATATAATGTATATATAATTTTATTATATATATATATATTATATAGGCTACTGTACAGTTTCATTACATTATACACTTTTTTTATTTATTTTTTTAAAGATTTTTTTTTTTTTTTTATAATGTTTTAAAACTTTTTTCTTAAAGTTTATTTTTAAATTTTTTAAATTTTGGACATATTTCTGTGAGTTATGCCTAAGAATTTTAGCCTACAATCTAAAATAAATTTCCATGCAAAAAATGTAACGCTTTTTGCATGGAAGTACGGAAAGAATTAGAACACGCGGCTTTCGCGTATGCGTCCCTCTGTGATTCTTGATGATGTCAGTGCATATGCCCGTCGACGGGGGTCTTAGCGGGAAATTCAAATATTTTGTATTGGATTCAATACAAAGTCCTGTATCCAATCCAACACAAAAAAATACAAAATATATTTATGTGGTCTTGTCTATAGGTATGTGACGTTGGACTCTGTTTTAAAATTAACTACACTAGGGAGGTGTATTAGAAAAATATAGTACTATACAGTTTACCAAATTATTGCATTTTCAGTATTTTTTATTTGTTTATGCATTCTTGTTTAACCACCTGGCCGTTAAACCCGACCTTGGTTCGGGGTAAAAACACTTGCAAAAAGTGTCAAACCCGAACTTTTCGCAGGTGGTTAAAAATATAAACAAACGTTATCTTGCATTTCGATTGTCATACATTGTATGACAATCGGATTACAACTGAAAGCAAATACTTACCCTGTCCCCGCAGGTCCTCCAGCAGCAAAAAAAAAATTTGCTATTGCTGCTGGCATCTGCAGTGAGATGTTAAGCACAATGCAGAAATCCTGCATTGTGCTTTGCATCTCTCTGGAGATGCGAGCAGCAACAGCAGCATCTCCAGCGTCTGTGTGAGGCAGGGCTGGGAAATCCCCACTCACATCACCCCGGAGGATGAGTCATCTTCCGGGTGATGTGAGTGGTGATGTATGGGGGTGTGTCTGGGAGGGAAATTTAAAAGCAGATTACAATGTAAATGGTTTTTACAGTACAAAAACACCACACAACATGAAATAAAAATAAAAGTACATTTTTAATTTTATATTTTATTTTTAGATTACATTGTTGTCTATTATTTCATTATTTTTTTAAATTATTATTTATAATTATGTATTATATTATAATTTATGATTATAATATAATAAATAAATATAATTATCATACCTGGGAGTTAATCCTAAGAATTACAAGCCCACAATATAAACAAAAACTTCTATGCAAAAAAACTGACAGAATTAGAACGCTGGGGGGGTTAAGCTGATTTTTTGTGTTTTTTATTGAATTTTTTTTAAAAGTACATTTTTTTTTTACATGATTGTGTGTTTCAAACTTTTTTTTATATTCATGATATCTACTAGACCCTTGTTCGGACATATTTCTGTAACTTACAGGTCTACAATTTTAAAAAAAAAATTTAATGAAAAACAGTGTACCGCTTTTGGTACAGAAATCCAGACATCAGTGAAATGCACAGGAGGTTAACCTGATTTTTGTGTTTTTTATTTATTTTTTTAATAAGCTTAATTTTTTTTACATGATTGTGTGTTTCAAACTTTATTATATTCAGGATATCTTCTAGACCCTTGTTTGGACATATTTCTGTAAGTTACAGGTCAACAATTAAAAAAAAAAAAATTTAATGAAAAACAGTGTACCGCTTTTGGTACAGAAATCCAGACATCTGTGAAATGCGCAGGAGGTTAAGAAGTCAGTGTTAATGCTATGGTATTGTGTTTGTAGTCATACTGTTTCATTGCAAAGATATGTCCTTATTACCACCTTCAAATGTTTGTTATGCATAAATATTTTCTAATCCAGTTTTCCACCCTTGATAGGTCCAAATTGCATATTGGTTTTGTAAGTATTTTTTGAATGCAATATTTCTTGGGCCATTTTTTAACTATTCTGGCTTTATATGGGAGTGTGGGTTTATGTATGTTTGGTGTTTGTGTGTATTTATTTATTTTTTTTACATTTTGTCATGTAGATTTAGTGGTGTCTGTGTGGTTTGTTTGGTTTGTTTTTACGTGATCTCCTTTACAATCTCCCAGGATCTTTTAGCCTTGGGTGATTCAACAGACCTACAATTTAACAAGTAAATTGTGATTGTTTTCAAGCATTTCCATTCTATGAATTGTTGAAAGGATAAAAACAGCTGAATTGCTTTATTAAAACTCAGGCGTTGTGATGCGCATTGTTGTCCGCCAATGCGGACCCGCTATGTGCGCCTGAACTGTGTTCTATCAGTTGAAAACGCCTGCCACTTTTGCAGAGAAGGATCATCATTCGGGTAAGTTTTTCTTTGTAAGTTTTTCTTTGTATGCGTATTTTGTTTGTATTGTGTGTATATATATATGTACATATACATATAAAAGAGAAATTATAGGAAGAAGTTGGCAAAGGTTTTTTTTTTTGGCATATTGCTTAACATGCTTCAAATTGAAAAGATTGTCTATTTCTTCCTATGATTTCTGATGTCATGGGGTTGGCTCAAAGCAACATTCATTGATGATATTGCTTCTGGTAAAAGGAAGAATCCACCTTTATGTACATCCACTACCAAGCTGATGTGAGTAGGATAATATATAGTGGGCCAAGCCCTAAAATGGCATTCAAACCTGAATAAACACCCTGAAAGGCTGTAAAAGCAAGAACATGTTTGGCACAAAGTGTACTTGTCCCTGGAAGTTTTTTATACTAGTATTATTTGAAATATGTACACACCTAAATAATGCATACAATCCAGTATTAAACCTCCCGAGGGTAAGCCCGAGCGTGACTCGTGGTAAAAAAAAGCCACACTCGGGGTAGCTAAAAAAGTAGAAAATAAAAACTTACCTGGTCCCATTGGCGTCCTCTAGGGTCCTGCCATTCTCTGGCCCCATCGTCTTCCTCGATCTGTCCCCCGGCGAGTGCTCTGACGTTCCTGGTGACGTTGGTGCGTGTAGCCATCGCTGGGGGTGCAGCGTGAATTTCAAATTATTTTGTATTGCTTTCAATACAAAAAAACCCTAAATTGAATGCAATACACTGCATTTATTTGTCTAAACGAGGTACATTGTCTTTCATGAAAATGTATTTTACTGTATAATGTGATAGTATGAATATAAAAAAGTTTAAAACACAGAATCATGTCAAAGTTTATAATTCAATTTATTTTTTTTAAATTTAATTTATTATTTTGACTAGATTTTGTGTTTCAAACTTTATTATACTCATACTATTATATTATACTGTAAAAAAAAAAAATTTTCATAAAAGACAATCTACCGCTTTTAGACATATAAATCTGGACAGAAATGAACTGCCCAGGAGGTTAATAAGCAAAATTAAGTTGAGCAACAACAGAACATCTGTTCATTTCTAAGATTGCTTGACCCTGCTTGTAAGCTTGTCAATAAATATGATTTAATGTTGTGCTTGGCAACCTGGACCTCCTTACATTACCATCAGGTGTGTTAGAATGAGTATGCAACTGAGCTGGACAGCTTGCATACAATAGGGCCAAGTGTGCTTGTATACAATAGAGCTAAGATCAGGCAGCACAGCACAATGAGAACAAACCTAAAATTACACCACTACAAATAAACAAAGAAGTGGTGAACAGTGGCAGCAAATCAACATGAGTGAGGTATGTTAAAGGAAAACCACAGCTTAATCAGCAAATGTCAGACACTTAAAAAATTATTAATAGAAATAAAAAGCATGACAATTTATTCATAAAAGGAATATGTACATAATACATTCAAATAACAATATGTGACAATCTGACTTTGAGAATGGGACAAAGGCAACGAGGGGGGTGGGGGTCAAGAACCAGTTTGGAGTGGAAACCATGCATACATTTGTACTAATTATTTGTGGATAAAATTACAACATTGCTGAATTGCTAAACAACAGAAACTGTAATTAGAAACCAGGCACAAAAACATCAAAAGTCACATTAATGCATACTATCCAAGCAAACGTACTTGAATATTCCACCCCCCACCACAAACCAGTCCAGTTAAAATAGTAATAATGAAAATACATATGTATTTAACAATGTAACCTGTCAATGTACAGTGATGTTTAACAGTAAAGGTCCCAACGCTGAACCCTAGGGTACACCACTAAAAACCTTGGACCATTCAGAGTATGAATTAATAATTACAACTCTCTGTATGCGGTCTTTAGACCAGTTCTCTATCCATTTACAGATTGACTTTTGCAAACCTTTTGACCCTAACATGCTTATTAACCGTCTGTGGGGTATGGTGTCAAATGCTTTAGCAAAGTCCAAGTACACTATATCAACTGCTATTCCACTGTCTACCTGTTTACTTACTTCCTTAAAAAAGTAAATTTATTTGACAACTTCAGTCTTTCTTGAAGCCATGCTATCACTTATAATATTATTTTCTAGCAGAAACTCCTCTATGTTGTTCTTCATCAAACTCTCTAAGACTTTTCCAACTATGGACATTAAACTAATCGGTCTGTAGTTACCTGGTAATGAATTTGCTCCCTTTTTGAAGATAGGAACCACATTGGCTTACGCCAATCGATCCGTACCTTGCCAGTGACTAAAGAGTCTCTAAAATTTAGAAATAATGGCTTTGAAATAACCGAGCTCAGCTCTTTGAGGATGTGGATGTAACCCATCAGGTCCTGGTGCTTTGTCAACCTTAATTTTTCCCAGCTGTTTCTCAATCATATCAATTCTGAGCCATTATGACTCTTTAAGGACATGAGCTCCGTCATTTTCCTTTGTGAACACAGAGCTAAAAAAAAAGAGTTTAGTAAATCTGCTTTGTCTTTATCCCCAGTTACCAACCCAGCGACATCCTTTAGGTGGCCTATATGCTCAGATCTGATCTTTTTGCTATTAATATATTTGAAAAAGATTTGGGAGTGTGCCTTACATTCCTTTGCAATCTGTCTTTCATTTTGAAGTTTTGCACATTTTATCTCCTTTTTTACATCTTTTGTTATATTCTTTATAGGTTTCAAATGATGAAGGTGTTCCTTCTTATCTTTCGTGTTTTTGCTTCCTGTTTACAACTTACATTAAATTAAATCATATTATGGTCACTGCTACCCAGATTCTCTTTTATATGCACATTTGTTATAAGCTCTGCATTGTTAGAAATAACTAGGTTCAGCAGAGTATAATTTCTAGCTGGGGCTTCTATAAACTGTACCATAAAATTATCTTGCATTAAATTAAAAAATTTCCTCCCTTTTGCTGTTCCTGTAGTGTCATTACTCCAGTCAATGTCAGGGTAGTTGAAATCCCCCATGAATAAAACACTTCCATTTGTTGCTTTTTCTCTCTGTGCTAGTGGTTGATTCTCTATTTTTTTTTTCTTTGCACTGGGGGGCCTATAGCAGACTCCAATAATTATTTGTGTTTTGTGCATCCCCATAGTGAACTCCACCCATAATGCCTCAACCTTATTACTTGTTCCGTCAGCAATTTCTTCTTTTACATTCACTTACAGATCACTTCTAACATACAGACAGACACCACTACCCTTTCTTTTGATTCTGTCTTTACAAAAGAGAGTATACCCAGGAATATTGACAGCCCAGTCATGTGAAGAACAAAGTCAGGATTCAGCAATACCAGCTAAGTCATAATACTCCTCACTCATTAAGGCTTCCAACTCCCCTATTTTGTTTGCAAGACTTCTAGCTAGCATTGGTGAACAGGCTATTTAAACCTTTGCTGCCTTTACCAGCATTGTTTGCCAAATCATTTTGTTTTTCAGTACAAATAGTACTGCACAATCCAATGCTTGTTTGTAACATGGAAAGCTTCATACATTTATCCATATCCCTCCCCCCAACTATCCCCAATATCAGAGTTGGAAAGAAAGAAACACTACCTGTTGGGGACTTCCTAATTAGAAAGCCCCTGCATAGGGATATCGTTTATGTAAGGGTGGGTGAGTTATATATATCCAGAATTTATGAAACAAGATAAAGGAACAAAAAGAACAAGGTGATGAAGTAAATACACAACAATTGTCAAAAATAGTAGAATAAATTTTAAAAATCCAATGTATTAAGGTATACACAATGTAAAACAGTAATACATTTCTTATACAATCATTTTGCAATACATAAATACAGTGTATCTATATACCTGGATATTCACTTCTGTATAAATTTGAATGTCCATAATACGAATCTAGTAAAATCTCATCACTACATATATTTCTACAACTATATCCTACTTCAGTATTGGAGGACATCCAGGATTGGATTTCGAATTACCTGTATGCTTTTAGTGAGTATGCAAAACGAGTTTGTATACACATAGTCGATAGTAGATACATAGAATATAAATATATATACAAAAAGGGGGTTATATTATCCCCGGTAAGGTTTAAAAGGGTCAATAGAGTTAGTAATCCTGATAGCGTGTATTTGGAATCATGTATAGATATTATTTAGGGTGGATTTATGCATGAATTTGTTTGAGTTTGTATTTCTATAGATCGAAGGGTGTATATATGAGTGACTACAGAAAAGGTTTAAAAGACAGAACGTTGTTCAGACCTGGTGGTGTTGCATTTTGTTGTTGATAATTCCAACAGGCCCAAAGTCCATTTCCCTTGGATAGGGGTAGACCTTTTCTAATGCTGAAAATGAAATTGATCCGCTATCAAAATTGTGTCGGGTACTTACATGGTAACTAATGGGTGTTAATATTTTACCTGTTTCTATGGTATAGATATGTTCATAGATTATTTTCCTGAAAGCCCTTTTGGTCTTGCCTAAGTAGTAACAACCACATTTACATGTGATTTGGTAAAAAATATCAACGAATCATTGAACTGTAAATGTTTTAATAAATTTTATGGGTCCAACCTCTGGTTGTTTGTTTTAAAAGAATATGTTTTGTCGATTTGGAACTTTAGCTTTATGTAAGTTTTTTAAGGAGATTTTTGCTGTAACCTTTCTGAAGTAGCCTTTCTTTGAGGGCTCTGGCTTCCACTTTAAAATCCATCTCATCTGTGAAAGTCCTCCTCAGCCTAAGATATTGGCTAAAGGGGATGCTCTGTTTAAGCGAGGTGGGATATTCACTGTCTGCATGTAGAATTGTGTTACCTGTGGTTTGTTTTCTAAACAGCGTAGTGCTGATTGTCCTTGTTTCTGTGGTTCTAATATAAATGTGTTTAAAAAGGGTACAACCTGTTTGTTGTACTCCATAGTAAACTTTAGATTGTAGAGGTTGGTTTTCAATTCCTGATGAAACTTGGTTTGGAAGGATTCTGGATCTGTCCAGACCAAAATGATGTAATCAATATACCTTTTCCATACAAGAATATATTGATGATATACCTGAAGTTCTTGATTGTTAAAAAAGATTTTCCTCCCAATCACCCAAGTATATGTTTGCATAAGATGTGGTGCACTTTGTGCCCATTGCAACCTGTCAGGACCCGAACCCAGGGATGCTTTGGTGTCTGGCTACAGCTACTGCTACTGCGCCACTTGAGGTTCTGCCTTTTTCACCCTGTTGGATCCCTTGGACAAAGATACCTTGATACCTAGTTTCTTGCTGAACCTTAAACTCCTTGCCCCTCCCATGAACGTCCTATATAACTCATGTCTCTGAACTTCCTGTTTGCCAGGTTATTGTGCTTTGCCATTATCTTGCTCTTACTGCTATTGTTAAATTGCGCTCTCCGAACTGCTACCTGTGTACCGACCCTCGGCTGCTGATTAAACGACGACTCTTCCTTGCTCTCCGTCTCTAACTGACATCATTGGCTACTGACTTTGGCTTGTGCTTTGACTAAGTTTGTGTTTGCTCCATCTCTGCTACCGCTGCTTGTGAATAGATCCTGGACTGCTTCTACCTGAGTCTGCACGCTGTTTCAGCTACTGGACTCTGAGCCTGACCCTAGATCCTTACACAACCCCTTGAACTTGAAAATAGTGTTTATTTTTTAATGTGAAAATATTTCTAGTGAGGATATATTCAAGTAGAGATACAATGAAATCATTAAATGCTGTATTGTGAGGGCAGTGGTTTTGTAGGTGTTTATGAATAATTTAAATTCCTTTTTGGTGAGGTATACTGCAATATAGTGCCTCTACATCATATGTTACTAGTAAAGAATTTGGAGAGGATGGATAAATAGGATGTGAATTTGAGAAGTTCTGTCGTGTTTTTTAAG
This sequence comes from Pyxicephalus adspersus, assembly GCF_032062135.1. Classification (NCBI taxonomy): domain Eukaryota; kingdom Metazoa; phylum Chordata; class Amphibia; order Anura; family Pyxicephalidae; genus Pyxicephalus; species Pyxicephalus adspersus. Next base: position 51,663,046 of record NC_092867.1, read on the forward strand.
GTGAGAGTTTTTTAAGGTCAACCTCCTCTTTCCAGTCCATTTTACGAGGGATGGGAGCGCTACACGAACACACAGGATAATATATGTCAGAAATTTACGGACTTTTTAGTATCTTCCCATGTATGGCTATCCGTATGTGCATTATGCATGATAATCTCAGGGATCAGAGTAAGGGCGGAAGCCCTTCTATCGATCGTCCTCATAGGATTGACTGCGCATTTTTCTCCTGCACAAGCGCCTCACCACTCACAATTAACACATTTAAGAGCAGGATGCCGGCAAGACCAGTCTTTTTGGCCAGCTGCTGACCTCCTGCTCTTTTCCACTATCCACCAAGATATACAAGTAAGTACCTTGTTTCCCAAGAAGATATCTTGTTATAGTCCTGTTAAAATAGAATCATACATTATCAGTTCTGGGCAATAACCTATGAATTAAAGTGTTTAATCTTTTTTTACAGTTTATAATTCTAACTCCACCTGAGAATAATATCCTGCTCTATTTTCATATTCCGGTATGTTTCCTAACCTTTGATCCGTTTATTATTGTACAATAACGAATTTGGATAATAATCAATGAGGAATAAAGTAGCAAGATTCTATAATTATGGTATATCACACCATACCTGTATCAAATTTGGAAGGTTAAACTGTTGAATATATCCTAATCATGCAAACTTAGATAATATTTTAAAAAGTGATAAACTATTCTTTAAAACTACTTTCAAATACCCATTGAACCCTTTTGGGGGATCATCTGTATGAAACCAGACAGAAATATAAATAACAGAAGTAGGTGTGCATCTTAGAAATCGTTTGAAATATTTTCTGCTACAAAAGTTTTTTATCTGAACTATCCATGTTTCATGTTCTCACATCTAAACATTTTAAGACCGAGGTATATCAGCAGGTCTCCCTCGAATACATTTGGCATTCTCAAACACGTCAAGAGGATTTAAACTACCATTAGGAATCCTTTAAAAACTAGGATATACACTAGTTTTATGAATTTAAGAGCTGCAGTCAACTAAGAGGAAAGCCCACCTTATATACTAGTCTTAAAATAATAGATTATTTGGTTGAAGGATTTACACTAATATTCTTATTCTTTATACTTAGATCCTACTGTTTTGCACATGATAAGTCTGTTCTAGTACACCCTGTTTTTCATCTTTCATCCTATCTAACGTCTTACAAATAATCCAACAGACTCTTGGTTATCAAGTGAAGTATGTATTCTTTCCAAAGTTTCAGATTTAATCTTTGGTAGCCTTACATTATGTGATACCGTTGAATATATTATATATCTACTGAGGATTTACTGTATCTAGCCAGGGTATTAGCATAGTAAATCTATGTTAAGCCTAGGGCAAATTTTGAAATTAAATATATTTGTTTTGAATCAAATATTACCAGAAAACCTGTCTTTTTCCTCTGTTCCAATTGATTAACTATATGATTTCAGGCAACCGTAATATTTACTTATTAGAACTGACTTTTCTGGGGGTTAGCAATATACTACTTCCTCAATAGTCACTTGTCACTTCAAACCTTTAATTACTTTTCTGTTCCACCTACTTTACTTTGTATAAATAACACAATCTTTTCTGAATAAATCAGAACAGCAACTCTATAGATCAAATGATGTCTGTGTCTGTTACAATAGTAAAATTAACAGCTGATGATACATTATTCCTTGACAACTTCATCATATCAGCTTGGTAGTGGAAGCACATAAGTATGGATTCCTCTTTTAACCAGAAGCAATATCACCCACGAATGTACAGTAGTCTGTCATACAACATTCCAGAGGTTTGCCAGAGGTTCCTAGCAAAGGGATGATAAGAATAAATTATTAGAATGTTGTAAATCAACAATGCAACAATGTAAATCAACGCAATGCTTGACCAAATCTAGATATGTGCATGTATATGTCTGAACAGTGGGAAAACCAAGAGGAAAAGAAGGCTACACTCTTTCCTTTAATTATCTTTAATTGAGCCAACCCCACAACATTAGAAATCAATAATATTTCTATCAAGAAATAGGCAATCTTGTTTAAAGTAAATACAGGTTAGTCATAATGCAAAAAACCCCTATTTGCCTATTTCTTTCTATGATTTCCCATGTATAATAATATATACTTACATATACATGCATACATACATATATCCATGTATGTACATGCATGAATGCACATGCAGAAAAACAAACAATATACACATAAAATAAAAAACGTACCCAAAGATGATGTGCATCAGCAAATAGTGTGGTTGTTCATCAACTGATAGAACACACTTCTAAGCATGTACGCGCACATAGCGGTTTCGTATTGGCATGCAACGATGCGCATTAAAGACCTGCGTTTTTATTAGGACAACTAAGATGTTTTGGGCCTTTTACTTGTTAAATTGTAGATCTGTTGGATCACCCAAGGTTAAAGATCCTGGGAGATTGTAAAGGAGATCACATCAAAAAACACAACTAAAAATGATTAAAACAACTTTAAGATAACCAAAATTTAAAAAAAGGTCAGAATAAAATAGAGATCACACAGACACCACTAAATTTAAGTTACAAAATAAAATTAAAAAAAAAAAAAACACCAAACGAACCCAACACCAAACCCACACTTCCATATAAAGCCAAAATATTTAAAAAATAGCCCAAGAAATATTGGATTCAAAAGATACTTACAAAAACTATGCAATTTGGACCCATCAATGGTGGAAAACTGTGCTAGAAAATATTTATGCAGAACAAACATTTACCGGTGGTGGTAATATATATATATATATATATATACAAAAAAAGACATCTATCTATCTATCTATCTAAAAACATGTATGGATGATCTATCCCGCTGGCAAAAGTGAGGACTCGCTTGCCAGAGTAGTCAGAGATTTATCATCAGGTCCATGTTCAGGTCAGGCATCGTAAGCGTTTAGGTATTCGCCTATATAAACAGCTCAAATCGTTTAATATTTGCCGAACCTGAAAATATTAGGTAATTTAAAAATATGCTTGTTTCTAAGCTAATATATAATTTTTAAATGTTTGCACACATGATACATTATTATTTAGGGATAACTGGAAGATATGTGCCATTTGAAGGAATGATTTGCTTGCCAAAAAATACATTTTAATGCAAGCTCACCAGGGTCAAGCTGCTGGATCTCCATTCCTAGAAGTGCTATAATATTTGAGTTCATAAATGTTGGAAAAATATGCCAGCATATTTTCTGCGGCTTTAAATGCGCTGTTAAATAGGTCGGCTGGGTAGGATGTGGGATCGCGAATACACGCACCTTCCAACTTATGATTTCACTTGATAAATTAACCACCAAGGATATAAGTTCAAGGAAATAAGTCATACCTGACTATAGGAACAAAAATAAGGAGTGGGATAGTTGTGGTATGTATAGTCATATGATTTACACATTACGGAAATAAACAATTGTTGGGATAAATAACTGCAGTGTTATGCCAATACCAGAGGCTACCATTACTGTTTTCACCTTCTAAAAATGCTTGATGCTTTCCATTCCTGGTCAATGAAGCCAAAAGCCACAAACAACAAAAGCAATGTCAGCTTCCATATTTCTCTTATGGCAGGTTTTCTTTACCTAAAAAAATGAACCCAATTTTTGAATAAGGTAAATTTAATATAAGAAAGATACACTTTCAAAAAAACAGTTCTGTTTACTACTGCATTGATAAGTTGCTTTCTCTATCTTTTATACTTAAGGCCTCTTTTAATGGAAGCTGAAAACTTCACAATCTTTGTCAAGAACAGTGTGCGATTCCCCCTTTTTGATTTTGAGAAGTAAGTATTGCTTGCATTAGGGGTCATGCAGATAACCTGGTGGTATAAACTAGACCTTGGCACAGCTAGATATAAAGTGTAACAAGTTCTTGCTGTAATAAACATTATTAAAGTTTGTTACACATTTTTTGTTACACAGGTTTTTACCTGAGTCAAAGCAGTTTCCTGTATTTTCGGGTAAAAATAAGTATCTTCATTTGTATTTGAATAATGTTATGTTCTAGCATTTAAAGCCTTCCAACCTCAGACATGATCGTCCTAATAGTGACGTATTCAATAGGCTTTTTTTACCAGGGTGGAGAAATTTTGTCATTAGAAAAAGTGGGCAAATTTTGCAAACATTTGCAAAAATTATTTATTTTACAAAATCCAATTTTACAAAAAAGGTTAACGTATTTCACCATACAGTGAAAATGCATCGAGGGACTGGACTTATAAACAATGAAGTGTTTCCAGGTATCACTGCAAAGCATACTGAGCATGTACAGCTACTCCCAGCAACCAAAAAGAATTCAAGCCTCTCTCAATGGCCCTGATTTAATAAAGTTCTCCAAGGCTGGAGAGGATACACTTTCACCAGTGAAGCTGGGTAATCCAGCAAAACTGTAATGGATTTCCTAAACGTCAAGCTATTTTTTAGAAAATTTTTTCAATCCTGGACCAGATCCATTTCAGATGTGCTGGATCACCCAGCTTCACTGATGAAAGTGTATTCTCTCCAGCCTTGGAGAACTTTAATAAATCAGGGCCAATAAGTCAAAGATTGGGAATTCCTTTCTAATTCTGATTCTTGCTCCAGATGGGGGTAAGAACATACAACAGAATTGTTAAATAGGGGTTGCAAAAAAACAGATAGATACAAGCAATGACATAGGAGGAATGAACCCTGCTCAAAAGAGTTTACAGTCTAAGGCTCATTTCTCTTAGTAGCTTCTCAGTGCACATATTCGAACATCAGTCACAAGTTTGCTAATCACAATGTTTGTAAATTTAAATGACAGCTATCGTACAGTTTAATGTACTGACTCATATGTAAAAACAATGACCATAGAAAAAATCTCTTTAATTTTTTTTTAAAGAAAATGAAAAACTGTTGAAAAAAGATTCTCTGTCCTTTTGTCCTGTCCTTTGTAATTAAAACCATAATGCAACCCTAAGAAAAGATAAATTGCAACAGTTTTGTAATGCATTGACCCTGTGCATTTTGCCTAAACTTTCACATTTTTTATGAAAATATGCCATTTTTGTGAAACTTTTCCTTAAATGAAATTGTTGGTTTCCCTCATTGCTATTTGCCATATTTTATATAGCCTAATTTGATCACAAATAAGGTCATCTGTACCTCATGGCAAGCTTGTCAGCCAGTGTTCATAGGGGTAATACAAACTTTTCAGATATTGGGCCTGATTTATTAAAGCTTTGCAAGGCTTTAGAAGTTCCACTTTCATCATTTTAGCAAACCTGGATCATGGGTCTGGTCCAGGATTAAAAACATTTTCTAACAAATAGCAAATTACTTTTAACCTCCTGGGTGGTTCATTTTTGTCATTTTTGTCCGGTTTTATATGTCTGAAAGCGATACATTGTTTTTCATGAAATTATTTTTTACAGTATAATATAATAGTATGAGTATAATATAGTTGGAAACACAAAATCATGTCAAAACAATAAATTAAATAAATAAATAAAAATATACTCCATATAATCCATCGTATTGCATTCAATACAGTTATTTTGTATTGAATGCAATACAAATGAATTTGAATTTCCTGCCCTGCTGGTGACTCATCGGGTGCAGAGGAAGCCGGCCGGAGGAAGAGAGAATACACGAAGGACGACGCTGGATGCTGGGGGATCAGGCAAGCGCTTTTTTACTATTGTTTCCATAGGTTTACCTACCCCAAGTGTGACTCGGGGGACAGCTCCCAGCATCTTTTTTTCTACCCCGAGTGTGACTACTGCCCAGGAGGTTAAAAAACCCTTCCAGGTTTGCTGGATCACCCAGGTTCACTGATGACAGTCTATTTTCTCCAGACTTGTTGTGGAACTCCACTTGTTGTAGAACACACAAACAAGGCCAAGTGCAGAATAATTGTTCTGCATCATTACATTGCTGATAACATGAAAAAAACACCTTAAAAACTTTAGTCTAGATTCTACTAAAATGTTTCTTGAGCCACATATGGCTAAAGTAAAAGGATGCAGGAGTGAAACCAGAAGTTTGTGGACCTCATAACAGCAACAATTTTAGTTCCAGCAAACAAAAGGATGGGAATAGCTCATACTACAAACCTATGTAAGGAGACAAGCACCTCTGGCCACCTGAATCTCATTACATTGCGTTGGCAAATCATTTATACAGTTAGGTCCATAAATATTTGGACAGAGACAACTTTTTCTTAATTTTGGTTCTGTACATTACCAGAATTAATTTTAAATGAAACAATTCAGATGCACTTGACCTGCAGACTTTCAGCTTTAATTCAGTGGGTTGAACAAAAAGATTGCATAAAAATGTGAGGAACTAAAACCTTTTTTTTACGCAATCACTTTATTTCAGGGGCTCAAAAGTAATTGGACAAATTAAAAAGCTGAAAATAAAATGTTCATTTCTAATACTTGGTTGAAAACCCTTTGCTGGCAATGACAGCCTGTAGTCTTGAACTCATGGACATCACCATATGCTGGGTTTCCTCCTTTTTAATGCTTGTGAAACATATAGCAAATTGGATAATAGGTGTAAGTTTTCAAAGATGCCCACAATCAGGGTGGTATAAGATAGTAATTATGGTATGCAGTTCAAGGAAACTTTACAACGTATAGGTCTGAGTGAGTGAGCAATATTGCCCACTCATGGGGCTAAGACAGATGCTCAGTATAACAACTGTCCCCATTGACATGTCCCCATTGTCAGCTTGCCAAAGACAGGGAAAATGACCACAGGAGTCTCTTTGCATCTACACACATATAGGGCCCCATGCAGAGTGCAGAGCTGGACCCAGCACCCCATGCAGATACCACTACAGGTTGCCTGCTGAAAGCCACAAAGGAGTAGAATTCAGGACTGCACAGTGAGAAAAACAGTATTTCTTCTTCTTAAAGGAGAGCTATCAGTAAAAAAAAATTAGCACTTATCTTTAAAGGTGGAAAGCAGTCGATACCTTCACAATCATAGTCCATAGGATGGTTTTCCTTTTTCGTTCCGGCACAGGATGGACACCGGGCACCGCTATCTTCTTCCGGGTTCCTCCTTCTATGTCTTATGTAATTCACCTTCCTGAAAATGTCGGCATTGGCACTTTTTCTGCGTATTAGCACTTTTTTTTTTTTAACATTAGAGGAAAACCTCTTATTTGCATGCCTGATATCGGAGGAGCAGCCCGAAGCCTCCTGGGATATGTGATGTATGCATCTCAGGAGGCTCTGGATACCCCCTGGAAGGGGAGGGTTTTTTTAATTTTATTTCTGATTATATCTTTTTAACATGCTTTTTTTTAATCCCAAAGGGGGAACCTGCCAAGCAGCCTGAAATGTCTCTACCATCCAGAAAAGAATGCTTTTTGTCCAATCTTCAAATTAGGAGACATTGTGAAATATGCTGGTCAAAACTTCACTACATTGGCTGATAAGGTATGTTCAGAAAAATCAGTTAATGGTAAGCTGTGGTAGAATTAGGACTAATTAAAAAAAATTCTGTTGTAGTTGTCCTTTTGTTTTTTCCGAACCAATTATTACAGTAAACCAGTCACTGCAATTAAAAACAATGTAATGAGGCACTCTACAACCTATTTGGTGCAGATATGTACTAATTTAATGACAGGCGCTATGGTGAGGACAAAACTGGAAGCTGGAGGTCTGATTTGGATGTATGTTAGTATGTTTCAAAAAAAATTTAGGGAATCCATCAAGAGTTTATCTGTCTACAGGCATCCTAAAAGATAGGGTCTGGGCTGATATTTCAAGAGGAGACCCTTAGCTGAACTTTAAGATGCAGCTAGGAACAGAAATGTCCTTTACATGAAAAAACAAAAAAAAGGGTGAGATTGGGAAGAGACTTGTTGGAGGACAACAGGACCAAGTAGAATCAAGAATCAATCCCTTATGCTGATGTTCAAGTTTGAGGCCCCTAACAATGGTGGTCATTGTTTAGCGTTAAAAACACATTTTTGCTTGTGCAGGGTTCCATAAACATTTTGATCTTAACCAATTTCATCCCATATGTGCATTCATTTTTGATTGGATATTGTTCCTAGACATTTATATGTGTTATAGTGAAACTTTACAACCAGAATAAAAGGACACATTTCCTAACTAATTCATTCATTTATCATTTTCTGGTTTGACATGTTACTACAAATATACAATCAGATAATAGTTTAAAATGATTTCAACTGCACCTTTTTAATTGTATTTAGTACATATGTGTGGTACTTTATTGATACCCATGTATATTACAATCAAAGTATTTTTTTGGCACACTTGTATAGTCAGGTCTAAAACAACTTCAATAAAAGCATTGTTTAATAATGTCTTATGATATATTTTTGCAGGGGGGAGTGCTGAGTATTAAAATCGGCTGGATGTGTGACCTGGACAAGTCCTGGGATCTTTGTATTCCTCATTACAGTTTTACTAGACTGGATAGTGTATCAGAAAAAAACAATGTGTCACAAGGCTACAACTTCAGGTATTCCTAATATAAGGGGAACTTTTGGCTAAACTACAGAGTCAAAAACTTGAGAAATATTTCACATGTATTTTTTAAAGAAAATATGTGAAGGTTTTTTATTATGTCCTTTCTTATTTTATTATGCCTAGCCTAAAAAAAATATTTTCCTTCTATCTGGTGTATACTAAATAATTCATTTGAATTTTTTTTTTTTTTTACTTTAGTCCAGAAGGTGTAATTTTAGGGTTCTTCCCACATGTTTCTTGTCAATTCTGAAAAGTGTGGCTGAAAAAAGAAAAAAAAAAACACTTCTCTCTTGTCTATTAAGAAATGTACCAGTGCCCTGGGAATCCGTTGTTATTGGTGTTCACCTGCATTAAATGTTTATCCTTTTTGTGTCCTTTCTCAAACTTTTTACCCCAAAGAATCCCTTAATCCCCATTATCCGTGACATTATTAACCGCCCAAAACTGCTATTTTTTGTTTGTGTCAGTACAACTATGGATACTATCTCTGCACTGGTTGCACAACTGCAGGGGCTCTCTTTGGAGGTAGCTGACCTCCGTATTACCGTCTCACACATACAGAGACCACAGGCAGCTGGTTTTGACAGCAGGAATCAGGCCTGGCCTGAACCCAAGGTGGCGCTCCCGGACAGATTTTCCGGGGGGAAGTGACAATTTTATTCGGTTCGGGGAGTCATGCTAACTATATTTTAAACTACGTCCACACTCTTCTGGAGATGAGAGTCAAAGAGTGGGTATAATCATTTCATTGCTTTAAGGTGACACTCAGTCTTGGGCTTTTTCGTTGCCGACCGGATCTCAGTCCCTCCTGTCGGTAGATGATTTTTTCAGAGCACTAGGTCTTATCTATGATGACCCAGATCGGATCTCCCTGGCCGAGACCAAGTTGCGTGGCTTACAGCAGGGAAAGCGTTCTGCGGAGACCTATTGCTCTGAATTTAGGAGGTGGGCTAGGGATACTGAATGGAATGATCAAGCTCTCCGTAGTCAATTCTGTCAAGGGCTATCTGAGAGCCTGAAGGACGCCTTGGCGTTTCATGAATATCCTGGGTCATTGGAAGCCGCTACGTCCCTAGCTGTACGTATGGATAGACGCCTGAGAGAGAGATCTAAGGTTCCTCAATCCCAGGACGTACTATCATATAAGGTGGGGGCCTCCTTTTCAGCTGTTAAGGAGTGTTTTGCTTCTGCTCCTATACTGGTGCAACCAGATGTGTCACAACCATTTATTGTGGAAGTCGACGGATCTGAAGTAGGGGTAGGAGCAGTCTAATCGCAGGGTCTTTCACCTAGTAAATGGCACCCATGTGCTTTCTTCTCTAAAAAACTTTTCAATGTAGAGAAAAATTATGACGTAGGTAATTGAGAGTTGCTGGCCAATAAGTTGGCTTTTGAGGAATGGCGTCATTGGTTGGAAGGAGCGATTCATCCTATTACGGTAATTACCGATCACAAAAATCTGGCGTATTTGGAGTCGGCTAAACGTCTGAACCCAAGACAGGCCAGATGGTCATTGTTTTTTACCAGGTTCAGTTTCATTGTCACCTATCGCCCTGGGGTTAAGAACGTCAAGGCAGACGCTTTGTCGCTTTTCTGGGGGGGGGTTATTTGGAAGATCCTGGTCCGATATTGTCAGAAGGGGTAGTAATATCCACCCTTTATCCCAATCTTCAGGCGGAGGTATTGGAGGCCCAGGGAGATGCACTGGATTCTTGTCCTTCGGGGAAGTTGTTTGTTCCTTACGAATTACCACACAAGGTATTCGAGAAACACCACTGTACAGTCCCTACAGGACACCCTGGGAAAAGATCCACAGTCGATCTCATCTCTCATAGATTCTATTGGCCGGGGTTGCATAAATGTGTTGAGGGCAATGTGTCAGCGTGAAGTTCTTGTCACACTTTATTGCATTGTCAGGGCTACCTAATGCTAAAACCCTCGCACAAGTGTTTGTCGATAACATCGTGAAGCTACACAGTATTCCCTCGGACGTGGTGTCTGATAGGGGCACTCAGTCTGTTTGTTTCCAGATTCTGAAAGGCGTTCTGCACTCGTCTGGGGGTACAATTGTCCTTCTCTTCAGCCTTTCATCCTAAGTTGAACGGACAGACTGAACGCACTAACCAGAATCTGGAGACTTATTTCAGGTGTTTTGTCTCAGAGAATCAGGAGGAGTGGTCGTCATTTTTGTCTTTGGCAGAGTTTGCCATCAATAACCGTAGGCAGGAGTCCCCTGATAAGTCGCTGTTTTTTGAGGCATATGGGTTCCATCCGCAATTTGGCACATTTTCTGGTACTGAGACTTCAGGCATTCCTGAAGAGGAAAAATTTTCCTCTTCTTTGTCATCTATTTGGCGGAAAATTCAAAATAATTTAAAAAATGGGCAACAAGTATGGCTGACAAGAGATGTGGTCCTGACCTAAGAGTGGGTGATTCTGTGTGGCTGTCCACAGGAAACATTAGGTTGAAAGTACCTTCTTGGAAGTTGGGTCCAAGGTTTATTGGTCCATATAAGACCTCTGCCATTATTAACCCGGTTGCCTTTCGTCTCGAACTTCCACAGGCTTAAAGATTCATAATGTGTTCCACAAATCTCTGTTGAAGAGATATGTCGAACCTGCGGAACCGTCCTCCTTGCCTCCTGCTCATCTTGTCATGGTGGACGGTAATCTAGAATTTCAGATCGCCAGAATACTGGACTCCCGAATTCTCCGCAGATCCCTCCAGTATCTTGTTCACTGGAAGGGTTACGGTCTGGGGGAAAGAATGTGGGTTCTAGCAACTGACGTTAATGCTAGTCACCTAGTGAAAGCTTTCCACAGGGCTAATCCGGATAAGGTCGGTGCTAGGTGTCCGGAGGCCACCTGTAGAAGGGGGGGTACTCTCACGGTCCCTTCCGTAACTGAGGTTAAAAGATCTGTGAGACACGCTGCACGTGAGGTTATCTGACTGTCTCTTTGTTTTTACTTGTTTCTGTGTTGTTGTTTGTAATGACCACACCCCTTGTATCAGCTGCAGCTGGTGGTGATTACTGCTCCTCCATTTAGTCTGGCCTCACACTTCATGCTATGCATTTGATATTCACTTCTGGGATTTGGAAGAGCTGGTGTGTTGTCCTCTTCAGGGTTGCTGCTCCTCCATTTGCTATTTAAGATAAGTTGAACTGCTTTTGGTGTTTTGTTGTTCTATTGTTGTTACTAGGCCTCAGGGAGACACTGGTTCTTTCATCAGGGAAGGAACCAGTAGTCTCAAGCCCAGTCACTATTCCTAGGGCAATTCAGGGCAACTAGGGCCTAGGTTCCAGTGTATGAATATTCCCACCCTCAGGGTATATTCATACTGACAGGAGTCAGGGCTAGGTTAGGTTGTCCGTAAGGTGTGACTGTTTCCTTCTCCCTAGCCTTGGAAGGCCTAGTCCCTTGTATTTATCCTTCTGTTTTCCTCCCCCATTATCCATGACACCCGCTCCACGAATGCTGATTCTCATTCAATTGTTTTATTTTATTGGTTTATTTCTCAAATGCTCTTTTAGGTAAGAATGACCTTACCTGTGTATTTTCTTTGACTGTTATTTTTAATGACATCAAATAGTTTGTCTTTGATAACTATCATTTCTTGTTTGGTCTTAGATTTAAATGAAATAAACCTATAATGAGTGAGAAAAAACAAACTAATATTTTGCATTTCTTTAGTAATACCAAAGATAATCCAACTAATAGATAATAGTAACAATAGTTTTACCTCACTTAACTGTGAGCTGATCAATGATTCAGAGCCTCCACAGTCCTTGTCAGGCACCATTAGGAAGTTCATTATTTTTCAAACGTACTTATCTATCATATTAATGGTCCGATTTAAAATTATGAATTTAGTTGTCCATGAGGTCCGAAAGGTTGGCAACCGCTGTCCTAGGGTACAATGGCATTCTGGTTGAGATTGTATCATTTGAACCCTTATTCTGCAGGTAATCTATAGAAAGGCAAATAGCCATAACCCGTAATGTGGTTCACTTTGTTCGTAAAGAGAAAACGTTTTCTTTCCCAGCAGAGACACGAAGGTCCTTATAAAGCAGTATTGGCTCTTGTTTGGCTATTCCCAAACCTAAAACAAGGCCTCTTCTAGCCTGAAAGTTCATGGTGCAGAACACATATAGAAAATCTCAAGAGAGTGTTAGACCAAGAAGCAGATCTCATCAAAAATATTCAATAGTTGTATTTGCTCATACGTAGGCAACAACCCAACATGTAGTCAAAAAAATCTCTGTTCATCAAGGCTTTAAAAAAGAAACAAGAATAAAAATGTTATTACTTTTCCCATCCCCAGCTCCCCAACCCCCCCCCCGTATTATTATTGTTTTATATTATATGTGTTTCATACCGTGGTTTTTACTGGATGTACAATTGCACTGTTTTCATATTGTGCTTTGTTATGTCTGTACTGTTGGAATTTACCTTTAGAAATACAAATAAAAATAGATTTACCCATAAAAATACTATTACAAATCATTTGCTATAAAAATATATCACCTGTCAGAAACACTAGAAGTGTAGTTTACATATGTATAATATGTTCTGAAAAAAAATTGTTTCTTTTAGTCAGGTATAATATACGTCAGCAGGTGAAATTGTCGGCTTCAGCTGAAAAAAAAAACCCCATCTAGAGAGCCTAAAGCTAAAAGTTAAATGCTCATTTTTGCCCAGTGGAAAAAAAGCATCAGGGCACATTTTTGGGGATTTAAATAGAAGCAGAGAATGGTTAAAACTTTTATCAAAGTTTATTGCTGTCTTTGTCCCCAATGGAACATTCACTCCCTTTTTTGCCCTGGTCAATAATGTCAAGACAGAAATTGAAAGAAAATCCTTCAATTTAGGTTTAAATTAGAGCAATAGGTGAAGTAAACTCTTCTAAAGAACACCAATAAGAACACTTGTTGCAGGGAATAAAATTATGTTCACTTTGGAGAGATTTTCTAATGTTTATTTAGGAAAGAAAGCAATTACCCCTGACAGGGGATTACCCCCATCCCTGCTCGGTAGGAAAAGGAAATGTATGTGGTTGAGCATAATTGTAACTGCACTGAAGGTAATTTTAACTGCAGTGAAGTCCCATTGCAAACATACTTTAAAGTACTTTGAATCACAGGGAAAGAACTTCCCTGCTTGACTGGAGAGAAGAATATTCTGCTGCATTTTGTTCTAAATCAATAGCTTTCAAGGAATACACATGGTGTAAAGCCTAACTATGGATCCCCCTCCTTCTTTGCCCCAATAAGAGCAGCCATGTATTAACTTTGCACTATACTCTGCATGATTCTACTGAGAGTCTAAAATATAAGGCAGAGCTGTTTTTTACAATCCAAACAAATAATCCATTATTACTATGTGTTTCAGGTTTGCTCGATACTTCATGAGTGCAGATGGCAAAGAGTTTCGAACTCTGATTAAGGCTTTTGGCATTAGAATTGATGTCCTTGTTTATGGCAATGTAAGTTTATATGTAATAATAACATACTTTGCTTTTTAGGGAATATACCATCTAAATCAAAATAAAAAAAATACCAGGGCTAAATTGGAATATTACATTGCAGACATTCCAGATTTCAAGTTTAGGTTTATCATATTAGTGCGAACAGATATTTCAAAGATCATGGTTATCTACAACAAATTTCTTATTCAGGTTGGTAAGCAATGCAACATTGCATGTACCATTGTGTGCTCTGATGTGTTTCATTGTGAATGGTATCAAAGCACATTGTGCAACAGTAAGCAGCACAAATACAGAGCAGTATATCACAGTGAACTTTCCATGCATCATGGTACACTCTGCTCCTAATAAATGGTTCTGTGTGTTTTTTGGTCAGTTGCATATTGTTGGCATCCATTTTATAATAGATTTATTGTTCTAACACAACACAGTACCTAATTTTCAAAAAAAATTATTTGAAATAATTTTTAAAGCTCAATACAAAAAAACAATAAAATACTGTATGTATACCCTATGCTCAAGCACCCTGTCCTCGAAGGCTGCGAACATCCTGGTAAGGATAAGGGTATGCATGATGTACCTGTTTTTACAACTAGCCATAGTACATTTAATATTATAAATGTGCAATACTTTTTGCAAAGGGATATTATTAAATGTAAAATATGTTTGTGTATTTTTGATAACAGCTCTGCATAGTGACACATATATATCTAATGTATAAAAGCTGTGTTCTTTATGAACTGTGTTTGGAACTGATATGTCTAGCATAAGGGACACCCCATGATGTTAACGGAGGAGACCCAAATTGTGAAAGTATTTTGCTGTATATAACTTTACATGTTTTATATCACTTATCTGAACGAATATATGTTGCTGCCCTTTTCCTTTTTTCCTCTTCCTCATTATACAATTGTTGAGGGGTGCAGCAGCAATTGATAGTTAAACAGGAGCGAAAGGAACCTATTACTTCAACAGATTAATCATACATGGCCAGACAACTTAAAAAATTGTTGAATTGACTTAGGATCCAATTATTTTATCAGATTAATGTTAGGAATTGAAGTAGTAATTGTCTGGGGTGTGCCAGGCTTCAGAAATCTGCAGATGATTGTGTTGTGCCTGTTGAGAAAGTTGGAGGATGATAGGCCTTGGGCTTTTATTTACTTGATTCTGATATAGTCAGGATACTATGGAGTAACAAGCCACACGATCTGTATGACAATAGCAGTGGGTGACGGTTCATCATGAAATCTGCCATATTACAAGGTTTTTCATTCATCATGCCTATCTATTTGGTCTCTGATTGATCATAACATATCTCTTTTGATAGATATCTTTTCTTTATACTGACTGTTCCACTTTTATAGAATTGCCTATTACTAATATGTCCAAAAACACTAACTAATGTATCTTTCGGATGTAGTTTTATCTACAACACACCAGTCTACCCTTCCCCACTATAGAATGTGGATAAGCCCTTGACATCCTCACATACAAAGCAGGACAGCTGGTCCAACATTGTATGCGATGATGATGGAATACCTGCTACAGGCAGAACAGTGAAGGAAACAGCTTTTAGGGCTGGTCCTACAGTGTGAATAAATCCAGTGGAAATTAAAAATATGGCTACTTATTAAATTACATGTACATAATTTCAACAATGTCCTGGACCTACCATTTATGGCCAGCCTTACTCAATTACTTTCAGTTGCTTGAACTACTTACCCAGAATATTTAGTGGTATATTTTGATCTGTTTTATATTATTTGCTCAGTTGCCTTTTTCTTTACAGGCAGGGAAGTTTAACATCATTCCAACGCTCATCAATATTGTGGCAGCCTTTACATCTGTGGGTGTGGTGAGTTAATTTTGAAAATGAATTATACAAAGGACTAGGATAAATTTAACTGTATGACATTAGTATTGGCACCCTTGGCCTGGTGTCTAATGCTTTCTTAAACTGATTTATGATTTATTCTTCTCAGTGTGTTCCTAAGATACTTTTCTTCTTAAACGTGGTTAAGAAATTAAGCCAGAGGTTAGCCATTTGGATATTCAAAAGTGTAGTGAAAGTCTGTTGTTGGAAAGTTGTGATGAAATGAGTCCAGGGAGCAGGCAAGAAATGGTAAAACGGGAGAAAGGTTAGTAACAGCAAAGAATGAGCAAATCTCACACCCTCAGCAGTAGGTGGAATATATGTTATATTGAAAGTATACATTCTAACACAGCCTAGCCCTTTTGACATACACTAACATTTCCCCACCAGCTACTTTTCCCAGTAAGGCAACCAAGGCCTAATCAAATATGTAAATCTTTTAATCAATAACCTCAATAATATTAAAAATTAAATATATTGGAGCAAGATGCAACTTATATACTCTAGTAATTAGGTATCTGTGGGTGGTTTGCTTGTAAGAAAACTTTAGCAGGATAACACAGTGTACTTTTTGGCCAGGAATATACTGTTGCACTAAACAGAACTCAAAACACACTTGCATTGTTAGCAGACCTACATTGACCCCCCTAGTGGTAATCCCAAGTGTGACTCAGGGTGGAAAAAACTAGCAAAAGCGGTAACCCCGAGTATCACTCGGGGGAACTTTGGAAGCCCCCCTTACCTCTGCCCAGCGCTCCAGCGGTGATCGGATGATCCCACTGTGATGCTGGGGTGCTGTCACGGTCCCTTCCGTGACTGAAGTTAGAAGATCTGTCAGACAAGCTGCATGTGAGGTTATCTGACAGTCTCTTTGTTTTTTACTAGTTTCTGTGTTGTTGTTTGTAATGACCACACCCCTTGTATCAGCTGCAGCTGGTGGTCATTACTGCTCCTCTATTTAGTCTGGCCTCACACTTCATGCTATGCGGTTGATATTCACTGCCGGGATGTGATGAGCTGGTGTGTTTTCGTATCCAGAGTTCCTGCTTATATATCTGCCATTAAGATAAGTTGAAATACTTTTGGTGTATTGGTGTTTTGTTGTTCTTTTGTTGTTTACTAGGCCTCAGGGAGACACTGGGTCTTTCATAAGGGAAGGAACGAGTAATCTCAAGCCAGTCACTACTCCTAGGGCTATGCAGGGCTACTAGGGCCTAGGTTCCAGTGTATGAGTATTCCCACCATCAGGGGATACTCATACTGTTAGGCGTTAGGGCTAGGTTAGGGTGTCTGCAAGGGGTGACCATTCCCTTTTCCCTAGCCATTGGAAGCCTAGTCCTGAAGATAACCTTTTCTGTTTCCCTCCCCTCCCCTGTTATCCGTGACAGGCGCCTGTCCGTCGGGGGTGTGGCAGGGCGGAAAATTTAAAAGCAGATTACAGAGTAATCTGCTTTTAAATGCCGGCCACACCGCTGCGCATATTTTCAGTTAGGTGTGATGCACCATGCATGATTTCTGCATGGTGCATCACATCTAACTGCAGATGCGATCACTAATAGTAAATTCCGGAGGTGATGCCAGCTGCGATTTCCCAGTGGCATCACCCCCAGAATTTACTATAGCTGCTCGCATCACCCGGAGAATGTTACCCTCGCAGCCTACAGGTGATGCGAGCAGCTTCCTTGGTGGATCTAGGGGAGTGAGCAGGGCAGGGACATCCCCATCGCATCACCCGGCAAGATGTGACATCTTCCGGGTGATGCGGTGGAGTGTCTTTGGCCTTGATTGTTTCTGACTGATTGCTGGAGACTACATGGCATCCAAAAGGCATCTCGCTGGCGCAAGCTCTGTTTTGGAGAAATTTGAAAGCAGCGATAGCGAATTGGAGTCACTTGTGGAAACGAGCGATAGTCATTCACCAGGAAATTTGTCATCAGACAGCAAAAGTGAACTGAGTGATGATTCTGAACCTGAGGTCAGTGCTATGCGCACATGGAGCTTCATTGACCCTAATGCGGACCAGGCAGCACCGCCAAGATTTCCATTTACCGGTGCACCTGGGATGAAATTTGAGGCTGAATGCAACGAACCCCTGGCATACCTGAAGTTGTTTTTGACCAATGAAGTTATCGAAAAAATTGTTGCAGAGACAAACAGGTAAGCCGCTCTTGTGTTTGCTAACTTTTTGAAATTTTTTGCTAAATTTTTTTTATGCAAACATGTATGCTGCTTTGTGTTTGCTAACTTTTAAAAAATTTTTGTATGCCAACATGTGTGCTGCTCTGTGCTAACTTTTTAAAATGTTTTTGCTATTTTATTTTATGTAAGCATGTATGCTGCTCTGTGTTTGCTAACTTTTTGACATTTTTTTCTAATTCTTTTTTTTTTTATGCAAACATATATGCTGCTCTGTGTTTGCTAACATATTACATGCAACCTTCACACTATAAAAGAACATATCCTAAAATACCTTTTTTTATTTTGCTTTATGCAGGTATGCTGGACAACAACAAGGTGCTCCACACCTGAGGTTTACATGAAGCAGAAAGTGGGAACCTGTGACCAAGGATGACATTTGGCTGTTTTTGGGCTTGGTGATCCTACAGGGAGTTGTGGGCAAACCCATGCAAAAGTGGTACTAGTCCAAGAATAAAATGATTGCCACTCCATTCTTTGGCACAGTCATGCCAGAATACCGCTTTTCCCTCATCATGAAGTATCTGCACCTAAACTGAAGAAAACTTGGGAAGTGTCTCCGATTAATCTACAAAATATCCAGCAAACCTATGTGCCAGAAAGAGATGTGAGCATTGACGAAAGTGTAATGGCTTACAAGGCGAGGCTCAGCTGGGTGCAGTACATTGCGTCAAAGAGGGCACGATTTGGCGTGAAAACGTATATTCTGTGGGAATCCTCATCTGGCTACATTGGGAATACAGTACTGTACACTGGAAAAGGTTCAACCCCAGACAGCCATTATGGATTGGCAACATCTTCAATGCTATCCCCCATTTAGCCATTGCTAGGTCAGGGCTATTGTGTCACAACTAACAACTTCTACACATCTCCTGAGCTTTATGAGTTCCTTTTGCAACACAGAACAGATGCCTATGGAACTGTTAGGGCTAACCAGCGCAACCTGCCATTACTGTTTGCAAAAGGGAAGCTGAAAACAGAAGAAATTGTTGCCTGGCAGAAAGGCAAGATGATGGCCCTGAGATGGCGTGACAAGAAAGATGCGTGCCTGATGAGTACTATCCATGATGCCTTCACCGTTCTGGTACACACAAAACGGGGGAAAGAAGTGATGAAACCACAGGTGATGATTTACTACAACAACACCATGGGAGTTGTCGACAGAGCTGACCAAGCCATGACATTCTACCCAGCGATGAGGAAACAGCAAAGGAAGTACTACAAGAACATTTTCAGGCATCTAGTTGAGCAGTGGCTATGGAATGCCTACATTCTGTACAAAAAAAATAGTCAATCATTCAGACTTCATTTTGAAAGTTTCCGAATCCATAGTCAAGAACCACCAAACACCATCAGTGGCTATGAATAGACCTGGATGTCGTGCTTCCACCGTCGCCACTTCACTGAATACATCCCACCAACCCAGAAAATGGCGGCACCTACAAGGATGTGTGTGGTTTGCTGCTCAAAGACCGATGACAGAGGAAGGAAGAACTGCAAAGAAACCAGGTTCTACTGTCCTGACTGTGATGTTGGGCTTTGTGCAGCACCCTGCTTCAAAATCTACCACACCCCGGATGTCTACTAAAATTGTAATTTTTTTTTTTCTAAAATCTGCATTTAATTTATATTTTTATTTATCAATATTATTGCACCCTTGTTTGGAAAATTTTGATAAAATATTTTTTTTGATAAATTACATTGTTGTGGTCTATTATCTCATTATTTTTATAATTATGATTTATAAGTATGTATTATTCTATAATTTATGATTATAATATAATAAATAATTATTATTGTACCTGGGAGTTAATCCTAAGAATTACAGGCCCACAATATAAACAAAAATTTCTATGCAAATAAAATAGGATCACTTTTTGCACCAAAAAACTGACAGAATTAGAATGCTAGGGGGGTTAATGCATACTGCACTGTTACTAAAAATGTTGCATTAGGCAGCCCTTTGAAATAAATTGATTGCTTCACCACAAGCTGTTTAAAGTGCAATAGAACACATGTGTGCAACGTATTGATTACTCAAACCCTTTAAAAATAACATGCTATTAAGTTAATAACCTATCTATTTCTAGTTACAATATTGTTTGTAGCCTAATATAGTGATTAGCTAGTGCAAAGCTTGATTTTAAAATAGTGGTATGGGAAAGATATGATTGTGAATCATATTCCTGGCATCTAAAAGGGCTTTCACATTTCTGCTCTGCTTGTTAACTTTTTAATTTTTCTTTGTGCATAAAAACATCCTTTTTTCTTATTATTATTAATATAGATCCATTTCAAAGATTATTGTAAGGATTAAATGCTGCACAAGGGTTTAAAATAAAAGTGTCTGAAATGGTAATGTTACAATTATGATTAGAGCATAAGGAATTAAGAAATATTATACCTGTATATTTAATAATCTTGCACACCATTAACACTGATTGTAATTTTTACCTATAAATAAAATACTAAAACTGTCTAAATTATTCAAAAGTTATCTATATTGTAATAATTTCACAGTAAAAAAACAATCCCACAGTGATTGTTTGAAATATACCACTGAAGTAGTTGCCAGGCCAGATAATAATAACAAAAAGAAAGAAGGATGAAAGGGATAGCGGCTCTTTATGGCAGTCACAGATCTAAAATACCTTAAAATCCTTTATTCTCCTTAATGAAATAAACACATTTGTAAACAACACATTTTTAAAATATACAAAACTGACAATTCTAGTCAGGTATATCTAAACGAAGATTGTTTAAAACACTCTCACATGTTCAAAACCCAATATGCTGTGAGTCAATTATTTAGGATGCGGTTACAGTCTCACTAAATGCGTTTCGCCCTCGTGGGCTTCCTCAGGGGATTTTGAGACCTTGGTATATTGACCCAGGGGGAGAAATAGATAGTGTATACCTAATGTATTCAAAATAGGAGATAGCAAAGAAATGACAATTTTAAAGACTTCTAGGCAGCCTTCCAGGCAGCTGTCCAGGCCTGGTTTGGATGGCTGCCGCCAACTCATCCTTCACCTTCCTTCCTATACTACTGAATAGTCTATTTGGGATACTTTTCCATATATCTTGAGAGGACCCTAAATTGCTTATAAGGCATTAAATATCTCCAAGACCCTTTAATAGAAAACAAGAATAAAACATCTGCCAGCTTTGTTTTCCTCTGAGACCTTAAAATTTCAGATTCATACGGAACTTGTATTCTCTATATTTTCACCCTCCGATAAACCTCTACCATTGAAAACAATAACCCCAATTAACAAGTAACATGGTACATGTTTCAGACCTATTTCATTATTCAGTGAGATGTTATATCTGCCTCTAAGCAGTTGATAACAACATATCTTCAACTAATCACTGTCCAAAGTCTTCAAACCTGTCATTTTTTGTTGTCTCCTATTTGGAATACATTGGGAATACACTCTCTATTTTATTATAATATATTACCATTATCTTACTATTACATTAATAAAAGTAAAACTGGAGTGCATCATAGTTCAAATTTGTGCATACTCAAAGCAACATGCTGGACACTACTAGCAATAATGCATAATAAATACATTAGCAGAATTAAAGTACTTTTTTTTTTTTTACCTGAAAATGCCATAACAATAAAATGCCAAAGAATCTCAGTTCATACCAATTGATGGTGCTGTGTCCTCACATAAAGTGTATTTCTTGTCTGAGACAATGGGCTTGATTTTTTGTTTTTAGTAATTTTTTATTAAGAATAGAAGTTTTACAATTTTTTCAAAGCGGAACAGCCAGATGGTAAGTGTGTGGATGGTGCTCTCAGAACCAAGAGGAGGAGAAGAGGGGAGAGGAAGAGAGAGAGAGAGGACAGACATAAGTAGTCCAAAAGGAGGGCAAAAGAAACAGAGCAAAAAAGACATCTTACAATAACAACATGTAGAGCTTAACATTGTCATGAAAACCACCATATAAGTGGGAACAAGGGTGAGCCACACCCAACGGGCAACACAAATTGGGGGATATGGAGCGCGTGGTGGCGACCACCCCAAAAAAAAGCCCAAAAAATGGATAAGTAGCCAGTCAACAGACATATTTAGAAAAATGCTGAAGAAACAAAAGTTCACGCCAGAACGTGGAAAACCAATATATCCAACTCAAAGCCATCTTTCACAACAAAAAAGATGATAGGCAAAGATTCAAAAAAGAAAAAAAGGGGATATGGGCAGAACAGCAGTGTCATGTATACGGGCCTGATGTTCCCTCTGCTGGCTGGTTATGGCCTCGGCTGGGAGATCCAGAAGCTGCAAGAGCTTGAGAGGTAGAGCGATCCATAAGACCCAATTCACAAAGACATTGAGTAGCTTCCTCAGGGGTAGTGACCATGTAGGTCGCACCTTGGAAACGGAAGGATATGCGAAAGGGGAATCCCGATCTGTGTTGTACATGATGTTGGTGAAGATTTTGGATGAACGGCTTCATGGCCCTGCAGTTTTGTATAGTGGATTGAGCTAAATCTGCAAAGACCTGATAATCATGGCCTTGAAAGGATAAAGGTTCCTTCTCTCTAGAGCAGCCAAGAATATGTTTCTTTGTACGATAGAAGTGGAACTTAATGATAACATCACGGGGTGGACCCTTCGGTTGGCGGCTGATCAGACCTCTTTGAACTCTGTCTATATCTAAGCACCCCACAGGTACATCTGGAGCGAATTCCTGTAGTAAGGCTAAGATAGTAGATAGTATGTCCACAATGTGCTCGGAGACCCCTTATGCGTAAATTTGAGTGGTGTGCGCGATTCTCAGCGTCCTCCAGTTTGTAGTGCAGAGTTTGGATTTCAAGCTTTAATGAATCCATATCTTCTTCATGACCTTCTAAAACTGTGGTAGCATCATTCTAATTGTGCTGTACGGTGGTAGACTTTTTTCTTTTCCTTCTGCTGTGAAATATGCAGCCAGTCTGGTGAACTGATCTTCCAAAGCCTTATGTAGTATAGATTGGAAGTGCTCTATGGAAAGTGAGACAGAGGAATGAGCTAACTCAGCTTTAGATGATGAGGGGCCTGCTATCATGGAAGAAAGCAGGGAGTTATCAGATGCCGGAGAGAGTGAGAAGTCAGCCCCAGGATCATTAAGATCAGGCGATTTAGCCCCACACAGGGCTGCTTTGCAGTGACCAGAGGTGTTGCTATCGTGGGGGGGTGAACTGCCCTGCTGAATCCCGTTCATACCTGGGCTGGATGCTGCCAGGAGATGTCTTTAGTTGACAGGGTTGGCAGGTCTGCTGGCGTGCTGGACGGGCCCGTGGAACACACAGGACTTGCAGGCGCCATCTTGGAGAGGAGCCTGGCAGAGGCCACGCGGGGATCCTGTTTTCCCTGCCGCTTCCTGGATGCTTGAGAGTGAATGCCCATAATGAAGCGATATATCCGCTGTGTCTTGGAACGGGAACGAAGGGAAGTATGACGCTGTGCTCTTGCGTTAGCTTCTCTTTTAGTCAGGGTGGTGCGGAGCTCAGTTAGGCAGCTGCCATCCCGGTGACCCGCACATGCGGACTATTGGGCTTGATTTTTAGTTAGACTATCATGGGAAAACCTGGGCGATCCAGCAAACCTGAAAAGGATCTGGTCCAGGATTGAAAGATTTGCTAACTATTAGCAAATCATTTTAAGAAATCTATACGAAATTTACTGAATCACTTAGGATCTACAATGATAGTATTATCTTCTTAGTCCTGGAGAACTTCATTTAACCACCTAGCCGTTATGCCCGACCTTCGTACGGGCAAAAAAAAATGGCTAGGATGGTTAAGCCCGTATTTTTGTCACAGCCTTACCTCCATGGTCCCGCTGTGCACATCCAGCGTGGTCTACAATTTAAAAAAAAAATTTCATGAAAAACAGTGGATCACTTTTGGTACAGAAATCTAGACCTCAGTGTAACGCTCAGGTGGTTAATCTTGTCCATGTTTATTCACATGGACACAGCACCATCTACTGTTAACCAACAATAATGCACAAAACATTTAAAAGTAAGTTACCCATCATAAGTACAAAATATAATTTAAATAAACGCTATATCAATGTTGTAAAAGTAACAAATCTTATATGTAGATATTCACTTTTCTAGTATTTCTGTTAATAACTGTTTTGAAGTTTAGCAGTGACCCCTATTGACCCCTATTTATACCCAAATCAATGTAATTTCCTGTTTTTTCATAGGGTTAATCAGTTTATGTTCAAATTGTCCTTAGCTTACAAGTATCACAAACAAAAACAGGACTTTTTGGGCACATACTTTTTTTAAAATAACTGAAAATATAACTTTTATTTTAGGAGGTTTAAAACATAAGTAAAAAGTTAACAATATAGCTGCATATAAGTAAAAACAAAGACAATTTCACATCATAACAAGGTCTCATATAAGTCAAATGGGATTTTTTTTACTTTTCTTCTACTTTTCTTTACTTTTTTTCATCAGAAAGTTATTGAGACCTAATGATATACAAGAATAAACAACATTTCATTTACCCTTATTTTATACCATTAGTATATCCTCCCAAATAGGAATTTCTTACATACCACTTCTTGGATAAGGTTGACAATAACACTCTAGGATGGGTATCTCCTCCAAACAAAAACAGCACTGACTTTTAGCAGAACAGCAGAGAGGTATAGGTTAGCAGGTGAGGATTGTCTCATATATCTTGATAAATTGCCTAAGAATTATTTACAAATAGTTTTTTAGGATATCCACATTTTAACTCTAATAATCCAAGTTGTAAGGTTTAGGTGTAATACTTGCTCAACATTCACTCAAATTTACTGGGTAATGTGAATAGTTGTGGTTATTAATAATGACATCAATAATATAGCGTGTTACACATGTATGAGATCATCTTAGAATAAACAGGTTCTCAGCTCATAAATAGCAACAACTGGCTAACAGTACATTGTGTCACATTGTTTCACAGAAAATACATATCAAATCAAATCTCATATGACAACATGACAACATAGGTACATATAAACTGTACCTGGGGGTATGGGAGAGAGATTAATTCTCGGGCCAATCGCTATCTGGATATCTCACCCACATCCTTTTGTGGAGGAGGTATATAGATGATGTTCTGGTAATTTGGACTGGTTCAACACTTGAGCTTAAGGAATTTTTTGATAGGATTCAGAATAACAAATATAATTTAAAATATACATTAGAAACTAGTGATTCATCCTTACCATTTTTGGATGTAATCATAGATATCAATAAGCAAAATATGTTGACGTTGAAATTATACCGGAAAAAAAATACAGTAGGCAACACTATCCTGTCAGCGAATAGTGCTCATCTGAGTGCTCTAAAAATTAGTATCCCTTACTCGCAACATCTATGTCTACAACGTATTTGCTCACAAGAAGATGAGTTTACGATGGCCACAACAGACTTAAAAAATACTTCAACAGACTTCTATCTAGGGGCTACAGTAAAAAAGTTCTAAAAAAGGCATGCTGGAGAGCTAAATCCCAAACTAGATCACAAGTACTATTTAAAAGAAAAGAGGTAAATCTAGAACCCCACCTAAATATTATTACAAGATATTCACAAAACCATAAGACATTGAGAGACATTCTAGAGAAATTCTGGCCACCCCTAAAAATGCATCCAATAATTGGGAAATTTGTATGAAATCACCCCAGATAACTTAAAAAAAAATTACCTTCCTTAAAAGATAAGTTGGTGAAAAGTCACTTTCTACCTATGACAGAAAAAGTAAAGACAAAAGGTGCCCCATTGGGTACATTTGCTTGTAAAAAATGCAACCAATGTAAGTGGATCCATACAGATAAGGATAGTTTTATTGTACCTATGCGTTTCACTCCTCACTCACATATTAATTGTAACACTATAGGAGTTATTTTTTTTAGTGTTTTGTAGCTGTGGCAGGTTCTACTTGGTAAAACTAAATGAACTTTTAAAAAAAAGAATTTATGAGCATGCGTACAATATAACTAGTGGCAAAATGATAACACCTCTGAGTTTCCATATGGGAACCTGCCACAGCTACAACCGTGACAAAATGAAATGTATTGCCCTCGAAAAACTCTCCCCAAGGAAAGAGGGGGAGACTTTGATAGAGAACTATTTCAAAGAGTCAAGATGGATTTATCAGCTCAAAGCCAATAAATGTCCAGGCTTGAACGAAATCATTAGTTATAAACCTTTTCTATAATTATCAAAATATCTAATTCAAGAATATTATAATAAATTTAAAAAACACCTTTTTTTTTTCCATTTCTTTTTTGTTTTTCATGCTTTCAATTATTGACCCAAATGTTGTCATATGAGATTTGATATGTATTTTCTGTGAAACAATGCAACACAATGTACTGGGTTAAAAAATTTAATCCAATACTCCAAATTGTATATCCTCTAGAAATACATTGTCAGTAATGAATTTTCTATTTTTTGTATCTCTGGGACATGGGGAGCCCATAGCCCGAGCTTTGTCCATCAATTCAGATCACCCAGCCACGGACACAATATGCACTCCCTGTGTCCCCTGTGCGTTTTCCCTTTCTCTGTCTGCTTCCAGTACCGGTCTGGCAGCTGACAGTGACAGGTCCTCCTCTCCTCCCCTGCACCTATCTACAGGGTGAGCTGGAGGCATGTTCTTATGTTTACGCCCTACGCTGTATCACAACAGAGGGGGTGTGAATCTTCAGGTGGACACTCACTCCAGTAGTGCGGCTTTTAAAAGCTGACAGCTCAGACAGGTCTAGGCTGCAACATGAGGAGGATATACTCCAAACATTATCTGTGTGAGGATTTTTGATAATAACTTTTGAGAAATACTTGTGCTTTATAAGCTGGGAACCTGTTTATTCTAAGATGATCTCATACATGTGTAACACGCTATAATATTGATGTCATTATTAATACCCACAACTATTCACATTACCCAGTAAATTTGGGTGAATGTTGAGCAAGTATTACACCTAAACCTTACAACTTGGATTATTAGAATTAAAGTGTGTATATCCTAAAAAACTATTTGTAAATAATTCTTAAGCAATTTATCAAGATATATGAGATAATCCTCACCTGCTAACCTATACCACTCTGCTGTTCTGCTAAAAGTGCTCTTTTTGTTTGGAGGAGATACCCACCCTAGAGAGTTGTTGTCAACCTTGTCCAAGAAGTGGTATGTAAGAAATTCCTATTTGAGAGGATATACTAATGTTATAAAATAGGGGAAAATGAAATGTTTATTCTTGTATATCTTTAGGTCTCAAAAATTTCCTGATTAAGCGGTTTTAAACCTGCGAAACGCGTAGAAGAAAAGTAAAAAAAATCCCATTTGACTTATATGAGACCTTGTTATGATGTGAAATCATCTTTGTTTTTACTTATATGCAGGTATATTGTTAACTTTTAACTTATGTTTTAAACCTCTTAAAATAAAAGTTATATTGTCAGTTATTTTTAAAAAGTTCTGTGCCCAAAAATTCCCGTTTTTGTTTGTGATATTTTTAAGCTACGATATTTTGTTGGGATGTGGCACAATATTTAAAAAAAATATTACAACCTGACCTCTACTTCAAAATGTATATTTTGTGCGATATTATGTTCAAATTGATTTATATTTGATTATATATGGTATGTATTCTGACAATTTTAGTGCTGGTGACTCCTCATCATTGGCATAACCACAAAGGTGCAGCTACGTATATGTAATCAACCGTGTTATTTGCCAGAATTCTGCAGGATCTTGCAAACTAGTGAGAGAGGAACAATGGAGTTATACAGTGGGGAAATGAAACTATTAAAGGGCAGGGTGCTTTAAGTAATTTTGTTCTTGCCCTAATTCTCGGAACTGGTATGTAACCTGGGGATTGAAGCCAAAGATAATGGCTTCTTGTCATATAAAGCTACAGCAATAGGTATTTTAAATGAGGGGGGGGGTGTAAATATATAGGAAACAAAGGACGCAACAAAAATTACTCTTGCAGTGCCATCTGCTGGTAAAATGAATTATATTAATCCATAAACTACTATTGTGACTGATTAGTGTGGTTGTTTCTTTTTACAGGGCACTGTCCTTTGTGATATAATTTTACTGAACTTTCTGAAAGGAGCGGATCAGTACAAAGCAAAGAAATTTGAAGAGGTATGTCACTGCTGAAAATGTAGAGGGTATTTGTTTGATGCACAGATTCCAAATATGGTATTGGTTTTGCTAGATTGGCTCTAGTTTTTGGAATAATGACCTCAATAATAATCTAAAAAAAAACTAATGAAACATGGAAATTAAGCAAAATAAACTAGATATGCCTACGTATACAAATTTAAATTTATGAAATACTTAATGTCAATATATTCTATATTCTGTATATTTACAGAACTTATCACAAAGAAGTCATTTCACTCTGTTTGTATGATTTCCTTTTATGCTGATGATCAGGACAATCATGTTGAAGGCCCCAGCAGTAGTTTGCCATCATGTATCTATCCC
The DNA here is from genome assembly GCF_032062135.1 of Pyxicephalus adspersus. Taxonomy (NCBI): domain Eukaryota; kingdom Metazoa; phylum Chordata; class Amphibia; order Anura; family Pyxicephalidae; genus Pyxicephalus; species Pyxicephalus adspersus. The sequence continues at coordinate 51,691,621 of NC_092867.1, forward strand.
ATCTGCCCTGATACCTTTCTTCCATCACCTTTATATCTCACATAGTTACATAGTAGGTCAGGTTGAAAAAAGACAAAGGTTCATCAAGTTCAACCACTAGGGAAACAAACATATCCCAGATATAAAATCCTATGGACATAGGAGGAAGGCAAAAAATCCCAGGTACAATTTGCTTCAACAGGGGAAAAAAATTCCTTCCTGATTCCATAAGGAAATCGGATGTTCCCTGGATCAACATTCTCTGTTATCCTTACTTTAAATCCTTTAAACCCAGTTATATTCTGTGCTTCTAGAAAAACATCCAGCTTTTTCTTAAAGCAATGTATAGTAGTTGCTGAAACTACTTCCTGAGGGAGCTGATTCCACATTTTCACAGACCTTACAGTTAAGAATCCTATTCTTATCTGGAGCCTAAACTTCTTGTCCTTCAGACGCAAAAAAGTGCCCTCTTGTTCTTTGTAATGATTTCAAAGTGATTAATTGGGAAGAGAGTTCTATATATGGACCATTTATATATTTATACAGGGTGATCATATCCCCCCTTAAATGTCTCTTCTCAAGGGAGAATAGATTCAGTTCAGCTAATCTCTCCTCATAGCTAAGCTCCTCCATTACTTTTATTAATTTAGTTGCCCTTCTCTGCACTCTCTCCAATTCCACCATGTTCTTTTGTGAACTGGTGCCCAAAACTGGACTGCATATTCCAGATGTGGTCTTACCAATGCTTTGTACAGGGTTATGTCAGGCAGGCATGTTATGTCGGGCAGGATTATGTCCCCATCTCTGACGTCTATTCCTCTTTTAATACAAGAAAGTACTTTACTAGCTTTATTATGCAGTAGCTATTGGTATTACAGCTTGGCATTGCATGCTGCTCTTAGGTCTATGATCTACCAGAACTCCTAGATCCTTTTCCATTTCTGACTCCCCCAAATGTATTCTCCCTAGACAGTATGAAACATGCATGTGCATAACTTTACATTTATCTATATTAAATGACATTTGCCACTTGGTTGCCCAATCAAAAATTACATCCAGGTATGCTTGTGGACTATAGACATACGGTATGGACCTTATTCCATTATATAGTTTGGTGTCATCTGCAAACACAGAAATGGTACTTTTAATGTTAAACTCTAAATAATTATTAAATATGTTAAACAGTAAAAGTCCAAACACTGAACCCTGGGGTACACCACTAATAACCTTAGACCATTCAGAGTATGAATAATTAATTACAACTCTCTGGATGAGATCTTTAAGCCAGTTCTCTATCCATTTACAGATTTACTTTTCTAAACCTAATGATCCCAACTTGCATATTAACCGTCTGTGGGGTACAGTGTCAAAGTCCAAGAACACTATATCAACTGCTATTCCACTGTCTAAGAAGAGAGCGAATTTGTTTGACAACTTCAGTCTTTCTTGAAGCCATGCTGACTATCACTTATAATATTATTTTCCAGCAGAAACTCCTCTATGTGGTTCTTTATCAAACTGTCTAGGCCCTTTCCAACTGTGGATGTTAAACTAACTGGTCTGTAATTACCTGGTAATGACTTTGCTCCCTTTTTGAAGATAGGAACCACATTGGCCTTACGCCAATCCATCGATACCATGCCAGTGAGTAAACAGTCCCTAAAAAATAATGGCTTTGAAATAACCGATAAGATAATGTTATCTTGATACAACCTTTCAGCTTGTTTCTCACTGAAATCGCCAAGGTTTTCTGGAAAATTTTGCAACTGGCTATGGAGATAGTGTACTTTTATGCGCATAACAGCACACAAAGAGCAAGTTTTGCACCAGTTCATCATAATTTGGTGCTTTATGGTTACCCAAGAATAGTGATGAGCGAGCGAGATTATCAGGTTCGATCTTGCAGCGAATCGAGTCGTTCTTGCTTACCAAACATTTAAGCAAGAACAGCCTTGTGATTCGCCATGAGGTCGTGTTCTCTCCGAACAAACAAGGGGAAATGCAGGGAGGGAGAAGGCCTACTATTTATGGCAGGAATGGCGCAGCTGGGAGCGAATCATTTACTCCCACGATGCACAGCAAGGCAAAGAAGAACCAATCAGCAGAGATCTCAGAATAGGTATATATACAGGGAAGGAGGGAGGGGTTAGTCTCTCCATCTTGTATTCTGTGTCAAAGAAAGAAGCAGGGAGAGAAGTTAATAGTGACAGGGACAGGTTAGAAGCCTTCTGTATATCTAGAAATATACAGATTGTGCAGTTTTTCCTGCTTGCTATTTATACCTCTTGCTATTTATACAAAAAGGCAAAAACATTTCTGTGTTACTCTACAAAAAGATATTTCAGTCTGATACCTCTTGCAATCTATCACATATCTATCACAAAAGCCATTGTGCATTGTGACATGGCAGGTTAGGAGCCTTCTGTAAATCTTGAAATATACAGATTGTGCAGTTAGAGTTGCTACCGCTTGGTTTTCAAAAAGGCAGAAAGATTTCTGTCATACTGTACAAAAACACATATTTCAGTCTCATTCCTCTTGCAAGCTATCCAAAAAGCCAGAAAAATGTCTGTATTTCTCTCAAAATAATACAGATATTTAACTGTGATAGCACTTGGTATGTATCCACAAAGCCAGAAAAATTTCTGTATTTCTCTCAAAAATACAGATATTTAACTGTAAAAGCATTTGCTATATATCCACAAAGCCAGAAAAAATTCAGTATTTCTCTCAAAAAAATACAGATATTTAACTGTGATAGCACGTGCTTTATATACAAAAAGCCAGAAAAATTTCTGTATTTCTCTCAAAATAATACAGATATTTAACTGTGATAGCACTTGCTATATATCCGCAAAGCCAGAAAAAAATCTGTATTTCTCTCAAAAAAATACTGATATTTCATTGTTTGATACCTCTTGCTATTTACCAAAGAAGACCATTTGGTACAGTTGCATTTTTGCCCGAATAAGTTAAAGATGAAAGATAGACGCAGGGGTAGGCGTGGCGTTGGGCGTCCTGCCCCATCTGGCAAGGGGCATGCTCCCCAGGAGTCCGCCACTGTAGGATAGCAGCAGCAGTAAACTGTTGGAGGCAGCACCACAATTTGTCAAACAGGTCTGAGATGTGTGCGGAGCACCAGTAAGCTAGTAGATTTATTGAGAGGCCGGACTACAATCATACAGCCACGTCATGTGGAGAGTATTGTGGACTGGGTCACAGGGACCTCAAGTGCAGCAGGCTCTTCTTCTACAGCAGGCTCTTCTTCTGCAGCACCAGCAGCAGCAGCAACCAGCAGAGCGGTGACAGGAGCAAACAGTGGAGTTAGCGTGGCTAATGTTCCTGTACCTCCCGATGACTCCCCCTTGTTGTTTGACGAGCAGCCTGAGAATCTGTCATTGTGAATTTCAGAGCAGGAGGCAGACTTTGAGACCCTTGGAGAGTGTGGTCAGCAGTTGCTGGGCAAAGGCTCTGCATCAGTGGCTGCATTAACAGATGTTGGCTTGGATGTTGGATGAAAAATGAGGATGATGATGACGACCGTAATGTCACCTTGGAACCACCGGTGCGTGTAAGGGCTAGCAGCAGTCCTGAAACAGACGTAGAGGAAAGGCAGCAGCAACAGACTGGGGATGAAAGAGGCTACAAATCTGCCTCATGTGAGTCCCAAAGAACACACAGACGAGTGGGCAAAAGCAGGGGAACAGTCAGAGATGATGTGACCATGGGGGAGATGGAGCAGGAACAGACGCAGGGCACAAAATTGTCAAAATTGTAAGAATACTGTGGAATTTCTATACTATACTATCATTAATATAATCTCCAGGGTCTCAGGAATCCCCTGAGGAAGCCCGTTTAGGGCGAAACGTGTCGGGAGAGACCATAAGTACAGTACTGATCCACATCTTGGAGAGTATTTTATGAAGTCATGGTTAAACATTGCCATGGCCTCTTTTACCAAATATGTTTCTAAGAAGTATATGTTTTAGTAACTGAAATAAAAGGTTTTTTATCATGCTAGACTTATTCTCTGTCATAATGAGCCGCTATCTTTCCACTTTTTTTTCAATTCACGTCTAGCCAAACTATTGACCTTGCAGCTATTGTGGACTCAGCTCCCTTCCGTGACCTGATGGACTGTGCCGAGCATGGGTGGAATATACCAAGCAGGCATTACCTCCCGCACAGCTGTTCCCAGGTTACATGCACATGTAATGGGTAACCTCTCCTGGGCATTGTCATTCTCGGTGTCTAGTCAAATCCACGTCCACCATGGACAGCTGGACAACCAGGCATGGAGTGAGGCGCTACCTGTCTTTCACTGCTCACTGGGTGGCCTTGCATAGCTCAGTGGGCGGTAGTCTGCAAGAGGCATTGCAGCACCTGGGTGTGGTGTGAAAGCATGGGCCACCCCAGTCCTCTCCCTCCTCCTCCTAACGGCAAACCCTCATTTGGATGAATTTTTCCGCTAGTTATCACAACGTCCAGAGGTGGCATTCTTTGCCAGTGTCATGCCTGCCATTGTGCCAGCTAGCAATTTACTCTACATTTCTGCTGATTCCTGGAGGCTAACAAACTGCAGATGAAAACCCCCAGTACTGCCACACTGATAGGAACCATTGCCTTTGCCTATTTTTTCTAAGTAAGCTAAGTATTTTAAGATTGAGGGTTGGCATTCATGTCATCCACTTCATGATGCAAACTAGCAATATTGACGATGCACTACACCCAGTTCTAGATGTCAGTTACCTATGCTCTCCATGCTCTGTCTTAGGGCCCACCCCCTCCTCCTAAAGCTGTTGCTGCCTGCACAGTACTACATTCACAAAAATGGTATTATAGACTTCTGGGTGTCATTGATTATACACTGCACCCAGCTCTAGATGCCAGTTACCAATGCTGTCCATGCTCCGTCTCGGGCCTACCGCCTCATCCTCCTGCTGCCGCCTGCCCAGTTCGCAGCTCTAGATGCCAGTTACCAATGCTGTCCACGCTCCGTCTCAGGGCCCATGGCCTCCTCCTCCTGCTGTTACTGCTGCCTACCCAGTACCCAACCCTAGATGCCAGTTACCAATGCTTCCCCTGTGCTTCTAGCATTTTCTTATATCCTGGTGGGCTTGTACAACTTGTACAACTTTATTTGCATTTTAAAAAGTTACAGCTAGCAGACAGGAAAAGGCAGTCCCCTACACAGCAATTTCTCCAATAGCTACAGCTTCTACACTGTCCATATAGGTAATGGCCTCAACCTCTAATGCCGTCCTTGCTCCGTCTCAGGGCCCTCCTCCTCATGCTGTTACTGCTGTTGCCTGCCCAGTACCAAGATCTAGATGTCAGTTACTAATGCCGTCCAAACTCCGTCTTAGGGCCTACCGCCTCCTCCTCATGTTATTACAGCTGCTGCCTGGCCCGTACCCAGATCTAGATGCCAGTTACTAATGCCGTCCTTGCTCCGTCTCAAGGCCCACCAGCTCCTCCTAATGCAGTTGCTGCTGCCGCCTGCCCAGTACCCAGCTCTAGAGGCCAGTTACTAATGCCGTCCACACTCTTTCTCAGGGCCTACCGCCTCCTCCTCATGCTGTTACTGCTGCTGCCTGCCCGGTACCCAGCTCTAGATGTCAGTTACCAATGTTGCCCCTGTACTTCCTGCATTTTCCTATATCCTGGTGGGCTTTCTAAGGCCACTATCAGGGGCAGGAAACACTTGTACAACATTATTTGCATTTTACAAAGTTACAGCTGGCAGACAGGAAAAGGCAGTCCCCTACACAGCAATGTCTCCAATAGCTACAGCTTCTACACTGTCCATATAAGTGATGGCCCCAACCTCTAATGCTGTTGTTGCTCCGTCTCAGGGCCCACCGCCTCCTCCTCATGCTGTTACTGCTGTTGCCTGCCGAGTACCCAACTCTAGATGCCAGTTACCAATGCTGTCCACAATTCGCACCAGGGTCCACTGCCTACTCCTCCTGTTGCTGCTGCCGCCTGCCCAGTAACCAGCTCTAGATGCCAGTTACCAATACCATCCACACCTAGTCTCAGGGCCCCCGCCTCATCTTCCTCCTGTTACTGCTGCCGCCTGCCTAGTACCCAGCTCTAGATGCCAGTTACCAATGCTGTCCACGCTCCGTCTCAGGGCCCACAGCCTCCTCCTCCTGCTGTTACTGATGCAACCTGCCCAGTACCCAGCCCTAGATGGCAGTTACCAATGCCGTCCTCACTCCGCCTCTGGGCCCACAGCCTCCTCCTCTTGCTGGTACTGCTGCCGCCTGCCCAGTACCCAGGTCTAGATGCCAGTTAACAATGCCGTCCGCACTCTGTCTCAGGGCCCACCGTCTACTCCTCCTGCTGTTGCTGCTGCCGCCTGCCCAGTACCCAGCTCTAGGTGCCAGTTACCAATGCCGTCCACACTCCATCTCAGTGCCCACCGCCTACTCCTCCTGCTGTTCCTGCTGCCACCTGTCAGTACTCCATTTACTAAAATTGTACACTTCTGGGTGGCATTGACGATGCACTACACCAAGCTCTCCATGACTCTTACCAATGCAGTCTCCCTGCTGACCAAAGGCCACACATACATGCTACTGCTCTCACTGACCCACGCTCCGTCTCTGGTCCTTTTGCTTAACCTTTTGCGTCACCGCACTACTTGCCCACAACTTTATGGGTGTCATTCCTAACACGTCATCCAGGTCATGATGCCAGCTAGCAATTATTATTAATAATAAACAGGATTTTTATAGCGTAAACAAATTATGCAGCTATGTAAGTTCAATAGGGGTGCATACATTAAATGGCAATGGGTTTTCCTGCTGTTTTGAGGGCAGAGACTGTTGCTAGTGGGTTGAGTTCACCTTTTCTGAATGTCCTAATGTTTATGCTGCTTTCTGGATGCTGTTAATCACGCAAAAATCCTATTTGCCTGCTGTCACTTTGCCAGCCATTTTCTGGAAAACCACAAAGTATTTTGGAACTTTTGTTTTTTTTCCTTGTTTTCCTTGTTGCCACTGTTCTCCTACACAAACCTAGCAAATGTGGTAGTTCTAACATGTATAGGGGCTTTGTATTAATGTGTAAATTCGGCCCATCGACTTTAATAGAATTCGCTAAATCGATTCGCCAAACATTTTCGCCAAGGAAATTTTTCGAGACTGTGAGAGGCCTTCTCGCTCATCCCTACCCTTATTATCATCCCTTATTATCATCCCTTATTACACGCTTTGCATGAGGACACAGCACCATATATAGGTGACCTACAACACAGAAGATCATTTAGGAAAAAGTGACCTATCATAATGAAAAACACGTTCAAGGGGGGTGATATATAGACTAAACCCATGGGTTTTTTCATTTTCCCTTCTTTTAAATAAGTGTTTTAAATATATCACACCATAGATGTATTTATTCACAATATTCTTTTTGCATTTCTGTTGATTACTAATTAAATGCCAATGCCCAAAAAATCAGTGATGCCCACATTTTGTAGCCTGGGTTTACACTCAAGTTAAAGTGTTTTCAGTTAAAAGTAGGTAGTTCAGATTATATTTAAGTATTTATGGTACTTTTTTATGGTACAGTTTTTATATTTGTCTGTATATTTGCAACTTTAACACATTACTGTAATATTATTACACCCAATTATTATTTGGTATTATTAATTTTAATATTATTATTAATATTATTATTATTATTATTATTATTATTATTAATAATAAAAAAAATAAGGGGGAAACCTAGAGAAACCAGTGGTAAATAATCCTTCAAACAAAAAGCAAAACTCTCATTTGTCACCCCTATTATTTGAAATTAAAAATGTTGTTTGTAAGAATTGAACACCACAGTATATACCCTTTGATCTAATATAATAAATAAAAGATTCTATGTGTGTTTTGAGTTTCACGTCTTCCTAATTTCCCACTGGTTTCCAACAATCTTTTATCTGTGAAGGCGAACTATGCAAATAATAATTTTTCAGTTATGTATGTGTTCTCTCTTCTTGGTCTTATAGATTTCTGATTCCACCCCACCTTTTGGCAGCCATGTTTTCAAGAGCGACCAGACCCTGGCAGGTCGGGTAGATGAGAAGAGGTCTACAGACTCTGGGGCTTTCTCCATAGGGTTATAGACTTTGTCTTTACTTCCTTGCTGTCTATCTGAACTATTTTATGTGTATGGATTTTACTATAACATCCTTTACTCCTGCTTCATATATCTGGTATCTGTCCCTAAGCCTACTTGTCTTGCCTTATCACTTTTCTGTTAAGTTGCTTTTCAACTGATCTACCATCACAGTGTACATATACCAAAAGGAAAACTTAGCTTTCCTACAATCAATAAAACATTTTTCTTTGAAAACTAAAATTGGTACTTATAAAAAAAATGTTTTAAATGTCACATTCCTGTGCCCTTGCCACACTTAAAAAATACAAGATTGGTTTTATGATAGCATGAATATAATCAAATGCTTTTTATGACCCCCTAGACTCTTTAATAAAGTTCTGAAGATCTGAATATCTCCTAATTACTAAAATGAATAAAAGGTTTCATTCTGAAGGATAATGCAAAATTATACTACACACAGTTTATACCTTCATGCAGTCTAACAAATATTGCAGCTAAAGGAAAAGGGCGACTTTGAACCTTTCTTGATATTGCTCAACATATGCCAAGTGCAGAATTTGACAGCTTTTGATAAACGTGGTGGCAAATATGTGGCACTGGATGCATCCAGGCAGTGGAATGTTCCATGTAGTGGGGTGCAAGTGGTTGGAGGGCTCTTTATTCAGGAGGTGAAGCAATGTATTTGTGAACTTTGATCATATTCATCTAGTCCCACAGACTTTTTTTGAATTACAGAAAAGATAGTAATAACGATTATAATAAATACCTCAGGTTTTTGTCAGTTTATTGACATTGTGTATAGCTTTGATGTATATAGCGAACCTAAAATAAAAACATTTATCTAGTGTAAATACCCCTTCAGCCTACCCAAAATGTGCTCATGGTTTCATGGAGTCCCAATGACCAAAATTATGATTGAATGTCAGAGCCAGTTAGATCACTCTCCTACAAATCTGGAAACTGGAAGTGAGGTAGTGGTTGTAGGGACTAGTTAACCCACTCTAGGACAGAGGTAAGTATATTAATGATTAGGGGTTCTTGTTAAATGTTTTGTTCTGCTTTAAAGTAGAAAGTCAGACAGGTTTGATAATTGAATGGAGGAGAAAGAAATTAGTTTAGCATTTTGTGTTTACTAATTGGCTTGTTCTGTCTGTGCAAGCTCATGAAGTATTTTTTAGGTCAAACTGGTGATTTATAAACTGTATTTTCTGCCCTGGGGAACTGGTGACATTTATGAAAAAAAGATTTCGAAGACGCTGCTTTTCTGATGTCTATGGTTCCCCATGGTAAAAAGCAGAATTTTCATGTCGCAGTTGGCACAAGCATACATCACAGGGTTCTAATCTATAGCTACAAACAAATTAGGTTGTAGACATGCCCTTGCCAGACTCATGATTATAAATAATAAAAAAAAACAATAATCATTTTGTAAAAGATGTGTTTTTCACATTATGTGTTTTCTGGCACCAGAAAATACTCTTTGGATGGTACTGAAACATATTTGTTCTAGTTTAAAACATAGTTATGCTGGTGACAGCAGTTAAATTCCATTCTATTTCTGGAGGAAGTTAGATTATAACAAGAAATATTTGGCTAGTTTCTGTGCGCAGCATTATTTTTATTCCTTTAAAAACAGAACAGAGATCAACATGAAAATAGAACACAACTAAAAAATACATGATGTAAAATAAAGCTTACATTTAAACAATATATGCAGCATACTTTCCATGGTTTATGTATGTCAATAGGTGTCTAATAGGTTTATGTATTACGTTACAATGTGTAAAGACAATTAAGCTACGTACACGTGTGATAATTGTTGTTGGAAAGGATCTTTCAAGATCCTTTCCAACGACAAACAACTGCAGGATGCATGAAAGAGTGCTGTACATACAGCATTGTTCTGCTCTATGGAGACTGGAGGTGGAGAACGATGGAGAGGCACCCCACTGACCTTTCTCTCCTTCACTATATTTACGGTTGTTCCTCGTCCTTCGTCGTCCACTAAGACAGTTGTTCAGACGCGGAATGATGAGCACTGTACACACGCCAGATTCTCAGCCGATATCAGCCTTGAGGTGATTATGAGATGAGAATCATCTGAGGTGTGTACGTACATTGGTTTTGGAGACTTTGCAGCCTGCTATGAGAATAGGATTGCTTGTCTTACCACTTACCCTTCTAGTTTAGCCCATGATTTGTATGCAAAGATGATGCTCAAGGCATCACAGTCCTGTCACTCAGCAGATCCGTATGGATAGATGGAAAAATCTTTTTAGTTGTGCAATGAAACCAATTTTCATTGAACATTATCTTCTGCTATTTCTGGAACATCAGCGTTGAGACTGTAAAATGGTGTTCTGCCACTGTATCCTTTCACCACAAACACACAGCTGTACCACTAACACACTAGCATGTTTGTTCCAACACCGTGACTGCAACTCATCAACACACAGCTTCTACTGTTGCTAGATACATGTAACTGTGTGTCTTGCTTGTGGGGCAGTCCCCAGTGACACAGCTATTGCACACAGGAACAGGCTGAAAAATTGAAAGCTAGGGTGGTGCTGCAGCAAACAAGCCAAAATAAAAATGCCACTATTTTGGATAGAGTAGGTAATCCATCTTTATCCAATTAGAACTAAGTCTCTTTACTTCCTGCAGACTCAACCAGAAGTGAGGATATTATTCCAATATTGTTCTAAATCCCTATTTAGACTGTTCTCATGGGAGCAAGTGTCCCTATTAAAAGAATTGTGGTATTTGTGCCATTCAGGACCTAGTTATACTGGACCACATCCCATACAACATAGAAACAAAATACAGTCCGGTTTACCATAGGAAAACCATAGATAATTTAGGGACTTTTTAGGACAAGTAAATATCAATTATTCGACAAGAGAATATAAAAACACATTACATTTTATTTAAAGTTTACATATTAAAATCTGTATATAACAATAAAAGATTGTATTTAAAATCACATATTTGTGTAAATCTCCTTGTGGAAACCTCTTAAACTGGGATATTCCGCAGTTTCTACATATTTTCAGATGCCAAGTAAACTTCATCAGGAAATTAAGATCTACAGATAATAATCTAATAATAATCAACTAGTATGATGTTTTTCCATAACTGAATTAAAATTTATCAACAATATTTCTCAGAAATTCAACTACTAATAAACTTACATTCTCATTGAGTGCTAGCGATCGCCTGTATACCCCTTTCTCATAGAATATTAGATACAGCCAGGACACAGCGTGGAGGGAATTTAATGCTTCAAATTTATAATTTAAGTAAGGAAAAATTATCAATTAGTGCAGATAAGCTCTAAGAGCTCCATTGAACCCACAGTTAACTGACATTCTATTAAGTGAGAATTAGGCTGCATAAACACGTGCAATAATTGTCATTGGAAAGGATCTTTCACAATCTTTTTCAACGACTAAGGACTGCATGATGCATCAACATGCTCAGTGCATACAGCATTGTTCTGCTCTATGGGGAGGGGGAGAATGACAGAGCGGCACCCTGCTGCGCGCTCTCCCCCTTCAATTTAATTAGGATCGTTCGTCTTTCATCGTCCGTGGATCCGCCAGGTCGGTCGTTCAGCCGATGAACGACGAGCGATGTACACACGCCAGATTCTCCTCTGATATAGGCCCTAAGCTGATTATCGGTCGAGAACCATTCGATGTGTGTACGTAGCCTTACTTTATGTCTCAAATTGATTTTTTTGATAATGCAATCACTAAACCACATTTCAATTTCTTATCTCTAACAATTGAGGGTGTTTTCTTCTTGTCCTTCAATTATCCCAGATTAGCTAGTTCCTTTCATCTGAGCAGTATCTATTTACTTGCCTTTATCATTCCCACTTATAAAGTTTCTACTGGTCACATCAGGCTATTTTCTCTGTTTTTTGACTTGGTGTAACATATCTATATCTATATATATATAAAAACTCAAATTTGGACAGCATTTAAATCATTTAATAAAGTGGAATTTATTAAACACATTTTCTACAAAATGGATACCTCATTAGAAAAACAGAATTCCAATTAAACTTTTATAAATGTGTGCTACATTCATAGCTAAATAATCATGTGAAAAATTATTAATCCATATCTCATTTGCCCTAATTAGAAGGAAGTCCACCCTCTTTTTGCTCTTATCAAAACCCCTGCTCCCCCTATATCAAACATATATAAACCCAAAAATATACCACAAATGCTAATTAAATCTCCATTAATGTCATAAAGACTCACCCAAAATTATGAAAAAGATTTTCCAAATAATAATACTGTTTATGTCTTTCTGTTAAATCACTATATCATACAAAAAATAGCCATTAGTTTTTGTGTATGATTTTTGTTCTGTCTTCTATTTATTCTCATTTAAATTATAAATTTAAAGCATTAAATTTCCTCCACGCTGTGTTCTGGCTGTATGTAAAATTTTATGAAAAAGGGGTATACGGCGAATCACTAGCACTCAATGTGAATGTAAGTTTAATAGTATTTGAATTTCTGAGAAATATTGTTAATACATTTTAATTCAATTATGGAAAAAATTCATACTAATTGATTATTATTGGATTATTATCTGTAGATCTCTATTTCCTGATGAAGCGGACTTGGCATTTCCGAAACATGTAGAAACTGCGTAATATCTCAGTTTAAGAGGTTTCCACAAGGAGATTTAGACAAATATGTGATTTTATACAGATTATCATTATATACAGATTTTAATATGTAAACTTTAAATAAAATGTAATGTGTTTTTTATATTCTCTTGTTGAATGATTGATATTTACTTGTCCTAAACAGTCCCTAAATTATCTATGGTTCTCCTACGGTAAACCGGACTGTCTTTTGTCCCTATTAGTAGATTTAACCTCTATTCTTCCTGTGGTGGCAAGTCAAACTTTTGTAAATATTGAGTCCTTCTTCTTGTCTGGCAGTTGAAAGTACTATTTAGTGTATCAAGCTCAGGCTGCTATAATGACACGATTCAAGGGGCTATATTTATACCAGTAGACTGGAGACATTGGGCTTGATTTATTAAAGCTCTCCAAGGCTGGAGAATATACACTTTCATCAGTAAACTGGATGATCCAGCAAGCCTGGTCCAGGAATCAAAACATTTGCTAGCAAATAGCAAATGGTTTTATGAAATCCATTACCGGTCTGCTGGATCACCCAGCCTAACTGGTGAAAGTGTATCTTCTCCAGCCTTGGAGAGCTTTAATAAATCAGGCCCATTGCTGTGAAGAAAAGTAATAGTGAATGTATAAGCCAGACTTAATGGGTACGCACAACGCTTCAGAGAAGAAGAAAGGTAGTAAACACCCTTTGTAAAGTTGTTCATTTTACAAATATGCTCTACAGTAGGTGGTGTTGGCTTGTAAATATTGCTGAGATTGTACTAGATAGAAAAAAGTGTTGCCCTGTTGTGGCTGATTTCTTGAAAGCCAGTAAAATGTAATTTTTCAAATTTTCTGTAAACTTACCAGTATCACCAGCCTCTTCAAATAATGTTTTTGTTCCACGTATGTAACACCATGCTTCAATAAAACCAGACTGTTCACCAAAAAGTGATGTTGTTTATTTTTCCTACAGAATTTTTCAGAATGAAAATGACCATGTTATCAGTGGGTTAGCCATCTTTTCTAATGTTATTCTAGGTATAGAGAGTGCTATAACATGCCCCACTATTGATGTGCTCCCTGAAAGAATATTGTGATCATTTAGGAAAGAAGACATGCTAAAAGGCTATTGTACCAATTACCTTATTTAGCCTTTTTTTTCACTTTACAATGCATTCATGCCAAACCTAGTTTATTGGTGGGAGCAGAGCTTCTATCCTTGTGTTTTCTCAACAGAAACACTGAAACAGGCACACAGTAATCTTGCACTTTAACCAATATAGCGATAGGGTATGGCCTCCTGTAGTATCAGGTGGCCACACACCATGGGAGAATTTTGTTGCTTAGGACACAGAAGGCCAATTTAATGATTTTTTTATTTAATATTATTTATATAAAACAGCATATAGAGCTCACAGCACATAAATGACAAAAACAAGAGAAAATTGCATACATATAATATTTGACCCTTGCTATACAATTAAAATAATACTGTAAAAAAGAATAATAAAAGCAGTATTGTTGTCCTGTTTGCAGAAGCACTGAAACATAGTGTACATTTATTTTTTTTTATTTATATATCTAGAAAAAGAAAGGGTTCAACTCTTTCCTATTATTATTATTATTATTAAACAGGATTTATATAGCGCCAACATATTACGCAGCGCTGTAGATTATTAGCCAACCCCATTTTAACATAGATTGTAGAAATAGATAGACAGAGAAGGGTTTTTTTTGGCACGATAATATATTCGTATTTACTTGAGATTGGAATAGTAACAATTACAAAAATACACATATCATTATAGCTATCTTGTGAAGATTACAACAATTTTTTTAGCTACATTCAAGGTTGTTTGATGGTATACTGGAACACCCATATTAGTGTGTATGATTTTGTTTTAAGTCTCATTCACGTGATTACATAGAGTAGCTTTATCTCCTTTCCCAGGGGACTCATAGAGACTTTAAACTTTAATACACTATGATGTACACTATATACTATACACTTTTGCAACACTATGCCATGTTAATCCCCACTGCTTGCTTTTATTGTTATATATGCCAAGCCAGTGTCTGTTGTTTCTCCTGAGACAATGAATTGCATTCATTAATCACAGTTCACCTTCTGTCTAAATAGACATACTTTTGCTAGTTCTTATTATTGTTACCAAACTATTTTAAAACCATTTCCTCAGATTGTTTATAAAAATAGAAAACCTTGGAGAAAATATTACGTATTGCTGTCTGTTTTCCACTCGGACATCCTACTTCCACCAACAAGAAACATTTTGGTCCCCTAAACTCCATATATCATAAGGATGATCTGAATCCCTTCTCTACAGGGGACAAGTTAAATTCCCTACTATTAGGTGTAAGAATCCTTTACTCACTGCAGTAACTACCCAGCATATGTGATATTAGGACTACAGTCTTTTTAAATACCCCTGAAGAAGCCTAAGGGCGAAAGGGGTCGGGATGTAGGACCACCAAACAGCTTGAACATTGTACAAATCATAATGTAACCGTTGGTATTGTTTCACCAATATGTTCATATGTCACCATTAGGAGACTTTTATTTAGAACTCAGACTGGTGAACCCCATGAAGTAATGAGGGTTAAGGTCTATAATAATATTTTTCTCTTCTTTGTATTAATTGTACACTGTTTGCTAAAGATTATGTATTTCAAATTTGTTGTGTGCCAAAAAACTCTACTTTTTGCTTTTGTTTTTTCATACTATAATACGTTTGGGGGTTGGCACTGCAAAGCTATAAGCTACATCCGGGCACATAGCATCTACCTTTTTTTTACTTCTAAAAGATTATTTAGTCAAAAACTAGTATTCTACTTATGATTCTCAGTCTCCACAAAACAAACAAATAAAAGGAACTTTAAAATGCAGGAACTGCACAATGTAATGTATGTAATGGATTAGGCAAAATCCCCTTATTCGACTACCTTAAGGCTATGAACACAAATGACAATAATATATATGTATGTATTAGTACATACCTATACTCATGATGTAAGGATCCAGTCAGTAGCCCAATATTGTAAGGATTCAGTTAATCTATCTTCTGCATTTATTGTTATTGTGTAATGATGATAGTGGGTTGAAAAAGATTGCATAAAAATGTGAAGAACTAAAGCCTTTTTTAACACAATCACTTCATTTCAGGGGCTCAAAAGTAATTGGACAATTGACTCAAAGGCTATTTTATGGGCTGGTGTGGGCAATTCCTTCATTATGTCATTATCAATTTAGCAGATAAAAGGCCTGGAGTTGATTTGAGGGGGGTGCTTGTATGTGGAATATTTTGGCGTGAACAGAAAACATGACGTCGAAGGAGCTCTCTGTGCAGGTGAAACAAGCCATCCTTAAGCTGCAAAAACAGAAAAAACCTATCCTAGGAGTGCCAAAATCTACAGTTTGGTACATCATGAGAAAAAAAAAAAACAAAGCATAGTTTGACGCCCGGATCCCTTCAACCGAATGATTTGCTGTCTCCCTGGTGCCAGGGTTCGGCATGTGATGGACCGAGTGGACAAATTACTGGGAGGGGCTGGACAGGACCCAGCTGTCTCGGTCCATGTTGGAACCAATGACAATATAAATAGAAGATGGAGGATCCTTAAAAATCAGTTTAGGGAGCTAGGTTTCAAGCTGAAGAAAAGGACCTCCAAGGCTATATTCTCTGGAATATTGCCTGTGCCATGCACAACATAGGAAATGTAGAAAGAGCTTAGGCAGCTAAACACATGGCCTTAAGTCCTGGTGTAGAAGGGAAGGGTTTGGGTTCTTAGAGCACTGGGCTGACTTTTCATTGGGGTACAACCTGTATGGTTGATGGTTTGCACCTAAATGAAAGGGGGTCTGCTGTGCTAGGGGAAAGATTTAGGGGAACAGTGGAGGGATATTTAAACTAGGACAGAGGGGGGTGGGACAGGTAAATAAAGTGGCAGAAAGGTTAGTCAGGGGTCAGACACTAGTGGAGGGTGGACTGGGGATAGTTGGGGGGACGGTTATGGATAAATGTATGAAGCTTTCCATGTTACAAACAAACATTGGATTGTGGAGTACTAGTTGTACTGAAAAACAAAATGATTTGGCAAACAAGGATGGTAAATGCAGCAATAGTTTGAAGAGCCTGTTCACCAGTGCTTGAAGTCTAGAAAACAAGATAGGGGAGTTGGAAGCCTTAATGTGTGAAGAGAATTATGACTTAGTTGGCATTGCTGAATCCTGGCTTTGTTCTTCACATGACTGGGCTGTCAATATTCCTGGGTATACTCTCATAAAGACAAAGCCAAACGAAAGGGTGGTGGTGTCTGTCTGTATGTGAGAAGTGATCTGAAAGTGAATGTGAAAGAAGAAATTGCAGAGGGAACAAGCAATGAGTTTAAGGCATTATGGGGGAAGTTAAATGTGGGGTTGAATAACACACAAATAATGATGGAGTCTGCTATAGGCCCCCCAGTGCTAAGGAAGATATAGAAAATCAACTACTAGCACAGACAGAAAAAGCAGCAAAAACTGGAAGTGTTTTAACCTCCTTAGAGGTAATCCCTAGAAAAAAGTTGCTAAAAGCGGTAACCACGATTCACACTCGGGGTAGGTAATCCTGTGGGAGGTAATAGTAAATAGAGCCTTACCTGATCCGCCGGCATCTCGCGTCGTCCATCGCCGTGATCTCCATCTTCTTCTCTTTTCTTCCAGTCGGCTTCTGCATACGATGAGTCACCGGGGAGTTCCCGGTGACGTCGGTGCGTGTGTACGTTGCTGGCTGGTCGGCAGATTAAAAATCCATTTGTATTGCATTCAATACAAAATAACTGTATTGAATGCAATACATTGGATTTATATGTGTAAAAGCAATACATTGTATTATATGTATTTTTTAAAAAAAATTTAAAAATATATTTTTTTAAATATTTTTATATTATTTAAATTTATATATATTATACTCATACTAATATTATACTGTAAAATAAATTTTCATGAAAAACAATGTACCGCTTTTAGACACAAAAAACTGGAAAGAAATGAACCACTGACATTGACTGGAGAAATGGCACTACAGGAACAGCAAAAGGGAGGAAATTTGTGAATTCAAGATAATTTTATGGTACAGTTTATAAAAGCCCCAACTAGAAATTATACTCTGCTGAACCTAGTTCTTTCTAACAATGCAGATCTTATAACAAATGTGCAAATAAAAGAGAATCTTGGTAGCAGTGACCATAATATGATTTCATTTAATGTTAGCTGTAAACAGGAAGCAAAAACAGGAAAGATAAAAACATTTAATTTTAAGAGAGCAAATTTTCCATTATTAGGGGTGGCTCTCTGTGACTTGGACTGGGGGACAATATTATCCTCAAAGAACACAGAACAGAAATGGAAATGTTTCAAGTCTGTTTTACAAAAGCAAACTGAAAAATATATTCCAATGGGTAATACGTTTAAGAGGCTAAAATTAAAACCTATGTGGCTTACAGCTGATGTTAAAAAAGCCATAAGGAACAAAAAAAGGGCATTCCAAAAATATAAAAATGAAGGATCACCTTTAAAACCTATAAAGAATATAACAAAAGATGTAAAAAGGAGATCAAATGTGCAAAACGTCAAATTGAAAGACTGACTGCAAAGGGAAGTAAGGCAAACCCCCCAAAAATATTCAAATATATTATTAGCAAAAAGTTCAGATCTGAGCATGTAGGCCCCTCAAAGGATGTCACTGGGTTGGTAACTGGGGATAAAGACAAGGCAGATTTACTAAACACTTTTTTTAGCCCTGTGTACATGAAGGAAATGTCACTGCCTTAAATGAGTCACAATGGCTCAGAATTGATATGATTGAGAAACAGCTGGGAAAAATTAAGGTTGACAAAACACCAGGACCTGATGGATTACATCCATGTGTCCTCAAAGAGCTGAGCTCAGGTATTTCAAAGCCATTATTTCTAATTTTTAGAGACTCTTTAGTCACTGGGAAGGTACCAATGGATTGGAGTAAGGCCAATGTGGTTCCTATCTTCAAAAAGGGAGCAAAGTCATTACCAGGTAACTACAGACCACTTAGTTTAACGTCCATAGTTGGAAAGTTCTTAGAGAGTTTGATAAAGAACCACATAGAGGTGTTTCTGCTAGAAAATAATATAATAAGTGATAGTCAGCATGCCTTCAAGAAAGACAGAAGTTGTCAAACAAATTTACTCTCTTTTTATGAAGTAAGTAAACAGGTAGACAGTGGAATAGCAGTTGATATAGTGTACATGGAGTTTGCTAAAGCATTTGACACTGTTGCCCACAGACGGTTATTATGCAAGTTAGGGTCGATAGGTTTAGAAAAGTCAATCTGTAAATGGATAGAGAACTGGCTTAAAGATCGCATCCAGAGAGTTGTAATTAATGATTGATACTCTGAATGGTCTAAGGTTATTAGTGGTGTATACCAGGATTCAGTGTTGGGACCTTTACTATTTAACATCTTCATAAATGATATAGAGTTTGGGATTAAAAGTACCATTTCTGTGTTTGCAGATGACACCAAACTATGTAATGGAATTAAGTCCATACAGGATGTCTATATTCTACAAGCAGACCTGGATGTATTATTTGATTGGGCAGCCAAGTGGCAAATGACATTTAATATAGATAAATGTAAAGTTATGCACTTGGGAGCTAACAACATGCATGCTTCATACTGTCTAGGAGGAATACATTTGGAGGAGTCAGAAATAGAAAAGGATCTGGGGGTTCTAGTAGATCATAGACTTAATAACTTAATAATAATAACAAGTTGCAATATCTAAAGCTAGTAAAGTACTTTCTTGTAATAAAAGAGGAATAGACTGCAGAGATGAAGACATAATCCTGCCCCTGTACAAAGCATTGGTCAGACCACATCTGGAATATGCAATTCCAGTTTTGGTCACCAGTTCACAAAAAGGACATTGTGGAATTAGAGAGAGTGCAGAGAAGGGCAACTAAATTAATAAACGTAATGAAGGAGCTCAGCTATGAGGAGAGATTAGCTGAACTGAATCTTTTCTCCCTTAAGAAGAGATGTTTAAGGGGGGATATGATCACCCTGTGTAAATATATAAACGGTCCATATAGAGACCTCTCTTCCCCATTATTCACTTTGAGATCATTACAAAGAACAAGAGGAAACTCTTTGCATCTGGAAGAAAAGAAGTTTAAGCTCTGGATAAGAAAGGGATTCTTCACTGTGAGGTCTGTGAAAATGTGGAATCGGCTCCCTCAGGAAGAAGTTTGAGCAAATACTATAGACTGCTTTAAAAAAAAGCTGGATGTTTTTCTGGATGCACAGAATATAACTGGGTAATAATGCTTAAAAGTAAAAATAACAGTGGCTGTTGATCCAGGGAACATCCGATTGCCTCATGGAATCAGGAAGGATTTTTTTTTCCCCTGTTGAAGCAAGTTGTATCAGGATTTTTTTAGCCTTCCTCTGGATCAACTATGTCTTATAGGGTTTTATATCTGGGATATTTTTATTTCCCTAGTGGTTGAACTTGATAGACCTATGTCTTTTTTCAACCTAACCTACTATGTAACTATGTAACTGGTGAACTCAGCAACACCAAAAGACCTGGACGTCCACGGAAGACAACAGTGGTGGATGATCGCAGAATTATTTCCATGCTGAAGAGAAACCCCTTCACAACAGCCAACCAAGTGAACAACACTCACCAGGAGGTAAGGCCGTATCAATATCCAAGTCTACCATAAAGAGAAGACTGCATGGAAGTAAACACAGAGGGTGCACTGCAAGGTGCAAGCCACTCATAAGCCTCAAAAATAAAACGGCTAGATTGGACTTTGCTCAAAAACATTTAAAGCACAGTTCTGGAAAAAACATTCTTTGAACAGATGAAACCAAGATTTACCTTTATCAGAATGATGGCAAGAAAAAAGTATGGAAAAGGCCTGGAACAGCCCATGATCCAAAGCATACCACATCACCTGTAAAACATGGCAGAGGCAGTGTGATGGCTTGGGCGTGCATGGCTGCCAGTGGCACTGGGACACTAATGTTTATCGATGATGTGACACAGGACAGAAGCAGCTGAATGAATTCTGAGGTGTTCAGTGACATACAGTCTGCTCAAATCCAGCTAAATGCAGTCACATTGATTGGGAGACATTTCATATTACAGAGTTATATCACATATTATGAGTGTGATTACACAAATCTCCAATCTTCAAGGTATCTTGCAAATCTCAAATTATCCCCCGAGGAAGCCTGAAAGGCGAAACGCGTCAGGAACTTAAGATATATTGTTGAGTTTTATGAGCAATTAATTTTTAAAAGAAGGAAATGTAACATTTATTGTGTTATAACAATGACTAATGTCACTGAGACCTGATCTTTAGTTGAAGAATGAAAAATCTTAATGCTGGGCAAATGTATTTTGATAGGAAATAAGCAAGCAAATGCAGACTGGAAGTCTCATAAGTACAATTTATTTGCAAAAATTGTGTTCCTACCCCTTTGTGTTACAATCAAATACGCCAGTCCTGCTTGCAATGAACACATTGGCATAACCAAAGTTTGAGAGTGATCAGTGAGGAAAAAGTGAGGAATCTAGCAACTAGCTGGAATATTTTCTAATTTCTCATTATAGTGAAAGTAGACAAAAACAATAACTGTATACTGAAGTTTTTATTTCTCATTTCAAAACAAATTTCTCGAATCCTCGGTGTTTCTCAGTCAAAGGACACAGGCTTTCCCATGGCATTTGTATCTGTTTTAAGAAAAACAAAAAGGAAATTACATTGCTAACTTGGTTATCACATGACTTTAACTGTGATTACATGGCATGGAATTGCATTAGGAGAACAAGACCCAGCCCTGTTTTTGTTGGCCTGGCACCAAGACACGACAAAAAAAAAAAAAACAGAAACCAGTGTGCAACCCTTTCAGGAGCAGAACTATGTTGGTGTGACTGATGTGATTCTCTTTAGAAGAGAGAAAAGTAAATCAGGTGACAGTCAATAATGTACAAGCAATAGTAGTACACAATCTTTTGACAACTGCACCCCACCAGGTGTCCTTATCTCTAGCAACTGAAGTTCCTGCCCACATGGCTACATATAATCTTGCTGGTATCACACTATTTCCCTTATTGTGAACCAGGAGAGGCTACATTTGACACTTCAGCCCTTCATCAGGTATATATAGGTGTTTTTTTTTGGCTTCAATTCACTTACTTAGAGCAAAAAAGAGGCATTGTCTGTGCAAGAGGATCAGCTTGACAAGTAGACAACAGCAGTTTTCCACAAACTAAATAATTCTTACAGCAATAGTTTTCTTATTTGTAAAGAGAAAAATAAGTCATCTTCCACTGTTGACATTTATTAACTATATAGTTTTCTGGCAACAGTGTTAATCATTTGGCTTCTATGAGATCTATATGTAAAGGTGTGAATTTAACATTCACCAAAACTCTGTGATGGGCAATCCATTAGAGCCGGTAAAACACATAGACCTAGACTATTTTCCACCAGAGAATGCTTGCTGAATATCAGATTCTCTACTTTAAAAAAATAGTTCTGCATATAAAATTAATTTAATTGTAGTATAGAAGTTTAAGAGTTGCTTTTATAGTGTCTCTAGCAGTCAAATCAATAGTATTTTTAAAAAGACTCACTGTTCTGTCATATTCTGATTCTAAAACAAAATACATTTTACCATCTGAATGTTTGTAAATATAGTATGGACTTTTTAAAATGCTAATAGTTGTTAAATCTGTATTATTTCATATGTGTAATACCTTATTAAAGGTGAGGAATTTTAGTTTTACAGACAAACTCTGCAGTCCTAAAAGTACAGTCTGTGGGCAAGATAGGGTCCACTGCTTGCTATTTACTGGTCCTTAAAAAAGAAGAGACCCTGCTTGCTGAGCATTCCTGTATCTGGAAGCATACTTTAGCTTGCACTGTCTGGCAAGGTGGTCTCCTGTCCTTCAACACCAACATAGTCCACATTCTGGCATCAATTGGTAGGCATAAAGTAAAGTAGGTGCCACTAAACACCAATGCCAATGGAGACCTTCCAAATCCTATTGACTCCAAAGACAAGGGCACTGATCACCAATGATTTCACTCTCTGTATCTTACTGACTTCCAACCACCAGCACCAGGACATATTTTACTTCTAATGAACACTGACTGTGAGGCTTTTATTTAACAGATGCAGGCCACTTTTTACTTCTACTAATGGGGATTTTTTCTTGACACTGACCACCTATACCCTGTGTTTTGTGTATACATATACTATGTTTTACTCTTGCCAGCCACTAACGCTTTGGCATATTTTACACCTATTGAACTGACCGTGATGCAGTTTTTTACCTTTACTGACTACTAACCCTGGGAACTATTTACTGTTATTGATCACTGGCACTGGGGTATTTTTTACAATCAATATAGGCAGCGGAGACCTACATTTCCCTAATGATGGGTTTTCTTTCAATTATTTCTGACCCTTATGTATGCATTTTTTCAATTAAATTCTCAAAATCTACCAACAGAGTCTCTTCTTTTCCTACTATTTGCATTGCACCATCCCATTATTTAAGTTTCTAAAAAGTCATGGATCTGAACTTACAAAAATGTAGGCCAAGTAAGGCCAAATTTTGAGCATGCATGCAAGGCTTGAAAACAGAAGTCTTCAGATTTTTCTGGTATAAATTATGAACTTAGTGGACTTTTATACTTTAGCAGGGGTATAATGTTTCCTACATTATTCTACATTTCTGCCCAAGGGCAGCTTTTCAATCTTGCTGCAAGGTATCATGGGAAAATTATATAAATTTCAAAATAGGGAACTGAGAGGGCTTTCTAATTTTAGATTACTTTCTGTTTTTACAGTATCATCAGTTTACTGAATGATTTCACTTAAGACCTGAAGGCAAATATCATGCTAACAAAGACAGATTTTTCAATGTAAACACTATTTCAATTATTACATGTGAGCAAATGTGAGCATTTGTGCAAACTGTTTGTAAAAAAGTGAAACTCAAGGGAAAATGTATAAAAAAAGTTAAACTTGCACGTTAAAAACAATATTTAAATAATGATCTTTCGTCTCTTTTAGCAGGAATTAGTGTCACATTGGACCCAGTAACTCATTTGCTTAAGGATTCGGTCAGAGGTGTCCCTAAACCTATGACAGCGTTTCTTACTCATGTGTTGACAGCAGCCAAGTGGAAATCCACACTTTCCCCCCACTATTTATTATTATTATTATTATTAATATTATTAAACAGGATTTATATAGTGCCAACATATTACGTAGCGCTGTACATTAAATAGGGGTTGCAAATGACAAGCGAATACAGACAGTGACACTGGAGGAGAGGACCCTGTCCCGAAGAGCTTGCAATCTAGTAGGTGGGGGGAATTAACACACAATAAGAAGGGAGATATGTAGTGGTGGGAAATAGTGACGGTTTCAAAAGACAGAAGAAGATGGGTAGGCAGGTTTGAAAAAATGGGTTTTGAGCGCTCTTTTAAAAGAGCAGAAAGTAGGAGCAAGCCGGATAGGACGTGGAAGACTGTTCCAGAGAATTGGGGCAGCTCTAGAAAAGTCTTGTAGCTGTGCATGTGAAGAGGTTTGGAGTGAGGATGTCATTAGTAGGTCATCAAAGGAGCGGAGAGAGCGGCTGGGGGAGTGTTTTTTTTACCAGGTCAGAAATGTAAGTGGGACAAGAACAGTGGAGGGATTTGAAGGCAAAGCACAGGAGCTTGAATTTTTCATTCTAAGGTAAAATGGAAGCCAGTGCAGAGAGCAGCAAAGAGATGCAGCAGAAGAGGAGTGGTGGGAAGGATGGATAAGTCTGGCTGCAGCATTCATATTAGATTGCAGAGGAGAGAGTCAGGTTAGTGGATTACGAGAGAGAAGGATGTTACAGTAGTCCAGACAAAAGATGATATGAGCGTGTACAAAGAGTTTGGTGGTCTCTGGGGACAGGTAGGGGTGGATTTTGGAGATGTTCCATGGGTGAAAGAGACAGGACCTTGAAATGTTCTGAATATGGGGGGTAAATGAGAGGGCAGAACCAAAGGTGACACCAAGACAACGTGCCTGAGGGGAGGGACGAATAACCGTGTTGTTAACAGTTAGAAATATGTCAGGGAGAGATTTGGAATTTGAGGGGGGATGATGATGAGTTCTGTTTTATCCAGGCTGAGTTTCAGAAATCTGTCCATGATGAGATGGCTGACAGGCAGCATGAGACCTTTTCCAGGACTGAGGGAGACAAGTCAGAGGTGGACAGATAGATTTGAGTGTCATCAGCATACAGATGGTACTGTAAGCCAAAGGAGGATATGAGTCTACCAAGAGAGGAGGTGTACAGAGAAAAGAGAACCTGTCCAAGGACTGACCCTTGGGGAACACAAAGAGGGAGGAGAGTGGGAGAGGGGGAGTTATCATTGAAAGAAACATGAAAGAAGCGGTCAGACAGATAGTAAGCAAACCAAGAATGAGCAGTGTCAATGATACCAATGGAGCGCATGATTTGTATTAGAAGAGGGTGATCAACAGTGTCAAAAGCAGAGGAAAGATCAGGGAGAATGAGGAGTAAGAGTAGGAGTGGATCAGAGGGAAAAGGGTCAAGCAGGGAGGTAGTAAATGGAGATGATGAGAGAAGGGAAGAGACTTCGTCCACAGTAACAGGGCTGAGGGAGGCCAGTGATGATTTACAGGTGGAAAGGGTGGGTATGGTTGGAGTGGCCCGGTGAGCAGTGACATCATGTCTGATTTTGTCTATTTTATCTCTAAAGTAATTGGCTATGTCTTGGGCAGAGAAGGTTGTCGTGGGGGGAGCAGGTGTGTGGTTTAGGAGAGAGTCAATTGTTGAGAAAAGGTGGCGTGGGTTGGAAGCTTGGGAGGAAATGACAGCGGAGAAGTAATTTTACTTAGTGACAGTGAGCTCTGTGTTAAAGCTTTGTAGCTTGGCTTTGTAGTCCATGAAGTCAGAGCTGAGGCCAGATTTTCTCCATTTGCGCTCAGCTGCACAGTCTTTTGTAGCTGTTTGGTGTGATTGTTGTGCCAGGGTCGGGGGTTGGCAGGGCTGGGGTAGCGGAAGGTGGCAGGGGCAACTTTATCCAGGACCAAGGAAAGAGAGTGGTTTAACTGGGTGGCAGCTTCATCTGGGGAGGTGATATTGGAGAGAGTGGGGGTCAGGGACCCAAGGCAGTTTGAGAATAGGTTGTGGTCAAGGTTACGGATATCTCTCTGCCATTGACCAGAGCTGGGGTGTGGCAAGGGGGGGGCAGAAGTTCGATGGGTTGAAGGTGATAAAGTTGTGATCAGAAAGGGGAAATGGCGAGTTGCCAAGCAGGGTGAGGTTGCAGAGTTTTAAAAATATTAGGTCTAAAGTGTTTCCGGCTATGTGCATTCAATGAAATTGAACCTGGTAAAAAACAACGACCATCTGGCCTGTCATGGGGAGGGGGGGGGTTTGTTGATAATGTCACGGATAAAGGGGCGGGGAGGAAAACAAAATGATAAATACAAGGGACTAGGCCTTCAAAGGCTAGGGAGAAGGAAACGGTCACCCCCTACGGACAACCTAACCTAGCCCTGACTCCTGACAGTATGAAAATCCCCTGAAGGTGGGAATATTCATACATTTGAACCTAGGCCCTAGTAGCCCTGAATTGCCCTGGGAATAGTGACTGGGCTTGAGACTACTGGTTCCTTCCTTGATGAAAGAACCAGCATCTCCCTAAAGCCTAGTGCAACAAAAGAACAACTAAACACCAAAAGTAGTTCAACTTATCTTAAATAGCAAATGGAGGAGCAGGAAGCTTGAAGAGAACAACACACCAGCTCTTCACATCCCAGAAGTGAATATCAACCGCATAGCATGAAGTGTGAGGCCAGACTAAATGGAGGAGCAGTAATGACCACCAACTGCAGCTGACACAAGGGGTGTGGTCATTACAAACAACAACACAGAAACAAGTAAAAACAAAGAGACTGTCAGATAACCTCAAGTGCAGCTTGTCTTACAGATCTTCTAACCTCAGTCATGGAAGGGACTGTGACAGTGTGGGGCCATTGATGTTCTGTGTGAGTCCAAATAAGAAGGTAATGGAGTGCAGTTTGCCCGAGTAAGAATGGTTGGGCTCATCCACTGCAACAATAAAGTCACCGAGGATAAGAATGGGCAGGTCATGGGAAAGAATGTGTGGGAGCCAAGAGGCAAAATTGTCAGAAAATTGTGATAGTGGGCCGGGGGGGCAGCAGACAACAGCAACACTGAGGGGTAAGAAGCTGAAGAGACGAACAGAGTGGACTTCAAAGAAGGTGAAAATGAGAGAGGGTGGGGTAGGAAGGACTTTGTATGTACAGTTAGGTGAGAGAAGGAGACCCACACCACCTCCTACTTTGTTGCCAGGTCTAGGGGTATGTGTGAAGTGCAGGCCTCCATAAGAGAAAGCAGCAAAGGCAGAGTCAGAGGAGGAAATCCAAGTTTCAGTGAGAGCCAGAAAGTTCAGAGATTTAGAAAGGAGAAGCTTGTGTATGGAGGTTAGATTATTGCCAACAGATTTGGTATTCCATAGACTACCAGAGAGGGGTAAGAACTTATGGGTAAGGTGAATGGGGATGAGGTTAGGAGAAGGGAGTGTTTTAGCAGTAGAGAAAAAAGTTGCAGGAGCAAAGACAGAGAAATCAGGAGGGTGAAGATGCAGAGAAACAATGAGCCTGATTCATCAAGCAGTATCGGAGGTTCTCTCCCGCCCTTCGATCGATTTATCAACCAAATTCCAGGAGCTGGCGTATTCACACGGAAGTTATTATCCAAAATGATCGCTCCACTTGAGACGCACATCCCTAGCAGTTTGACACTGGCGAGCTTGCATTAAAAAGGTCACTGTTCCCCTAAAAAAATATTCTTTCTAACGGCACACATCTTTCACTGCCCTAAAAAAAAAAGGTTTGGCCTGTTCAAATGTTTAAAACATCTATATGAGCTAAGAAATAGGCATATTTTAAAATGAATTATTATTTTCCGTTTAGGCAAGAGTTAACGAGTTCAGCTGTTCTACATAGGTGCCTATCTAACAGCCTCCTGAGCAGAGGAGCCACCTGGTGATATATATTTATTTATATACATATATAATTATATACTTCAATAATTAATATATTTATTCAATATATATTAATTATATATATATATATATATATATATATATATATATATATATATATATATATATATATATATATATATATATACATATATAAAATACTTTAACAATAAATCCTCCTCTACTTTCTTGGAATTTTTTATTTAATTGAATATCTGTTTACTGGTGTACAAATCTAAGGGATCGTTTCAATCAATAGTTATGGAATGTCCAACTGCAAAAAAAAAAAACATTCAATTTTGACAGACTGTGCAAATGCCAATTGCAGGCGAATTTGTATTAGCTGTGCTCTGAATTTTGAGCATATATAAGGATGTTGTCTAACTGGCTTTTTTTCTTTGTCTTTTTCTTTTTTCTTGGAGGGGGGCTGTTGTTTTGTGTGTTATCCTAATTAATCTATGTTGCTGCATTTAAAACTTTGCATTTTTGAAGTCAATGTTAATGCTATGTTATTGTGTTTGTGGCCATATTGTTTGATTGCAATATTTGCCTTTATTACGACTTTTCAATGTTTGTCCTGCATAAAAAGTTTTTTACCCAGTTTTCCATCCTTGATAGGTCTAATTTGCATATTGGTTTGGTAAGTATTTTTTTAATGCAATATTTGTTGGGCCATTTTAAAACTATTTTGGCTTTTTATGGAAGTGTGGGTTTACATGTGTTTTGTTATTTTATATGTTAGCAATTGTTTATTTTGAATAAAGTTAATTCCAAAACGTTGTTGTTGTTTGTTTTTCGGGGGTTTGTTGTTACGTGATCTCCCAGGACATAAAGCTTAAAAAGACAATTGTGATTGTTTTTATCTTGTTCCTTTCCCTGAATTGTTTGAAAGGCTAAAAACAGCACAATTGTCTTAAAACTCAGTTGTTTGATGTGCATAGTTGTGCGCCAAGCTTCAGGAGTGTGATGCGCATAGTTGTTCGCCAAGATTCTATTGGTTGAAAAATGCGCCGCACTTTTGCAGAGAAGGATCATCATTCAGGTAAGTTTTTCTTTTTATGTGTATATTGTTTGTTTAGCTTCATGTGCACTCATGCACGTATGTACAGACATGAGTGCACATAAAGCAAAACATGTATGTATGAATGTATATGTGTGTACATATACCTAGAAATGAGAAATTATAGGAAGAAATAGGCAAAGAGAGCCTTTTTGGCCATATTGCCTAACATGTTTAAAACTGAAAAGATTGACTTTTTCGTCCTACGATTTCTGATGTCATGAGCTTGGCTCCAAGCAACATTCATGGATGATATTGCTTCTGGTTAAAGAAGAAATCCACTTTTATGTGCTTCCACTACCAAGCTGAGGTAAGTAAGTCAATATATATAGTGGGCCAAGGTCTAAAATGCCATTCAAATCTGCAAAAACACCCTGAAGGGATGGAAAAGCAAGAAAATCTTTGGCACAAACTGGATTTGTCCCTGGAAGTTTGATATACTAGTACTATTTGTTTTGTGTAAACACCTAAATAATGCATACCCTCCAGTATTTAATGAGCAAAATTAAGTTGAGCAATAACACAACATCTAGCCATTTCCAAGAGTGCCTGACCCTGCTTGTGAGCTTGGCAATCGATGTGGTTTGATGTGCTTGGCAACCTGGACCTCCTTCCATTACCATCAGGTGTGTTAGAATGAGTATGCAACTCAGCTGGACAACTAATTCACAACCAGTTTGGACAGAAAGTGGAGGAGTTGTGTGGCAGCAAATCAACAAGAGTGCAAACGTCAGACTATTTAAAAAAAGAAAAAACAATGACAATTTATTCAGAAAAGGACTATGTACATAATACATTCAAATACCAATATGTGACAATGGGACAAAAAGCAACAAGGGGGGTCAAGTAGCAGTTTGGAGTGGAAACCATG